>NC_086453.1:354948409-355548409 GCF_028390025.1 Pseudophryne corroboree | reverse complement strand
CAACGTCGTCTGCCAAGGCCGATGCCCAATGTCATAGTACAGAGCATGTCAAATCCAAAACACCAAATATCAGTAAAAAAAGGACTCCAAAACCTAAAATAAAATTGTCGGAGGAGAAGCGTAAACTTGCCAATATGCCATTTACCACACGGAGTGGCAAGGAACGGCTGAGGCCCTGGCCTATGTTCATGGCTAGTGGTTCAGCTTCACATGAGGATGGAAGCACTCAGCCTCTCGCTAGAAAAATAAAAAGACTCAAGCTGGCAAAAGCAGTAGCACCGCAAAGAACTGTGCGTTCTTCGAAATCCCAAATCCACAAGGAGAGTCCAATTGTGTCGGTTGCGATGCCTGACCTTCCCAACACTGGACGTGAAGAGCATGCGCCTTCCACCATTTGCACGCCCCCTGCAAGTGCTGGAAGGAGCACCCGCAGTCCAGTTCCTGATAGTCAGATTGAAGATGTCAGTGTTGAAGTACACCAGGATGAGGAGGATATGGGTGTTGCTGGCGCTGGGGAGGAAATTGACCAGGAGGATTCTGATGGTGAGGTGGTTTGTTTAAGTCAGGCACCCGGGGAGACACCTGTTGTCCGTGGGAGGAATATGGCCGTTGACATGCCTGGTGAAAATACAAAAAAAATCAGCTCTTCGGTGTGGAAGTATTTCAACAGAAATGCGGACAACAGGTGTCAAGCCGTGTGTTGCCTTTGTCAAGCTGTAATAAGTAGGGGTAAGGACGTTAACCACCTCGGAACATCCTCCCTTATACGTCACCTGCAGCGCATTCATAATAAGTCAGTGACAAGTTCAAAAACTTTGGGCGACAGCGGAAGCAGTCCACTGACCAGTAAATCCCTTCCTCTTGTAACCAAGCTCACGCAAACCACCCCACCAACTCCCTCAGTGTCAATTTCCTCCTTCCCCAGGAATGCCAATAGTCCTGCAGGCCATGTCACTGGCAATTCTGATGATTCCTCTCCTGCCTGGGATTCCTCCTATGCATCCTTGCGTGTAACGCCTACTGATGCTGGCGCTGCTGTTGTTGCTGCTGGGAGTCGATGGTCATCCCAGAGGGGAAGTCGTAAGCCCACTTGTACTACTTCCAGTAAGCAATTGACTGTTCAACAGTCCTTTGCGAGGAAGATGAAATATCACAGCAGTCATCCTGCTGCAAAGAGGCCTTGACAACTATGTTGGTGTTAGACGTGCGTCCGGTATCCGCCGTTAGTTCACAGGGAACTAGACAATTTATTGAGGCAGTGTGCCCCCGTTACCAAATACCATCTAAGTTCCACTTCTCTAGGCAGGCGATACCGAGAATGTACACGGACGTCAGAAAAAGACTCACCAGTGTCCTAAAAAATGCAGTTGTACCCAATGTCCACTTAACCACGGACATGTGGACAAGTGGAGCAGGGCAGGGTCAGGACTATATGACTGTGACAGCCCACTGGGTAGATGTATGGACTCCCGCCGCAAGAACAGCAGCGGCGGCACCAGTAGAAGCATCTCGCAAACGCCAACTCTTTCCTAGGCAGGCTACGCTTTGTATCACCGGTTTCCAGAATACGCACACAGCTGAAAACCTCTTACGGCAACTGAGGAAGATCATCGCGGAATGGCTTACCCCAATTGGACTCTCCTGTGGATTTGTGGCATCGGACAACGCCAGCAATATTGTGTGTGCATTAAATATGGGCAAATTCCAGCACGTCCCATGTTTTGCACATACCTTGAATTTGGTGGTGCAGAATTTTTTTTAAAACGACAGGGGCGTGCAAGAGATGCTGTCGGTGGCCAGAAGAATTGCGGGACACTTTCGGCGTACAGGCACCACGTACAGAAGACTGGAGCACCACCAAAAACTACTGAACCTGCCCTGCCATCATCTGAAGCAAGAAGTGGTAACGAGGTGGAATTCAACCCTCTATATGCTTCAGAGGTTGGAGGAGCAGCAAAAGGCCATTCAAGCCTATACAATTGAGCACGATATAGGAGGTGGAATGCACCTGTCTCAAGCGCAGTGGAGAATGATTTCAACGTTGTGCAAGGTTCTGATGCCCTTTGAACTTGCCACACGTGAAGTCAGTTCAGACACTGCCAGCCTGAGTCAGGTCATTCCCCTCATAAGGCTTTTGCAGAAGAAACTGGAGACATTGAAGGAGTAGCTAACACGGAGCGATTCCGCTAGGCATGTGGGACTTGTGGATGGAGCCCTTAATTCGCTTAACAAGGATTCACGGGTGGTCAATCTGTTGAAATCAGAGCACTACATTTTGGCCACCGTGCTCGATCCTAGATTTAAAGCCTACCTTGGATCTCTCTTTCCGGCAGACACAAGTCTGCTGGGGTTCAAAGACCTGCTGGTGAGAAAATTGTCAAGTCAAGCGGAACGCGACCTGTCAACATCTCCTCCTTCACATTCTCCCGCAACTGGGGGTGCGAGGAAAAGGCTCAGAATTCCGAGCCCACCCGCTGGCGGTGATGCAGGGCAGTCTGGAGCGACTGCTGATGCTGACATCTGGTCCGGACTGAAGGACCTGACAACGATTACGGACATGTCGTCTACTGTCACTGCATATGATTCTCTCAACATTGAAAGAATGGTGGAGGATTATATGAGTGACCGCATCCAAGTAGGCACGTCACACAGTCCGTACTTATACTGGCAGGAAAAAGAGGCAATTTGGAGGCCCTTGCACAAACTGGCTTTATTCTACCTAAGTTGCCCTCCCACAAGTGTGTACTCCGAAAGAGTGTTTAGTGACGCCGCTCACCTTGTCAGCAATCGGCGTACGAGGTTACATCCAGAAAATGTGGAGAAGATGATGTTCATTAAAATTAATTATAATCAATTCCTCCGCGGAGACATTGACCAGCAGCAATTGCCTCCACAAAGTACACAGGGAGCTGAGATGGTGGATTCCAGTGGGGACGAATTGATAATCTGTGAGGAGGGGGATGTACACGGTGATATATCGGAGGATGATGATGAGGTGGACATCTTGCCTCTGTAGAGCCAGTTTGTGCAAGGAGAGATTAATTGCTTCTTTTTTGGTGGGGGTCCAAACCAACCCGTCATATCAGTCACAGTCGTGTGGCAGACCCTGTCACTGAAATGATGGGTTGGTTAAAGTGTGCATGTCCTGTTTATACAACATAAGGGTGGGTGGGAGGGCCCAAGGACAATTCCATCTTGCACCTCTTTTTTCTTTAATTTTTCTTTGCGTCATGTGCTGTTTGGGGAGGGTTTTTTGGAAGGGACATCCTGCGTGACACTGCAGTGCCACTCCTAGATGGGCCCGGTGTTTGTGTCGGCCACTAGGGTCGCTTATCTTACTCACACAGCTACCTCATTGCGCCTCTTTTTTTCTTTGCGTCATGTGCTGTTTGGGGAGGGTTTTTTGGAAGGGACATCCTGCGTGACACTGCAGTGCCACTCCTAGATGGGCCCGGTGTTTGTGTCGGCCACTAGGGTCGCTTATCTTACTCACACAGCTACCTCATTGCGCCTCTTTTTTTCTTTGCGTCATGTGCTGTTTGGGGAGGGTTTTTTGGAAGGGACATCCTGCGTGACACTGCAGTGCCACTCCTAGATGGGCACTGCAGTGCCACTCCTAGATGGGCCCGGTGTTTGTGTCGGCCACTAGGGTCGCTTATCTTACTCACACAGCTACCTCATTGCGCCTCTTTTTTTCTTTGCGTCATGTGCTGTTTGGGGAGGGTTTTTTGGAAGGGACATCCTGCGTGACACTGCAGTGCCACTCCTAGATGGGCCCGGTGTTTGTGTCGGCCACTAGGGTCGCTTATCTTACACAGCTACCTCATTGCGCCTCTTTTTTTCTTTGCGTCATGTGCTGTTTGGGGAGGGTTTTTTGGAAGGGACATCCTGCGTGACACTGCAGTGCCACTCCTAGATGGGCACTGCAGTGCCACTCCTAGATGGGCCCGGTGTTTGTGTCGGCCACTAGGGTCGCTTATCTTACTCACACAGCTACCTCATTGCGCCTCTTTTTTTCTTTGCGTCATGTGCTGTTTGGGGAGGGTTTTTTGGAAGGGACATCCTGCGTGACACTGCAGTGCCACTCCTAGATGGGCCCGGTGTTTGTGTCGGCCACTAGGGTCGCTTATCTTACTCACACAGCTACCTCATTGCGCCTCTTTTTTTCTTTGCGTCATGTGCTGTTTGGGGAGGGTGTTTTGGAAGGGACATCCTGCGTGACACTGCAGTGCCACTCCTAGATGGGCCCGGTGTTTGTGTCGGCCACTAGGGTCGCTTATCTTACTCACACAGCTACCTCATTGCGCCTCTTTTTTTCTTTGCGTCATGTGCTGTTTGGGGAGGTTTTTTTGGAAGGGACATCCTGCGTGACACTGCAGTGCCACTCCTAGATGGGCCAGGTGTTTGTGTCGGCCACTAGGGTCGCTTAGCTTAGTCATCCAGCGACCTTGGTGCAAATTTTAGGACTAAAAATAATATTGTGAGGTGTGAGGTATTCAGAATAGACTGAAAATGAGTGGAAATTATGGTTTTTGAGGTTAATAATACTTTGGGATCAAAATGACCCCCAAATTCTATGATTTAAGCTGTTTTTTAGGTTTTTTGGAAAAAAACACCCGAATCCAAAACACACCCGAATCCGACAAAAAAAATTTGGTTAGGTTTTGCCAAAACGCGGTCGAACCCAAAACACGGCCGCGGAACCGAACCCAAAACCAAAACACAAAACCCGAAAAATTTCCGGCGCTCATCTCTAGTTGTGTGTACTGTGTGTGTGTGTGTATATATGGGGTGTGAGGGGAGCTTTATAGAAGCTGATAGGGTAGATCAATGTTCTGATTCCTACTCGGAGGAGGGATTGATAATGAATTGTGGAGAGATGGGTTAATGGATGCACAGAGGGCAATTGAGGTGAATGATGGAAGGCACTTGCCACAGCCCATGATGCAGATTACACCCCCACACCACTTGTCATGCCCCCCAACCCACATCACTAATCACACCCCCGGTTGCCTCGGATGATAGGCCCTATGGAAATTTCAGCTCCAGGCCCATGTGGTCCTTAATCTGCCACTGGTCACGTTACACCACACAGTAGTGCCCATTAGTCACGTTACACCACACAGTAGTGCCCTTTAGTCACGTTACACCACACAGTAGTGCCCGTTAGTCATGTTACACCACAAAGTAGTGCCCTTTAGTCACGTTACACCACACAGTAGTGCCCTTTAGTCATATTACACCACACAGTAGTGCCCATTAGTCACGTTACACCACACAGTAGTGCCCGTTAGTCATGTTACACCACACAGTAGTGCCCATTAGTCACGTTACACCACACAGTAGTGCCCATTAGTCACGTAACACCACACAGTAGTGCCCGTTAGTCATGTTACACCACAAAGCAGTGCCCTTTAGTCACATTACACCACACAGTAGTGCCCTTTAGTCATATTACACCACACAATAGAGTCCATTATTCAAATTGTACCACACAGTATTACTCCTAAAGCACAGTAGAGCCTTTAAATTTCCCAAATGTGGTTCCCCAAGTACCAGCATGTGGGGAAGGCTTGCTGGGATCTGTAGTTCCACCTTTAAGAGACCATATTAGATATACTTTTTACACTTTAAAGCTATGTACTCAGCACCCACAGCCTAGGGTGCCAGGCATAGCCCCAGGCTTCAGCTCTGGCCTTGGGTGCTCTGGAGTGGGGATCCCTTTATTGTGGGGGCCTTCCAACCCCCCAGGGGCCCCCTGGCCATGGCTGACTAGTTGTTCGATTAATGCTACGGCCACAGGGAGAAATAATAGGATTTTAATTACCTGCTGGTGAATCCTTTTCTCGTAGTCCGTAGAGGATGCTGGGGTCCATTTTAGTACCATGGGGTATAGACGGTTCCGCAGGAGCCTCTGGCACTTTAAGACTTTTCAACAATGTGAACTGGCTCCTCCCTCTATGCCCGTCCTCCAGACCTCAGTATAGGAACTGTGACCAAAGAGACAGAAATCTTCGAGAGAAGAATTCATATTAAACTAGTGGTGAGATTCACTCCAGCTCACATCATACAACAAAACATGCCACCAAACATGGCCTATAACATAACCCATGCTAACATGCATGCGTAACGTAACAGCAACCGCTGTAGAACATCTTGACACATGAGAACCTGTGTAAAAAGATCAAATGTAAAAACTGCAGGCAAAAAGGAGCACTGGGCGGGCACCCAGCATCCTGTACAGACTGCGAGAAAAGGGTTTACCAGCAGGTAATTAAAATCCTATTTTCTCTTATGTCCTAGAGGATGCTGGGGTCCATTTTAGTACCATGGGGATGTACCAAAGCTCCCAGTATGGGTGGCAAAGTGCTACAGTTCCTGCAGAACTGACTGACCAAACTTAAAGTCGTCAGCAGCCAATGTGTCAAACTTGTAAAACTTAGCAAACGTGTTTGCCTGTGATCAAGTAGCAGCTCGGCAGATTTGTAATTCAAGACCCCCCAGGCAGCCACCCAGGATGAACCCACCTTCCTAGTAGAGTGGGCTTTTAACAAAGTCGGTAACGGCAATCCTGCCGTGGAATGAGCGTGCTGAATGGTACCTCTGATCCAGCACGCAATAGTCTGCTTAGAAGCAGGACCCCCAATCTTGTTGGGGTCATAGAGGACAAACAAAGATTCTGTATTCGAGCCGTTCTTGTAACATACATCCTCAAGGCCCTGATGACATCCAGGGACTTGCAAACGGCTGAGGTGTTAGAAGCCACTGGCACCACCACTGGTTGGTTGATATGGAAGGAAGACACAACCTTAGGAAGAAAGTGCTGACGTGTTCTCAGTTCAGCCCTATATTTATGAAATATCAAATAAGGACTCTTGTTAGACGGAGCACCTAACTCAGACACACGCCTGCCTGAAGCCAAGTCGAACAACATGACCACTTTCCAAGTTAAAAACTTCAACTCCACCTCATGTAGAGGCTCAAACCAGTCCGATTTAAGGAACTGCAACACTACATTAAGAACTCATGGCTCCGCAGGAGGCACAAAGCGAGGTTGGATGCGCAGAACCCCCTTCACAAACGTCTGTACCTCAGGAAGAGAAGCCAATTGTTTCTGAAAGAAAATGAACAAGGCCGAAATTTGGACCTTGATTGACCCTAATCTCAAGCCAGCATCCACACCTTCCTGTAGAAATAGTAGAAGCCTTCCAATTGAAACTCCACCACAGGATACTTCTTGGATTCACACCAAGATACATATTTTTTCCAAATACGATAGTAATGTTTGGATGTTACCCCTTTCCTGGCCAGAATAAGTGTGGGAATGACTTCAGAATGAATACCCTTATGAGCTAGGATCTGGCGCTCAACAGCCATGCCGTCAAACGCAGCCACGGTAAGTCTTGATAAACTAAAGGCCCCTGCTGAAGCAGGTCCTCGCGAAGAGGCAGTGGCCGAGGATCTTCCAGTAGTAACTCCTGAACATCTGGAAACCAGGGGGTAAATTTACTAAGATGGGAGTTCTATTTAAGATGGGATGTTGCCCATAGCAACCAATCAGAATTCAGCTATTATCTTCTATAAGGTGCTAGATAAATGAGAAGTGGAATCTGATTGGTTGCTATGGACAACATCCCATCTTAAATAGAACTCCCATCTAAGTAAATTTACCCCCAGGTCCTCCTTGGCCAGTGTGGAGCAATGAGGATTGCTCGAACCCCAGTTCTTCTGACAAGTTTAAGATCTTTTGGAATTAGTGGAAGTGGAGGGAACAGATACACCGACTGAATCACCCACTGGGTCACCAGTGCATCCACCGCTATTGCTTGTGGGTCTCTCGACCTGGAACAACATTTCTGAAGCTTCTTGTTGAGACGTGAAGCCATCATATCTACTTGAGGAACGCCCAAACGACTTGCTTCCTCCGAAAAGACTTCTGGTGGAGGCCCCATTCTCCTGGTGTCAGGGCCGAGGGTTTTTGTGAATCCGTTAACCCTGGACCAACCGAAGGTGAAGGTGTTGGGGTATGAGAAAAGCAGGGAGGACGAAGAAAGTTCTGTTTCATATATTTATTAGAGTCAACAATTCCAGTAGGGAGTTAAATAACAAGTTATTAATCACCATATATATACTGACGTATTGCATAGAGTGATAGAATGATAAGCAGGAACATTCTTAAAGATATATTGAGGAAATGTTCATAAAACTGAGTTTTTAAACAGGCTTGTGAAAGAGTGATGAATTGTCCAAAAGAAACAATGATTGGTGCCAAGCTGTAAGGAGTGTTGACTGGATATTGCAGACATAAATGAGTAACTGTAGAGACTTGTACTGAAGCTTAAAGGTTAACTGAAAGGCTGTGAAGAATTGTCCTTGATTGCAGCAACAATGAAAATACAATACTGAAATGGGTTACTTGCGAGTCCTGAAGGTAACACAGCACTGTGAAACTGCAGCAGACGACAATGGTGATGAATGGGTTAAGTTTAGAGCTGAACAAACGAGCACCTGAATTTAGTAGAATCCTCCAAAGGCTGTGTGATTGAAGCAGGCAGACAGGGTAACCTCTCACAAGACTCTGGAAATCCACTTGTTTGCCACTGGGAGAGCGATTGACTGATAGCACAGCAGGGAGCTGGTGGATCTTTAGCAGTGAAGGCTGCAGGCAAACCTCTGGGAGCGGAGGCGATATCTGGACCACGGGAATCACACGGGAATGCATGGAGAGAGCACAGTGCTAGGGCATAGAGTAGATACTACAAAGCACTGGCTCAGAGTAACATTATCCCAGCCTACTTAAAGGCAGCACAAGCACGGGATTGGCTAACACTTACCCACAGGTGTTTCACAAGTGCTCTCTGGTGCTCATTTGGTCTCCAACATGGCTGCCTCCTATACTGCAGACACACTGCAGTGTCTTTGGCCATTTGGTCCTCGCACTCCCAGCTCCCAGAACCTGCATCACCTGTGCCACTGACCACGCCGCGTCCCCACACGGCCGCACAGCACCGTGAGCAACCGCACCGGCATCGGATGGACCCCAGAACCCGCAGAGGCAAGAGATTGGTTCGTGACACCTGGATGGAGATCGTGTCTGCAGAGGAAGTCTGCTTCCCAGTTGTCCACTCCCGGAATGAAAATCGCCAACAGAGCTTTTGCATTTCTTTCTGCCCAGAGGAGTATCTCTGTCACCTCTGCCATTGCCGCTCGGCTTTTTGTTCCGCCTTGACAGTTTATGTACGCTACAGCTGTTACATTGTCTGACTGGATCTGAATAGGCCGACCTTGCAGAAGGTGTGTCGCTTGATGAAGGCTGTTGTACACAGCTCTCAATTCCATAATGTTTATGTGAAGAAGAGTTTCCTGACCTGATCAACTTCCTTGGAAGCTTTCCCTTTGTGTGACTGCTCCCCAACCTCGGAGACTTGCATCCGTGGTCACCAGGATCCAGTTCTGAATCCCAAACCTGCATCCCTCCAGGAGGTGAGAAATTTGTAACCACCACAGTAGCGAAACTCTGGCTTTTGCCGACAAGATTATTCTTTGATGCATGTGGAGATGCGACCCGGACCACTTGTCCAGTAGGTCCCACTGGAAAACCCTGGCATGGAATCAGTCATATTGTAGCGCCTCGTAAGCTGCTACCATTTTTCCCAGCAGGCGAATGCATTGGTGAATCGATACTTTTCGTGGTCTCAAAATTTGTTTGACCATGCTCTGGATTTCCTGAGCCTTTTCCACCAGTAGAAATACTCTCTGTACCTCGGTGTCCAGTATCATTCCCAGAAATGATAACCTCATTGTCGGTTCCAATTGTGATTTTGGAAAGTTGATGATCCAGCCATGCTGTTGAAGCACTGTCAGGGATAAAGTTATTTTCTGGAGTAACTTGTCCCTGGATCTCGCTTTTATGAGGAGATCGTCAAAGAATGGAATTATGTTGACTCCTTGTTTGCGAAGGAGAACCATAATCTCCGCCATCACCTTGGTGAATATTCTTGGAGCCGTGGAGAGCCCGAACGGTAATGTTAGGAACACCAGAAATTACTTTTCTTCCAAGCTGGAGATCACCACTCTCAGTGACTCCATCTTGAACTTGAACCTTTTCAAATAAATATTCAGAGATTTTAGATTTAAAATTGGTCTGACCGAGCCATCTGGCTTTGGCACCACAAACAGGCTTGAATAAAAACCTTGGTTCTTTTGTTCGACAGGAACCAAGGAAATCACCTTGTCTTGGCATAATTTATGTATTGCGTTCAGGACATTTGCACTGTCCTGAGCAGAAACTAGCCAGGGTAATTTGAAACATTGGCATGGGGGAAGGTCTTGAAATTCCAACCTGTAACCTTGGGATACTATCTGTAATATCCAAGGATCCATATCTGAGTGAACCCAGACTTGGCTGAAAAAGAGTAGACGTGCCACCACCCGATTGCACTCCCACAGGGGAGCCCCCGCGTCATGCTGTAGCTTTTGCAGAAGTAGTTGCGGACTTCTGATCTTGGGAGCCTGATGGTGTTGTATATTTCCTACATCTCCCTCTACCTCTTCCTGCGAAGAAAGGGGCACTCTTTGCCTTTTTGTACTTGTTGGGCCGAAAGGACTTCATAGTATGAGAATGATATACTTTTTTAGGCGGCGCAGCTGCTGACAGCTGAAAAGCTGACTTGCCCGACGTAGAAGTTGATATCATGGTATCCAGCTTCTCACCAAAGAGGGCCTCTCCATTGTAAGGGAACGCCTCAATATTTATTTTGGATTCTGCGTCAGCATTCCATTGGTGAATTCAGAGTGCCCTGCAGGCTGAAATCTCCATAGCAGAAGCCCTTGAGCCCAGTAAGCCAACGTCCTTCATAGCCTCCACCAAGTAACCTGCAGAATCTTTGATATGACCTAGAATTAGAAGCATACTGTATCTTCCTTATCGACAGTGTCAATATTAACAATCAAGTTGTCTGCGCATTTTTCCACTGCGTTACCTACCCACGCAGAAGCAATTGTGGGCCTGAGTAACGTACCCGTAGCTACAAATATAGACTTTAAAGTTGTCTCTAGCTTGCGGTCAGCAGGTTCTTTAAGGAAGCTGACCCTGGGGCAGGCAATATGATTTTCTTTGACAGCCTCGAGACTGATGTGTCTACCATTGGGGGGACTCCCACTAATCTCTGTGAGGAGAAAATGGCGCCAATTGAGTGTGACTAACAAATCTGAGGAGAAGCTCCCTGTAATGGCGTAGTTCAGCCACAGCAATACAATATTTATACTGGCAACGGTATGTACACCAGCTGCTCCCTTCTGTGTACTTTAGTACCAGTGAGAGAGAGGATTTAACGATGTCCCTCAGAGCGCGCCCCCCCCCCCCCTGCACGCGCTCTGCACACTGTGCTGAGAGACATGTTTGTGCACAGCGTCCCACGCTGCTCTGGTACCTTTATGCCGCCATGATGACCGGAGAACTCCTCTCTTCAGGTCTCCGGTAAATACTCACCAGCCTTCTGACTTCTGGCTCTGTTAGGGGTTGGTGGCAGTGCTGTGGGAGTGAGCAGCAGCCAGGCAAGGGCTGTGTTCAGTACCCTTCAGGTGTCCTGTCAGCGTAAGCAGCGCCATTGAACTAATGGAGAAGTTGGTTCCTAATTCCCCCCCTAAGTACAGTGTCGGACTGGGGCATGTAGGGCCCACCGGTGGAATACAGTGGTAGGGGCTTATGTTTAGGGGTGTGGCCAGTCTCTAGAGGGGGTGTGCCCAGCCACCACATTAGTTTGCCTAATATTTTGCAAGTGTTGGTCCCCTAGATAAATATATACAGTAAATACTGTAGTGCATGCAAGATAATGTACTAGATTAGTAACAGCACAGTCTGGAACCTGATCCCTAAAGGAGGGGGTGGGCCCCCAGGCAGTAGGGCCCATGGGTGGTTTCCCCTGTATCCCTGTGGGCCAGTCCAACCCTGCCTAAGTCCCACGAAGCAGGGAATTTGTTGCCAGCAGATTCCCTGTAAAATAAAAAACCTAACAAAATCTTTTTCAGCAAAACTCAGTAGTGCTTCACTGATGTGCAGCCAGTCTCCCGGGCACATTTTCTAAACTGAGGTCTGGAGGAGGGGCATGGAGGGAGGAGCCAGTTCACACTGTTGAAAATTCTTAAAGTGTAAGAGGCTCCTGTGGAACCGTCTATACCCCATGGTACTAAAATGGACCCCAGCATCCTCTAGGACGTAAGAGAAATAAACATGGCCCCTGGCTGTGGCATTACCTCCCTGGCAAGTGGAGCCTGGTGCTAGTTTCAAAAATATGTTGGAACCACTAAGGGGTACATTTACTAAGCAGTGATAAGAGCGGAGAAGTGAGCCAGTGGAGAAGTTGCCTATGGCAACCAATCAGCACTGAAGTACCATCTATAATTTGCATACTATAAAATGATACAGAGCTGCTGATTGGTTGATGGGGAAATATCTCCACTGGCTCACTTCTCTGCTCTTATCACTAGAGATGAGCGCCTGAAATTTTTCGGGTTTTGTGTTTTGGTTTTGGGTTCGGTTCCGCGGCCGTGATTTGGGTTCGAACGCGTTTTGGCAAAACCTTACCGAATTTTTTTTGTCGGATTCGGGTGTGTTTTGGATTCGGGTGTTTTTTTCAAAAAACACTAAAAAACAGCTTAAATCAGGCCTGGCCAACCTGTGGCTCTCCAGATGTTGTAAAACTACAAGTCCCATCATGCCTTGCCACAGTTTTGCTATTAGGGAATGCTAAAACTCTGGCAGTGCATGCTGGGATGTGTAGTTACACTACATCTGGAGAGCCACAGGTTGGCCAGGCCTGGCTTAAATCATAGAATTTGGGGGTCATTTTGATCCCAAAGTATTATTAACCTCAAAAACCATAATTTACACTCATTTTCAGTAGAGATGAGCGGGTTCGGTTTCTCTGAAACCGAACCCGCACGAACTTCATGTTTTTTTTCACGGGTCCGAGCAGACTCGGATCCTCCCGCCTTGCTCGGTTAACCCGAGCGCGCCCGAACGTCATCATGACGCTGTCGGATTCTCGCGAGACTCGGATTCTATATAAGGAGCCGCGCGTCGCCGCCATTTTCACACGTGCATTGAGATTGATAGGGAGAGGACGTGGCTGGCGTCCTCTCCATTAGAAATTAGATTAGAAGAGAGAGAGAGATTGTGCAGAGTCAGACAGAGTTTACCACAGTGACCAGTGCAGTTGTTGTTAGTTAACTTTTATTTATTTTAATATAATATATCCGTCCGTTCTCTGCTATATCCGTTCTCTGCCTGAAAAAAAACGATACACAGCAGCAGCCAGTCACACAGTGTGACTCAGTCTGTGTGCACTCAGCTCAGCCCAGTGTGCTGCACATCAATGTATAAAAGGCAAAGCTTATAATAATTGTGGGGGAGACTGGGGAGCACTGCAGGTTGTTATAGCAGGAGCCCCCAGGAGTACATAATATTATATTAATTTAAAATTAAACAGTGCACACTTTTGCTGCAGGAGTGCCACTGCCAGTGTGACTAGTGGTGACCAGTGCCTGACCACCAGTATAGTAGTATATTGTTGTATGTATTGTATACTATCTCTTTATCAACCAGTCTATATTAGCAGCAGACACAGTACAGTGCGGTAGTTCACGGCTGTGGCTACCTCTGTGTCGGCAGTCGGAACTCGGCAGGCAGTCCGTCCATCCATAATTGTATTACAATATATACCACCTAACCGTGGTATTTTTTTTTCTTTCTTTATACCGTCGTCATAGTGTCATACTAGTTGTTACGAGTATACTACTATCTCTTTATCAACCAGTGTACAGTGCGGTAGTTCACGGCTGTGGCTACCTCTGTGTCGGCAGTCGGCAGGCAGTCCGTCCATCCATAATTGTATTATTATTATAATATATACCACCTAACCGTGGTTTTTTTTTCATTCTTTATACCGTCATAGTGTCATACTAGTTGTTACGAGTATACTACTATCTCTTTATCAACCAGTGTACAGTGCGGTAGTTCACGGCTGTGGCTACCTCTGTGTCGGCAGTCGGCAGGCAGTCCGTCCATCCATAATTGTATTATTATTATAATATATACCACCTAACCGTGGTTTTTTTTTCATTCTTTATACCGTCGTCATAGTGTCATACTAGTTGTTACGAGTATACTACTATCTCTTTATCAACCAGTGTACAGTGCGGTAGTTCACGGCTGTGGCTACCTCTGTGTCGGCAGTCGGCAGGCAGTCCGTCCATCCATAATTGTATTATTATTATAATATATACCACCTAACCGTGGTATTTTTTTTTCTTTCTTTATACCGTCGTCATAGTGTCATACTAGTTGTTACGAGTATACTACTATCTCTTTATCAACCAGTGTACAGTGCGGTAGTTCACGGCTGTGGCTACCTCTGTGTCGGCAGTCGGCAGGCAGTCCGTCCATCCATAATTGTATTATTATTATAATATATACCACCTAACCGTGGTTTTTTTTTCATTCTTTATACCGTCGTCATAGTGTCATACTAGTTGTTACGAGTATACTACTATCTCTTTATCAACCAGTGTACAGTGCGGTAGTTCACGGCTGTGGCTACCTCTGTGTCGGCAGTCGGCAGGCAGTCCGTCCATCCATAATTGTATTATTATTATAATATATACCACCTAACTGTGGTATTTTTTTTTCTTTCTTTATACCGTCGTCATAGTGTCATACTAGTTGTTACGAGTATACTACTATCTCTTTATCAACCAGTGTACAGTGCGGTAGTTCACGGCTGTGGCTACCTCTGTGTCGGCAGTCGGCAGGCAGTCCGTCCATCCATAATTGTATTATTATTATAATATATACCACCTAACCGTGGTTTTTTTTTCATTCTTTATACCGTCGTCATAGTGTCATACTAGTTGTTACGAGTATACTACTATCTCTTTATCAACCAGTGTACAGTGCGGTAGTTCACGGCTGTGGCTACCTCTGTGTCGGCAGTCGGCAGGCAGTCCGTCCATCCATAATTGTATTATTATTATAATATATACCACCTAACCGTGGTTTTTTTTTCATTCTTTATACCGTCGTCATAGTGTCATACTAGTTGTTACGAGTATACTACTATCTCTTTATCAACCAGTGTACAGTGCGGTAGTTCACGGCTGTGGCTACCTCTGTGTCGGCAGTCGGCAGGCAGTCCGTCCATCCATAATTGTATTATTATTATAATATATACCACCTAACCGTGGTATTTTTTTTTCTTTCTTTATACCGTCGTCATAGTGTCATACTAGTTGTTACGAGTATACTACTATCTCTTTATCAACCAGTGTACAGTGCGGTAGTTCACGGCTGTGGCTACCTCTGTGTCGGCAGTCGGCAGGCAGTCCGTCCATCCATAATTGTATTATTATTATAATATATACCACCTAACCATGGTTTTTTTTTCATTCTTTATACCGTCGTCATAGTGTCATACTAGTTGTTACGAGTATACTACTATCTCTTTATCAACCAGTGTACAGTGCGGTAGTTCACGGCTGTGGCTACCTCTGTGTCGGCAGTCGGCAGGCAGTCCGTCCATCCATAATTGTATTATTATTATAATATATACCACCTAACTGTGGTATTTTTTTTTCTTTCTTTATACCGTCGTCATAGTGTCATACTAGTTGTTACGAGTATACTACTATCTCTTTATCAACCAGTGTACAGTGCGGTAGTTCACGGCTGTGGCTACCTCTGTGTCGGCAGTCGGCAGGCAGTCCGTCCATCCATAATTGTATTATTATTATAATATATACCACCTAACCGTGGTTTTTTTTTCATTCTTTATACCGTCGTCATAGTGTCATACTAGTTGTTACGAGTATACTACTATCTCTTTATCAACCAGTGTACAGTGCGGTAGTTCACGGCTGTGGCTACCTCTGTGTCGGCAGTCGGCAGGCAGTCCGTCCATCCATAATTGTATTATTATTATAATATATACCACCTAACCGTGGTTTTTTTATACCACCTAACCGTGGCAGTCCGTCCATAATTGTATACTAGTATCCAATCCATCCATCTCCATTGTTTACCTGAGGTGCCTTTTAGTTCTGCCTATAAAATATGGAGAACAAAAAAGTTGAGGTTCCAAAATTAGGGAAAGATCAAGATCCACTTCCACCTCGTGCTGAAGCTGCTGCCACTAGTCATGGCCGAGACGATGAAATGCCAGCAACGTCGTCTGCCAAGGCCGATGCCCAATGTCATAGTACAGAGCATGTCAAATCCAAAACACCAAATATCAGAAAAAAAAGGACTCCAAAACCTAAACTAAAATTGTCGGAGGAAAAGCGTAAACTTGCCAATATGCCATTTACCACACGGAGTGGCAAGGAACGGCTGAGGCCCTGGCCTATGTTCATGGCTAGTGGTTCAGCTTCACATGAGGATGGAAGCACTCAGCCTCTCGCTAGAAAAATGAAACGACTCAAGCTGGCAAAAGCACAGCAAAGAACTGTGCGTTCTTCGAAATCCCAAATCCACAAGGAGAGTCCAATTGTGTCGGTTGCGATGCCTGACCTTCCCAACACTGGATGTGAAGAGCATGCGCCTTCCACCATTTGCACGCCCCCTGCAAGTGCTGGAAGGAGCACCCGCAGTCCAGTTCCTGATAGTGAGATTGAAGATGTCAGTGTTGAAGTCCACCAGGATGAGGAGGATATGGGTGTTGCTGGCGCTGGGGAGGAAATTGACAAGGAGGATTCTGATGGTGAGGTGGTTTGTTTAAGTCAGGCACCCGGGGAGACACCTGTTGTCCGTGGGAGGAATATGGCCGTTGACATGCCAGGTGAAAATACCAAAAAAATCAGCTCTTCGGTGTGGAGGTATTTCACCAGAAATGCGGACAACAGGTGTCAAGCCGTGTGTTCCCTTTGTCAAGCTGTAATAAGTAGGGGTAAGGACGTTAACCACCTCGGAACATCCTCCCTTATACGTCACCTGCAGCGCATTCATAATAAGTCAGTGACAAGTTCAAAAACTTTGGGTGACAGCGGAAGCACTCCACTGACCAGTAAATCCCTTCCTCTTGTAACCAAGCTCACGCAAACCACCCCACCAACTCCCTCAGTGTCAATTTCCTCCTTCCCCAGGAATGCCAATAGTCCTGCAGGCCATGTCACTGGCAAGTCTGACGAGTCCTCTCCTGCCTGGGATTCCTCCGATGCATCCTTGCGTGTAACGCCTACTGCTGCTGGCGCTGCTGTTGTTGCTGCTGGGAGTCGATGGTCATCCCAGAGAGGAAGTCGTAAGACCACTTTTACTACTTCCACCAAGCAATTGACTGTCCAACAGTCATTTGCGAGGAAGATTAAATATCACAGCAGTCATCCTACTGCAAAGCGGATAACTGAGGCCTTGACATCCTGGGTGGTGAGAAACGTGGTTCCGGTATCCATCATTACTGCAGAGCCAACTAGAGACTTGTTGGAGGTACTGTGTCCCCGGTACCAAATACCATCTAGGTTCCATTTCTCTAGGGTTGCGATACCGAAAATGTACACAGACCTCAGAAAAAGAGTCACCAGTGTCCTAAAAAATGCAGCTGTACCCAATGTCCACTTAACCACGGACATGTGGACAAGTGGAGCAGGGCAGGGTCAGGACTATATGACTGTGACAGCCCACTGGGTAGATGTATGGACTCCCGCCGCAAGAACAGCAGCGGCGGCACCAGTAGCAGCATCTCGCAAACGCCAACTCGTTCCTAGGCAGGCTACGCTTTGTATCACCGGTTTCCAGAATACGCACACAGCTGAAAACCTCTTACGGCAACTGAGGAAGATCATCGCGGAATGGCTTACCCCAATTGGACTCTCCTGTGGATTTGTGGCATCGGACAACGCCAGCAATATTGTGCGTGCATTACATCTGGGCAAATTCCAGCACGTCCCATGTTTTGCACATACCTTGAATTTGGTGGTGCAGAATTTTTTAAAAAACGACAGGGGCGTGCAAGAGATGCTGTCGGTGGCCAGAAAAATTGCGGGACACTTTCGGCGTACAGGCAGCACGTACAGAAGACTGGAGCACCACCAAAAACGCCTGAACCTGCCCTGCCATCATCTGAAGCAGGAGGTGGTAACGAGGTGGAATTCAACCCTCTATATGCTTCAGAGGTTGGAGGAGCAGCAAAAGGCCATTCAAGCCTATACAACTGACCACGATATAGGAGGTGGAATGCACCTGTCTCAAGCGCAGTGGAGAATGATTTCAACGTTGTGCAAGGTTCTGCAACCTTTTGAACTTGCCACACGTGAAGTCAGTTCAGACACTGCCAGCCTGAGTCAGGTCATTCCCCTCATCAGGCTTTTGCAGAAGAAGCTGGAGACATTGAAGGAGGAGCTAAGACAGAGCGATTCCGCTAGGCATGTGGGACTTGTGGATGGAGCCCTTAATTCGCTTAACAAGGATTCACGGGTGGTCAATCTGTTGAAATCAGAGCACTACATTTTGGCCACCGTGCTCGATCCTAGATTTAAAACCTACCTTGGATCTCTCTTTCCGGCGCACACAAGTCTGCTGGGTTTCAAAGACCTGCTGGTGAGAAAATTGTCAAGTCAAGCGGAACGCGACCTGTCAACATCTCCTCCTTCACATTCTCCCGCAACTGGGGGTGCGAGGAAAAGGCTCAGAATTCCGAGCCCACCCGCTGGCGGTGATGCAGGGCAGTCTGGAGCGACTGCTGATGCTGACATCTGGTCCGGACTGAAGGACCTGACAACCATTACGGACATGTCGTCTACTGTCACTGC
The DNA here is from genome assembly GCF_028390025.1 of Pseudophryne corroboree. Taxonomy (NCBI): domain Eukaryota; kingdom Metazoa; phylum Chordata; class Amphibia; order Anura; family Myobatrachidae; genus Pseudophryne; species Pseudophryne corroboree. The sequence goes on along the minus strand of NC_086453.1, from coordinate 355,529,611 downwards.
ATATGATTCTATCACCATTGATAGAATGGTGGAGGATTATATGAGTGACCGCATCCAAGTAGGCACGTCACACAGTCCGTACTTATACTGGCAGGAAAAAGAGGCAATTTGGAGGCCCTTGCACAAACTGGCTTTATTCTACCTAAGTTGCCCTCCCACAAGTGTGTACTCCGAAAGAGTGTTTAGTGCCGCCGCTCACCTTGTCAGCAATCGGCGTACGAGGTTACATCCAGAAAATGTGGAGAAGATGATGTTCATTAAAATGAATTATAATCAATTCCTCCGCGGAGACATTGACCAGCAGCAATTGCCTCCACAAAGTACACAGGGAGCTGACATGGTGGATTCCAGTGGGGACGAATTGATAATCTGTGAGGAGGGGGATGTACACGGTGATATATCGGAGGATGATGATGAGGTGGACATCTTGCCTCTGTAGAGCCAGTTTGTGCAAGGAGAGATTAATTGCTTCTTTTTTGGTGGGGGTCCAAACCAACCCGTCATTTCAGTCACAGTCGTGTGGCAGACCCTGTCACTGAAATGATGGGTTGGTTAAAGTGTGCATGTCCTGTTTTGTTTATACAACATAAGGGTGGGTGGGAAGGGCCCAAGGACAATTCCATCTTGCACCTCTTTTTTCTTTTATTTTTCTTTGCGTCATGTGCTGTTTGGGGAGGGTTTTTTGGAAGGGACATCCTGCGTGACACTGCAGTGCCACTCCTAGATGGGCCCGGTGTTTGTGTCGGCCACTAGGGTCGCTTATCTTTCTCACACAGCTACCTCATTGCGCCTCTTTTTTTCTTTGCGTCATGTGCTGTTTGGGGAGGGTTTTTTGGAAGGGACATCCTGCGTGACACTGCAGTGCCACTCCTAGATGGGCCCGGTGTTTGTGTCGGCCACTAGGGTCGCTTATCTTTCTCACACAGTCAGCTACCTCATTGCGCCTCTTTTTTTCTTTGCGTCATGTGCTGTTTGGGGAGGGTTTTTTGGAAGGGACATCCTGCGTGACACTGCAGTGCCACTCCTAGATGGGCCCGGTGTTTGTGTCGGCCACTAGGGTCGCTAATCTTACTCACACAGCTACCTCATTGCGCCTCTTTTTTTCTTTGCGTCATGTGCTGTTTGGGGAGGGTTTTTTGGAAGGGACATCCTGCGTGACACTGCAGTGCCACTCCTAGATGGGCCCGGTGTTTGTGTCGGCCACTAGGGTCGCTTATCTTACTCACACAGCGACCTCGGTGCAAATTTTAGGACTAAAAATAATATTGTGAGGTGTGATGTGTTCAGAATAGGCTGAAAATGAGTGTAAATTATGTTTTTTGAGGTTAATAATACTTTGGGATCAAAATTACCCCCAAATTCTATGATTTAAGCTGTTTTTTAGGGTTTTTTGAAAAAAACACCCGAATCCAAAACACACCCGAATCCGACAAAAAAAATTCGGTGAGGTTTTGCCAAAACGCGGTCGAACCCAAAACACGGCCGCGGAACCGAACCCAAAACCAAAACACAAAACCCGAAAAATTTCCGGCGCTCATCTCTAATTTTCAGTCTATTCTGAATACCTCACACCTCACAATATTATTTTTAGTCCTAAAATTTGCACCGAGGTCGCTGTGTGAGTAAGATAAGCGACCCTAGTGGCCGACACAAACACCGGGCCCATCTAGGAGTGGCACTGCAGTGTCACGCAGGATGTCCCTTCCAAAAAACCCTCCCCAAACAGCACATGACGCAAAGAAAAAAAGAGGCGCAATGAGGTAGCTGTGTGAGTAAGATTAGCGACCCTAGTGGCCGACACAAACACCGGGCCCATCTAGGAGTGGCACTGCAGTGTCACGCAGGATGGCCCTTCCAAAAAACCCTCCCCAAACAGCACATGACGCAAAGAAAAAAAGAGGCGCAATGAGGTAGCTGTGTGAGTAAGATTAGCGACCCTAGTGGCCGACACAAACACCGGGCCCATCTAGGAGTGGCACTGCAGTGTCACGCAGGATGTCCCTTCCTAAAAACCCTCCCCAAACAGCACATGACGCAAAGAAAAAAAGAGGCGCAATGAGGTAGCTGTGTGAGTAAGATTAGCGACCCTAGTGGCCGACACAAACACCGGGCCCATCTAGGAGTGGCACTGCAGTGTCACGCAGGATGTCCCTTCCAAAAAACCCTCCCCAAACAGCACATGACGCAAAGAAAAAAAGAGGCGCAATGAGGTAGCTGACTGTGTGAGTAAGATTAGCGACCCTAGTGGCCGACACAAACACCGGGCCCATTTAGGAGTGGCACTGCAGTGTCACGCAGGATGTCCCTTCCAAAAAACCCTCCCCAATCAGCACATGATGCAAAGAAAAAGAAAAGAAAAGAAAAAAGAGGTGCAAGATGGAATTGTCCTTGGGCCCTCCCACCCACCCTTATGTTGTATAAACAAAACAGGACATGCACACTTTAACCAACCCATCATTTCAGTGACAGGGTCTGCCACACGACTGTGACTGATATGACGGGTTGGTTTGGACCCCCCCCAAAAAAAAAGCAATTAATCTCTCCTTGCACAAACTGGCTCTACAGAGGCAAGATGTCCACCTCATCATCACCCTCCGATATATCACCGTGTACATCCCCCTCCTCACAGATTATCAATTCGTCCCCACTGGAATCCACCATCTCAGCTCCCTGTGTACTTTGTGGAGGCAATTGCTGCTGGTCAATGTCTCCGCGGAGGAATTGATTATAATTCATTTTAATGAACATCATCTTCTCCACATTTTCTGGATGTAACCTCGTACGCCGATTGCTGACAAGGTGAGCGGCGGCACTAAACACTCTTTCGGAGTACACACTTGTGGGAGGGCAACTTAGGTAGAATAAAGCCAGTTTGTGCAAGGGCCTCCAAATTGCCTCTTTTTCCTGCCAGTATAAGTACGGACTGTGTGACGTGCCTACTTGGATGCGGTCACTCATATAATCCTCCACCATTCTATCAATGTTGAGAGAATCATATGCAGTGACAGTAGACGACATGTCCGTAATCGTTGTCAGGTCCTTCAGTCCGGACCAGATGTCAGCATCAGCAGTCGCTCCAGACTGCCCTGCATCACCGCCAGCGGGTGGGCTCGGAATTCTGAGCCTTTTCCTCGCACCCCCAGTTGCGGGAGAATGTGAAGGAGGAGATGTTGACAGGTCGCGTTCCGCTTGACTTGACAATTTTCTCACCAGCAGGTCTTTCAACCCCAGCAGACTTGTGTCTGCCGGAAAGAGAGATCCAAGGTAGGCTTTAAATCTAGGATCGAGCACGGTGGCCAAAATGTAGTGCTCTGATTTCAACAGATTGACCACCCGTGAATCCTTGTTAAGCGAATTAAGGGCTCCATCCACAAGTCCCACATGCCTAGCGGAATCGCTCCGTGTTAGCTCCTCCTTCAATGTCTCCAGCTTCTTCTGCAAAAGCCTGATGAGGGGAATGACCTGACTCAGGCTGGCAGTGTCTGAACTGACTTCACGTGTGGCAAGTTCAAAGGGCATCAGAACCTTGCACAACGTTGAAATCATTCTCCACTGCGCTTGAGACAGGTGCATTCCACCTACTATATCGTGCTCAATTGTATAGGCTTGAATGGCCTTTTGCTGCTCCTCCAACCTCTGAAGCATATAGAGGGTTGAATTCCACCTCGTTACCACTTCTTGCTTCAGATGATGGTGTCACGAACCGGTCTCTTACCTCTGCGGGTTCTGGGGTTCATCCGTTGCCAGTGCGGTTGCTCGCGGTTCTGTGCGCCCGTGTGGGGACACGGCGTGATCAATGGCACAGGTAATGCAGAGTCTGGGAACTGTGAGTGCGGGGACCAAATGGCCTAAGGCACTGCGGTGTGTCTGCTGTATAGGAGGTGGCCATGTTGGAGACCAAATAGCTAATACAGAGCACTTGTGAAAACACCTGTGGGCAGGTGTAAGCCAATCCCGTGCTTGTGCTGCCTTTAAGTAGGCTGGGATTATGTTACTCTGGGACAGTGCTTTGTTGTATCAAAGCTGTGCTCTAGCTCTGAGCTCTCTCCGTGCATTCCTGTGTGATTCCCGTGGTCCAGATATCGCCTCCGTTCCCAGAGGTCCGTCTGCAGCCTTCACTGCTGAAAGATCCACCGGCTCTCTGCTGTGCTGTCAGTTAATTGCACTCCTATTGGAAATAGTTGGATTCCCAGTGTCCTGCATGAGGTTACCTTGTCAGTCTGCCTATCATTCAAAGTCTGGAGGATTCTGTTTCTCTCAGCTGTTCGTTTGTTCAACTCTGCATTTAACCCATTCATCACCTTGTCTTCTACTACAGTTTCACAGTGATCTCCGGAACCCGCAAGTAACCCAATTCAGTACTTTTATTTGCTATGTTGTCATTGCAAGGATAATTCATCACAGTCTCTGTTAACTCTCAAAGCTCCATTGCCAATTCTTACAGTTAATTCTCCATGTCTGCATTAACCAGTTAAACACAATCTGCAGTTCAGCATCAAAGCTTGTTTATATTTGCTATGTTGTCATAACAAGGATAATTCTTCAGTCTCTCAGTTAACTCTCAAAACTCCATTGCAAATCCTTACAGTTATCTCTTCATGTCTGCATTATCCAGTTAATAACATTCTGCAGTTCAGCATCAAAGCTTGTTTATATTTGCTATGTTGTCATAACAAGGATAATTCTTCACAGTCTCTCAGTTAACTCTCAAAACTCCATTGCAAATCCTTACAGTTATCTCTTCATGTCTGCATTATCCAGTTAATCATACTCTGCAGTTCAGCATCAAAGCTCGTTTATATTTGGACAATCCAACATTTATTCATCAGCTTGTTTTGCATATGTTTCCATGAACATTTCTTTTATGTATTTTTGAGTTTTCTCTTGCATATTATTCCTGCAATACTTCAGTATAATATGATGATTAACAACTTGTCAGTTAACTCTTTACTGAATTGTTATTTTGAATAAATATATGAATCGGAACTTTCTTCGTCCTCCCTGCTTTCTTCATAGCCCAGCACCTACACCTGTGGTTGGTCCCGGGTTAACGGATTCACAAAAACACCCGGACCTGACAGATGGCAGGGCAGGTTCAGTAGTTTTTGGTGGTGCTCCAGTCTTCTGTACGTGGTGCCTGTACGCCGAAAGTGTCCCGCAATTCTTCTGGCCACCGACAGCATCTCTTGCACGCCCCTGTCGTTTTTAAAAAAATTCTGCACCACCAAATTCAAGGTATGTGCAAAACATGGGACGTGCTGGAATTTGCCCATATTTAATGCACACACAATATTGCTGGCGTTGTCCGATGCCACAAATCCACAGGAGAGTCCAATTGGGGTAAGCCATTCCGCGATGATCTTCCTCAGTTGCCGTAAGAGGTTTTCAGCTGTGTGCGTATTCTGGAAAGCGGTGATACAAAGCGTAGCCTGCCTAGGAAAGAGTTGGCGTTTGCGAGATGCTGCTACTGGTGCCGCCGCTGCTGTTCTTGCGGCGGGAGTCCATACATCTACCCAGTGGGCTGTCACAGTCATATAGTCCTGACCCTGCCCTGCTCCACTTGTCCACATGTCCGTGGTTAAGTGGACATTGGGTACAACTGCATTTTTTAGGACACTGGTGAGTCTTTTTCTGACGTCCGTGTACATTCTCGGTATCGCCTGCCTAGAGAAGTGGAACCTAGATGGTATTTGGTAACGGGGGCACACTGCCTCAATAAATTGTCCAGTTCCCTGTGAACTAACGGCGGATACCGGACGCACGTCTAACACCAACATAGTTGTCAAGGCCTCAGTTATCCGCTTTGCAGCAGGATGACTGCTGTGATATTTCATCTTCCTCGCAAAGGAGTGATGAACAGTCAATTGCTTACTGGAAGTAGTACAAGTGGGCTTACGACTTCCCCTCTGGGATGACCATCGACTCCCAGCAGCAACAACAGCAGCGCCAGCAGCAGTAGGCGTTACACGCAAGGATGCATCGGAGGAATCCCAGGCAGGAGAGGAATCGTCAGAATTGCCAGTGACATGGCCTGCAGGACTATTGGCATTCCTGGGGAAGGAGGAAATTGACACTGAGGGAGTTGGTGGGGTGGTTTGCGTGAGCTTGGTTACAAGAGGAAGGGATTTACTGGTCAGTGGACTGCTTCCGCTGTCACCCAAAGTTTTTGAACTTGTCACTGACTTATTATGAATGCGCTGCAGGTGACGTATAAGGGAGGATGTTCCGAGGTGGTTAACGTCCTTACCCCTACTTATTACAGCTTGACAAAGGGAACACACGGCTTGACACCTGTTGTCCGCATTTCTGGTGAAATACCTCCACACCGAAGAGCTGATTTTTTTGGTATTTTCACCTGGCATGTCAACGGCCATATTCCTCCCACGGACAACAGGTGTCTCCCCGGGTGCCTGACTTAAACAAACCACCTCACCATCAGAATCCTCCTGGTCAATTTCCTCCCCAGCGCCAGCAACACCCATATCCTCCTCATCCTGGTGTACTTCAACACTGACATCTTCAATCTGACTATCAGGAACTGGACTGCGGGTGCTCCTTCCAGCACTTGCAGGGGGCGTTTAAATGGTGGAAGGCGCATGCTCTTCACGTCCAGTGTTGGGAAGGTCAGGCATCGCAACCGACACAATTGGACTCTCCTTGTGGATTTGGGATTTCGAAGAATGCACAGTTCTTTGCTGTGCTGCTTTTGCCAGCTTGAGTCTTTTCATTTTTCTAGCGAGAGGCTGAGTGCTTCCATCCTCATGTGAAGCTGAACCACTAGCCATGAACATAGGCCAGGGCCTCAGCCGTTCCTTGCCACTCCGTGTGGTAAATGGCATATTGGCAAGTTTACGCTTCTCCTCCGACAATTTTATTTTAGGTTTTGGAGTCCTTTTTTTACTGATATTTGGTGTTTTGGATTTGACATGCTCTGTACTATGACATTGGGCATCGGCCTTGGCAGACGACGTTGCTGGCATTTCATCGTCTCGGCCATGACTAGTGGCAGCAGCTTCAGCACGAGGTGGAAGTGGATCTTGATCTTTCCCTAATTTTGGAACCTCAACATTTTTGTTCTCCATATTTTAATAGGCACAACTAAAAGGCACCTCAGGTAAACAATGGAGATGGATACTAGTATACAATTATGGACTGCCTGCCGAGTGCAGACACAGAGGTAGCCACAGCCGTGAACTACCGTACTGTACTGTGTCTGCTGCTAATATAGACTGGTTGATAAAGAGATGTCTATGTAACTATGTATGTATAAAGAAGAAAGAAAAAAAAACCACGGTTAGGTGGTATACAATTATGGACGGACTGCCTGCCGAGTGCAGACACAGAGGTAGCCACTGCCGTGAACTACCGTACTGTACTGTGTCTGCTGCTAATAATATAGACTGGTTGATTAAGAGATGTCGTAGTAGTATGTATGTATAAAGAAGAAAGAAAAAAAAACCACGGTTAGGTGGTATACAATTATGGACGGACTGCCTGCCGAGTGCAGACACAGAGGTAGCCACAGCCGTGAACTACCATACTGTACTGTGTCTGCTGCTAATATAGACTGGTTGATAAAGAGATGTCTATGTAACTATGTATGTATAAAGAAGAAAGAAAAAAAAACCACGGTTAGGTGGTATACAATTATGGACGGACTGCCTGCCGAGTGCAGACACAGAGGTAGCCACAGCCGTGAACTACCGTACTGTACTGTGTCTGCTGCTAATATAGACTGGTTGATAAAGAGATGTCGTAGTAGTATGTATGTATAAAGAAGAAAAAAAAAACCACGGTTAGGTGGTATACAATTATGGACGGACTGCCTGCCGAGTGCAGACACAGAGGTAGCCACAGCCGTGAACTACCGTACTGTGTCTGCTGCGACTGGATGATAAATGATATAAAAAATATATATATATCACTACTGCAGCCGGACAGGTATATATTATATATTATATAATGACGGACCTGCTGGACACTGTCTGTCAGCAGAATGAGTTTTATTTTTATAGAATTAAAAAAACAACAACACACAAGTGAAGTCACACGACGAGTGTTTAACTTTTTCAGGCAATCACAATATAAGTATACTACTAACTATACTGGTGGTCAGTGTGGTCAGGTCACTGGTCAGTCACACTGGCAGTGGCACTCCTGCAGCAAAAGTGTGCACTGTTTAATTTTAATATAATATTATGTACTCCTGGCTCCTGCTATAACCTATAACTGGCACTGCAGTGCTCCCCAGTCTCCCCCACAATTATAAGCTGTGTGAGCTGAGCAGTCAGACAGATATATAATATATATAGATGATGCAGCACACTGGGCTGAGCCTGAGCAGTGCACACAGATATGGTATGTGACTGAGTCACTGTGTGTATCGCTTTTTTCAGGCAGAGAACGGATATGTTAAATAAACTGCACTGTCTGGTGGTCACTCACTAGAAAACTCTCTGCACTCTCTACACTTCTACAGTACTCCTCCTAGTCCTAAGCTCCAGTAAATCTCTCTCTCTTATAATCTAAATGGAGAGGACGCCAGCCACGTCCTCTCACTATCAATCTCAATGCACGTGTGAAAATGGCGGCGACGCGCGGCTCCTTATATAGAATCCGAGTCTCGCGAGAATCCGACAGCGTCATGATGACGTTCGGGCGCGCTCGGGTTAACCGAGCAAGGCGGGAGGATCCGAGTCTGCTCGGACCCGTGAAAAAAACCATGAAGTTCGGGCGGGTTCGGATTCAGAGAAACCGAACCCGCTCATCTCTACTTATCACTGCTTAGTAAATGTACCCCTTAATCTTTTTCCATACATCTTTTTGGAACCAGGGCAGGTCCAAGAGCCCACTGCTGATTCTTTAAATACAGGCTGACCTCAGTCATTTTTACCCCTGTTTTTTTAGAACCAGTATTAGCTCACAGATCCCAGGGCTGGTTACTCTTAGGGGGTAAACTTCATGCAGCATTTTTTTTTCTATTTTGTTACCTTGTTTTTCTTACACATTTTCACACTGAAGAACTGCACAGATCCAGTGGCATCAGAAGGGGGGAGGGGGAGACACCAAAAGGCAGGCATCTCCACAGTGACAGGAGCCAGGTACTGCAGTGTGACATTCTCCTGCTGCACCTGGCTCCTGTCTTAGAGGAGGAGCCGGCGTTACAGGTACTAGCCTCTAGGGACAGTCCAGCATCTTCGGGAATGCAGGGCAGCCCCATGAGTGATGTCATTGAGATTCCCATCGAGTCCATGCCCCTTTCATAAAGCTGTGCATGCTGGAAGAGTACAAGGGAAGTAACATAGGCCCTCATTCCGAGTTGTTCGCTCGCAAGCTGCTTTTAGCAGCTTTGCACACGCTAAGCCGCTGCCTACTGGGAGTGAATCTTAGCTTCTTAAAATTGCGAACGAAAGATTCGCAATATTGCGAAAAGACTTCTCTGTGCAGTTTCTGAGTAGCTCGAGACTTACTCTGCCAGTGCGATCAGTTCAGTGCTTGTCTTTCCTGGTTTGACGTCACAAACACACCCAGCGTTCGCCCAGACACTCCTCCGTTTCTCCAGCCACTCCCGCGTTTTTCCCAGAAACGGTAGCGTTTTTTCACACACACCCATAAAACGGCCAGTTTCCGCCCAGAAACACCCACTTCCTGTCAATCACATTACGATCACCAGAACGAAGAAAAAACCTCGTAATGCCGTGAGTAAAAATCCTAACTGCATAGCAAATTTACTTGACGCAGTCGCAGTGCGAACATTGCACATGCGCAATAAGCGGAAAATCGCTGCGATGCGAAAAAAAATACCGAGCGAACAACTCGGAATGACCACCATAGTTTGCATAGTAAGGCTTAGAGGCTGTAAAAGAGAGTTACTGCACATGTGGAGGCACTTCTGGGATCTTCTTTTGCCATGGAGCCAGAGGACCCTTGAGGATACTTTTTTGAATTGCTTATATGTTTTAGACATATTCTTTGGGGAACCACCTTGAAAGTATTTATGAGATTATTGGATACAACAAATAAATAGGGAAACAGATATTTACTGGTATATTCAATACCTGTCCGATCCTTTCTGATGGAAAGGATCTGACAGGTCAGTATTCAGTGCCATGGTCAAACCCGATAAGTTTGGCTCATTCCTGACACTGCCAATCCAACTTTTTTTTAAAGTAGGATTGACATTGTATGAAACAAGGCTAAAACCTGTTGGCCTTGGCCACGCTTCTGACAATACAGGCGGCTGAAGCAGCCAATCCGTGTGTGTTCTGACAGGCTTCTGACAAGTCAGATTTCCTGACTTGTAAAAAAAAAATGGGGCCCTAATGAATAGGTCGGAACCCCTTCCAACCTAAATCTGTCGGAAGCTGCCATCTTTCCGACACTTATTGACTATACCCCATAATATATTTTCTGTATGGACTATATTTTTTTCTCATACACTGGTTCCCACTAATGCAGAATGCTGCATCCCACCTGCAAAAGATGATGCTGGCTCCTTTAATTGATCTGATTTAATAATATGTTCATTCATTGACCACAAGATTTCAGTAATGATCAGCCAACAGAATGGTTTCCCATACTGCAGCCAGACTCACACCTGGTTGGTTATGTGCTACAAGGCTCCTTTCATTACCTATGGTTCCACTTCAGGAGATAAAAAGAAGAATCCATATGGATTAAAACAGAGGGTTGTAGTTACTGTATGTGACCAGTGGTGAGGAGACTGACGGTCAAATTAACGACGCGGGAATCCCAAACACTAGAAAGCCCAACAGTCAGCATGCCAACTAACAAGGCCTATCCCAACTCATGGATGTCCATGACACCCATAGAGTGGGAATAAAACCTGTGGCAAGTACAGCAAGCTACCAACCCCACTGCCAGCATTCTAAACCTCAGGATCCCGGCATAGGTATGGTGACCGGTGGAGTCCCAAACGCCGGTCACCATACCCAACCCGGATTTAGATGGTGAATGGAACTGAAAACCAGGATTTGGGCAAGGTGTTTATTCCAAATAAAATATTTAAACAGAAGGGTGTTTAGTAACATTAGCTGCTGAACTAAATGAACCAGCAGACCATGCATGTGCTGTACAACAGAGATATTTTTTTCAGACCAGGATAAATGAGACCCAGTGAGAACTCCATGTGTTATATTTGGCAAGTGGAGCATTTGGAGTGGTTACTGTGTACTGACACTGGGATTACTCATGATGGATGTTTTGGAAGTTACGTTACCTGTTTCCTTCTAGACATTTAATGTATGCCATTATGTGAGACCAATCAAATGCTCCAGTACGTTTGTTAATACATCGGTTCAGCTCCATAATACATTGCTCCGAGCACTTCAGCACAAGGATCTCTTTGAAATATCCACTGGCTGTATAGAGATGATGAATGAGGGATCCATAACTGATGTCAATCAAAAGATCTCCCTTAATGTGACCTGCAGGGAAAGATCCCAGTGATTACAGAGTGTAATATAATACGTAGCATCTACTCTATGTGTCATTCTGTAATGTCCTGTTACAGGTAAGCAACTGCCTCACCACACACCTGCTGCTCCTTCAGTGTAATGTATGAGGAATAGAAAGGTTCCCCAGAACTGTTCTATAGCCTGAATTACCAGCAGTGTGCTGGAGATAGTGGTGCACCAATCCCACCTACTGTTTAGTCGGTCTTGTCTGAGACCATCTCAAATGTCCAATTTTTTCCTGCTAGACCTGGTCATCTAACGGTGTAATTACACAAGATACTTCAGTCTGCACTGTTTTCATTATAACTCTAATGTATGTCAGTGCGCAGATATAATGATGTCATACATATTCCTAACACTCAATGGCCACCAGTATGTACTGTACACAGGGGGTCATTCTGAGTTGATCGCTCGCTAGCTATTTTTTGTAGCACTGCGATCAGATAGTCGCCGCCTATAGGGGAGTGTATTTTTGCTTTGCAAGTGTGTGAACACCTGTGCAGCCGAGGTCTGCAAAAACATTTTGTGCAGTTGGTCTGAACTTATTCAGCCCTTATGATCACTTCAGCCTGTCTGGTCCCGGAATTTACGTCAGACACCCGCCCTGCAACGATCCACTTTGTACCCGTATGACGCGCCTGCGCATTGCGGTGTATACGCATGCGCAGTAGTAACCTGATCACTGCACTGCAAAAAATGGCAGCGTGCGAACAGGTTGGAGTGACCCCCTCAGTCATGTTCCATCATCAAAGACAGAATCATAGGCATTGCAAATAGTGAATGAAAAGCATTTCAGGACCAAATTTTTCATTTTATAGAGATATAAAACATTTTGTTTAATACATTTTATTTAAAAAAAAATCAACATTTGAATACATTGACAAATAAGTTATACAGTAAATATATATTCAAACTTCAAAAAGTTTTGCAATTAAAAACAATTAACTTCTATATAAAAGTGAATATACACATATGTGCCAGTATTCCTGAAGAGGTAACAGATACAACTACAAATACAGATACTGTATATACTCTTAGTTCCATCATAAAGTATCATTATTATAATGTTTTTATATTGTCTGAGTATTTTCTGCAGTGCTGTACAGGGAATATATTATATATTCCTTCTGAATACATATGTATTCCTGGTGGACAGGATGCCAGCTGTCAATATACCGTCAGCGGCATCCCGCCCACCAGAATACCTGCAGCGGGGCGAGCGCTACAAATCCCCATGTGTGGGCACGGTTGCTCGCTTTACTCGCCACAGGATCTATTCCCACTTTATGGGTGTCGTGGACACCCACGAGTGGGACTAGTCCCTTTAAGCCGGTATTCTGGCTGTCGGTATTGTCGGCTGTCGGGATTCCGGCGTCGGTATCCTGACCGCCGGGATCCTGACAGCCGGCATATTGATTGCCTCCCATTACATCTTCCATTTGAGAATACAGTATAAGGGGGACATTTACTAAGCAATGATAAGAGTGGAGAAATGAGCCAGTAGAGAAGTTGACCATGGCAACCAATCGGCACTGAAGTAACAGCTATAATTTGCATACTATAAAATGATACAGAGCTGCTGATTGGTTGATGGGGCAACTTCTCCACTGGCTCACTTCTCCGCTCTTATCACTGTTTAGTAAATGTCCCCCTAAATCCCCTAACACAACTGCGTACATGCATGCACTTACAGTATACCAGAGGTAATATTTCTACTATACATACCCTCACTAAAAACACGGTGTAAACATTCCATTGGAAATCTTATTGTATCGTCTCCAAAGCCCATTTCTTGTTTGTCAGAAAAATATGTTTCCAGATGTTCTCTAGAATCAAGACCGTGTACAGGATAGAATTTATGGGCGCTGGAATCCATCTTGTATTACTGTGTTACAGTCTGTCTGATGCTCACGTCTTCTTTCTTACTGTATATGTGACTGACTCAGGATATCTGTGTACGGTATACACAGTTATTTATATTCATCAGTAACCAGGATATAAGTGTTATCATATGATGGCTTATCAGCCTCAGGAGCTGTCATGGGAATGCAGGTGACAGTGTTATGATTAACCCCTAGAGTTTTGGCTGAAACACTACCAGACAAAGAGGTAAAACTTGAAGTGTTTAATGAACGGAAAAAAACAGGAACAAAGAATTGCAATTGGCAATACAGACACAGGTTAGTTTGCCATCAGGAAGGATATGCAGGTAATCAGGATTTCCAGGTGTGCTCATTAGTGCAGACACAGGTAGTATATAAACAGGCAGACACTGACAGATATTCAGGGTTCCCAGTTGTGCTTAGTAATGCAGACACACAGGCCCAGCAACAGTGGGGGTCAAAGGGCACAAGGTTCTGGGCATTAACCATGGCATCCAGCTGTGGCAGTGCATCGGCTAGCATGGGTTATTTTTTAAAGGGATAGCGCCGGCCGGAGGAGAGCTGTGGCACTGGAGAGTTGTTAACTCTGACGGTGGACTCTGCCCCCACTACGCGGCAATAATAACCCAACTACTGTCCACAGTCACCTCTCTGGGTCCAATTGTGTGCATCACATGATACATCTGTATGACGCTGCACCCTCTGCCTCCTCCCCGCCTTTCACAGTTTAGTCTTTGCAGCCACGACGGTCCTAAGCGGAGCCCATCCCCAGTCCAGGACCCAGGAGAAACAGCCCAGGAAGCGTGGAACTGGAGGATAACAGTAGTGCTTTGGTAAGTGACAGCAGTCAGTGTGGAAACGCTGTCACGCAGAGTCTCTCATGAGTCAGAGCATACATTATAATAGATACATAGATAATATTCACAATCTAATGCTATATCAAAGTGCAGTTAGTGCTATTTTGATCCACTGTGCTCAGGTATCATGCAGCGTATTTTTATTACATTGCATAGTGAATATTAATTATCTGTGTTGTTGTTTTTTTATAGTAAAAAAACACATATCCAATATGCAATGTAATAAACATACACTGCACTACTGCAGAGCAATAGGCTAACACTATCTACACTTTGAATAAAACTTCTCTAGCTGGTGGCAGTGACATTCGTAATATTTATTAATATTGTTGAATTGCTGGCATAATGTTATTTTAGAATGAAATAACGTTATGTCAGCAATTCAACAATATTAATACAAATACTAATGTCACTGGTAGAGGAGTTCTGTTCAAAGCTCAGATAATGCATTCTGGCCCACTTTACTCAGCAGTAGTGCAGTGTATGTATAGTAACATCCCTAGCTGTGTGGAGTTTGTATATTCTCCCCATGCTTGTGTGGGTTTCCTCTGGGTACTCCAGTGTCCTCCCACACTCCAAAAATGAACTGTGTGTAAATCAGTGTGTGTACACGAGTTTAGGGCAGACTAAATGGGCCAAGTGGTTCTTATCTGCCATCAAATTCTCTGTTTCTTTGTGTACACCTGAACAATGCACCTATATGGCAATACTTTTAGGCAAGCAGAGATCCGCATAGGCTCGAAGCCACATAAGCACCCGGAATTTTTGTGACATTTGTTGAGGATAGGCAGGGCTAGCCTTAGTGATGGGCAGTTGTGGTCAGGTGACCTAGGGTGCCTATTAGGGATAAGTAGGAGGAGTATAGGCAGGGGTATATAGTCCTGGGTATTAGGCAGCCATCTTCCTCTTGCCAGTTTCTTTGGATGTGGTAAGGTGTATACTGTACAGCTGTTTCAGTGTTTGCCTCCTTCTCACCCTCTACGTTTCTTAATACTGTGCCAGCTTTGTTTATAAGCCCCCCCCTTTGCACTATGCCCCGTCCTCGTAGATCTGAGGCCGCCCGTCCGCTCACAGCGGCTGGCTACCGCCGGCCGCGTGTGCGCGTAGTCCCCCCCCCCCCCCCGCGCTTCGCCGCCCACTGGAGAAAAGGTGCTGCTCTCCCGGGGCGGCGGTGTTTCACCTGCGACTGCCGCTTTCGGAGCCCGGCGCGGCGGTAGAGCCGCGCGCACCAGGTCTCCGGCCTCCCTGGGCGGTCAGGCTTCCCTCTTCGCGGCCGCAGTGAGCGGGTCCGGTGACCCGCCGAGCGGGTCCCGCGACGCCGCACAGGGGTGTGTGCTGCAGGGGCTCTCACCAGCCGGCCTGGGGGTGCCTGGCTGGTGCAGGACATAGTGTCTGTGCCAGCAGCTTCAGGCGCAGCTCGGGGGGCGGGGCCTGCGTTCACACAGGCATATGGGGGTGGGGTGGGTACCCTTTTTCCCCCCGCCATTCCCATGGTTTCCACTGCCGCGGGGGGGCGTCGGGTGTAGACGGGCAGGCATCTGGGATTCAACCGGGGGCGCTCCCGGTGTCCCAGATCCTGCTGCCGCCGTTCAGTGGCCTGTGGCCCAGTGAGGTGACGCCATCTGCTGGCCAGCTCATGGTACAGCAGATGGGGTCAGGGCGCAGTTCCATGGCCGCTTCATTTGCGTCCCGGGGTGGTGCATATCAGGCTGCGCCCGCGGGTTTCCTGCCGGCTGCTTCGGTATCGGTGGCCTGGTCGGGGGCACTGCAATTCCCGGTCATGACTTCCGGGGCGTCACCTGATTTCCGAGGGGGTCGGGTCCCTTTTTCGTCCCCTTATTTGCCGCCAACGTTTACGCACTCGCAGGGCTCGGTGACATCTTGGCCCACACCGAGTGGTCCGGGGTTTGCCCCGTTTGCGGGTTCTTACGCCGGCGGTTTTTACCCCGGGGCTCTCCCACAGACACCTTACTGGTCGGCGCCGTTTTCTCAGGCTCCATTTACTTGGCACTCTGGTTTTACCGCCCCGGCCACATGGCCTCCAGCTTTTGGTGCGGCCGTGGGCTCGGCGAGCGCTGCGGCCTTGGGCATGCCTGCCCCTGTTCCCAGCCCCCCCTTTCTGCTTCCCCCCCTCCGTTGCCTCCGGTTCCCCCCCCCTGGCGGCTGCTGTTTTTGTACCCCCCCTCCCCCCCTTCTATTTCCCCGTCAGGTGCCGGTGTGTCGAGGGGGGTCTCTCCCCCGGGCGGATCGTCTGGATCCAGGCAGCAGCAACGTCCAGTGAAGCACAGACGGGATTGGTGACGCAGGCCGAGCAAGTGGGAACGGGCGCAGCTGGGGGATCTCGGGTCCCCGAAGAGGTGCCGTCCGGCCCCGCCGCCGCGTCCGAAGAAGTGGGCGGTCCTTCTGGAACGGGTGAGAAAGTTAATTTTTCTTCTGATAGTTCTTCTTCCAGCTCTTCTTCGGATACTAGGTCTTCCGGGTCCCCTAGGCGCCCACGTTAATTAGCCAGGCTCATTGCGCATCGCTTGCACAAAAGAGATAGGAAGGCTAAGGGCCCGGGTTCGGCGGTCACGCAGGACCCTCCGCGTTTTACGGAAATGGTGCACTGCGCAAACACTGCGGTCACCAGGGGTTTGCATAAACGGATGAGGGAAAAGATTAGGAAGGGTAAATATGTCGACATGTTCACCCTTACGGATGACATGCGGAAGGCATTCGATAAGGCCAAGAAGGTCGGGGGCATTGGTGAGAATGCATTTCGCAATTTTCATCAGTGGCTCCGAGGGTTTTTAGTGTTCACAGCGTGTTACGCCGAGACGAGGCCGACGGAGTATCATAACTCGGTCAAATATTTGTTCTTGGTGCACGAAATGTACTTGACCTCCAAGGGTTACGCGTGGCGGGACTACGATGAGAAATTCCGTCGTAACCAAGACGGTAACCCGACACTACCCTTGGGGTTTAAGGACGTAGAAGTCTGTTTGGAGGTCACTCAACATAATAGGCCCCTTTCTGAGGCCCAAGGCGGAAAGCCGGGTTTGGGTGTCCGGCCGAGCCCGCCTCTGGGGAATAAAGGGAAATGCTTCGCTTTCAACGAAGGCAAGTGTTCCCAGGGTTCTAACTGCCGTTTTCGCCACTCCTGCAAGGTGTGCGGCGGGGGGCACCCGGCCAAGGATTGCTCGTCCGCTTCCGGGTCCCGGCCCTCTGAGGCTGCCGAGGTGCCTGGAAGTGGAAAGTAAGGCGTTTTCTCTGAATTGACTAAATGGTTGGATGCTTACCCTGACGTCACTTCAGGGTTGTTTTTGTTGGACGGTTTCCGTAACGGTTTCAGGCTCCCCATCCCGGATTCGGTCCTCATGGTCTCCAGGCGCAATTTGAAATCCGCGCGCGATTTCCCCTCAGTTGTCTCCCATAAGGTGCAGGCTGAAATCAACTTGGGGCGCATGTGCGGCCCTTTCCCGTCCCCTCCAGTGCCCCGGCTGTGCATCTCTCCATTGGGGGTGGTTCCCAAGAAGGCCCCGGGTCAATTCCGCCTCATTCAACATTTGTCACACCCTCGTGGCGGCTCGGTCAACGATGCCATCCCGGAGGAAGCTTGCAGGGTGCGATATCAATCCTTTGATGAGGCCCTGCGGTTAGTCAAAAGGGCGGGTCCCGGTGCCCTCATGGCCAAGCTGGACATTGAGTCTGCTTGCCGCCTTCTGCCCATTCAACCCGATTCCCTTTGTTTCCTAGGTTTCTGGTTAGGGGGTGGGTTTTACGTCGACAGGTGCTTGCCTATGGGGTGTTCCATTTCTTGTGCCTACTTTGAGAAATTTAGTTCGTTCTTACATTGGTGCGTGGTGTCAGCCTCCGGCCACCCGGGGGTTGCCCACTACTTTGACGATTTTCTCTTTGTGGGTCCATGGGATGGGTCGGTTTGCGGGGACGTGCTGGGTTTAGCCCAGAGTTTGTTCGGTCGTCTAGGCGTGCCCGTGGCCTCGGATAAGACCGAGGGGCCCACGGTGTGTCTCAGTTATTTGGGCATTGAAATCGATTCGGGGGCCGGTTGCTGCCGGCTTCCCGCCGATAAGGTGCACAAATTGCTGGGTCTCATAGAGCAATGCCTCCTCAGTCGTAGGGTCAGATTACAACGGGTGCAGTCGTTACTTGGATCTTTTAATTTTGCGTGCAGGATCATACCCATGGGTCGCGTTTTCTGCCGTAAACTTGAGAGGTCCATGTCGGGGGTTCGGAAACCTCACCATACGGTTTACATTTCACGCGAGATTAGGGAGGATTTAAGAATCTGGTCCACTTTGTTGGTTTCCTTTAACCGGGAGGTGTTATGGCCAGCTGAGCGTTGTTCCAACGCCGCGTTGCAACTTTTTACCGATGCCGCCGGGGGTTCGGGCTTTGGGGCTTTTTTCAGGACAGAGTGGTGCGCCGCGCCTTGGCCTTCAGCATGGGTTTCCCGAGGTTTTACAAAGAACTTGCTTCTTTTGAAATGGTTCCCCTTGATAGTGGCCGTCGAATTGTGGGCACTCAGCTTGTCGGATCGGAGTATTGTGTTCCGCTGTGACAATCTGGGTGTCGTGCACGCTGTCAATAACCAACGCTCGTCCTCTCCGCAGGCGCTGCGCTTGTTGCGTTATTTAGTGCTTAAGTGCTTGAGGCATAATATTAATTTCACGGCTGCGCATGTCCCGGGGGTGGACAATAGAATTGCTGACGCACTGTCGCGTTTTGAGTTCGGTAAGTTTAGGGAGCTGGTTCCTGATGGGTGGCTTATTGGCACATGCAGGGGAGGGATGTATGGGTCTGGGGTCAAGGTTGGGGGGGAGGTGGCTGGAGGGAAGAGGGGGGCCCCAGAGGTATCAGTGTACCGGGCCCCGAGATTTCTGTTGCCGGCACTGCAGACACGGGTAGTATATAAACTGGCAGACACTGACAGATACAGTATTCAGGATTCCCAGGTGTGCTCAGCATACTTGGCTACCTGACCCTCTCCATGAGGGAGAAAATGCTCTGTTCCTGGACTTTCCTGGTAATGTATGATTGCCATCACCTGTGGTGAAACACCTTTCTTATCAATTAACTAGCTCACCACAGGTGATGGCAATCATACATTACCAGGAAAGTCCAGGAACAGAGCACACAATGACCAGCCCTGCTTGCTGGCTCCATGCAACCTAAACAGGCCATTAATTTAACAGGTGTTGTCCATGATGACATATTTACTGGGAAAGGGGAATAGGAAATCTACTGCACTAGTATTATGTTCTTGATTTCAATAAAAGACCCCATATGACCACCTAAATCAAATCTAGTGATGTGCACCGGACATTTTTCGGGTTTTGTGTTTTGGTTTTGGATTCGGGTCCGCGGCCGTGTTTTGGATTCGGACGCGTTTTGGCAAAACCTCCCTGAAAATTTTTTGTCGGATTCGGGTGTGTTTTGGATTCGGGTTTTTTTTTTTACTAAAAACCCTCAAAAACAGCTTAAATCATAGAATTTGGAGGTCATTTTGATCCCATAGTATTATTAACCTCAATAACCATAATTTCCACTAATTTTCAGTCTATTCTGAACACCTCACACCTCACAATGCCCCTCATTCCGAGTTGTTCGCTCGCAAGCTGCTTTAAGCAGCATTGCACACGCTAAGCCGCCGCCTACTGGGAGTGTATCCTAGCTTATCAAAATTGCGAACGAAAGATTCTCAAAATTGCGAATAGAAATTTCTTAGCAGTTTCTGAGTAGCTCGGGACTTACTCTGCCACTGCGATCAGTTCAGTCAGTTTTGTTCCTGGTTTGATGTCACAAACACACCCAACGTTCGCCCAGACACTCCCCCGTTTCTCCAGCCACTCCCGCGTTTTTCCCAGAAACAGTAGCGTTTTTTCACACACTCCCATAAAACGGGCAGTTTTCGCCCAGAAACACCCACTTCCTTTCAATCACATTACGATCACCAGAACGAAGAAAAATCCGTGTAATGCCATGAGTAAAATACCTAACTTAATAGCAAATTTACTTGGCGCAGTCGCACTGCGGACATTGCGCATGCGCATTAGCGACTAATCACTCCATTGAGAAAAAAAAATAACTAGCGACCAACTCGGAATGACCTCCAATATTATTTTTAGTCCTAAAATTTGCACAGAGGTCGCTGGATGACTAAGCTAAGCGACCCAAGTGGCCGACACAAACACCTGGCCCATCTAGGAGTGGCACTGCAGTGTCAGACAGGATGGCACTTCAAAAAAATTGTCCCCAAACAGCACATGATGCAAAGAAAAAAAGAGGTGCACCAAGGTCGCTGGATGGCTAAGCTAAGCGACACAAGTTGCTAACACAAACACCTGCCCCATCTAGAAGTGGCACTGCAGTGTCAGGCAGGATGGCACTTCAAAATTGTCCTTAAACAGCACATGATGCAAAGAAAAATGAAAGAAAAAAGAGGTGCAAGATGGAATTGTCCTTGGGCCCTCCCACTCACCCTTATGTTGTATAAACAGGACATGCACACTTTAACAAACCCATCATTTCAGCGACAGGGTCTGCCACACAACTGTGACTGAAATGACTGGTTGGTTTGGGCCCCAACCAAAAAAGAAGCAATCAATCTCTCCTTGCACAAACTGGCTCTGCAGAGGCAAGATGTCCACCTCCTCCTCATCCTCCGATTCCTCACCCCTTTCACTGTGTACATCCCCCTCCCATTGGTGTGCGCACGGGGGGTTCCTGGCACCCCCTATTGTCTGGCACCCCCACACACACGCAGCACGCAGTGATCAGCAGCAGTGTGCCGATTCCCTTCCTCCTGCTCCTGCCCTGCCACCCCGTGCACTGCAGCCACTGCCGGAGGCTGTAGCTTTCCGCTTTCCAGCTCCCGCAGTGAGTCAGTGAAGGGAGATACATCATAACATCATGACATCTCTCCCATCGTACCAAGCGCGAGGAGCTTCAGAGGATGTAAGGCGGCTGGCGCTGGAGTAGGGAATAAGTAGGTATTGTGCTGTCTACACTTGGGATTGTGGGCATGTGGGCATGTGTAAGGGGGCACTAGTACCAAAGGCATTATGCAAGGGTAATACTACCAGTGGGCACTGTGCAAGGGGGCACTACCAAAGGGCATTGTGCAAGGGGTTCTACTACGAGTGGGCATTTTGCAAGGGGACACTACTACAAATGGGCATTGTGCAAGGGTTACTACTACCAATGGGCATATGTAAGGGGCACTACTACAAATAGGCATTGTATAAGTGGGCACTACTACAAATGGGCTTTGTGTAAGGGGCACTACTACAAATGGGCATTGTGTAAGGGGGCACTGCTACAAATGGGCAAGGTTATGGGGGCACTACTACAAATGGGCATGGTTAAGGGGGCCCTACTACAAATGGCATCTGTAAGGGGCACTACTAGAAATGGGCATGTGTAAGAGGGCACTACTACAAATGGGCATTGTGTAAGGGGGGCATTACTAGAAATGGACATGTGTAAGGGGGGCATTACTAGAAATGGGCATGTGTAAGGGGGGCATTACTAGAAATGGACATGTGTAAGGGGTACCACTACCAATGGTCATGTGTAAGGGGGCACTACTAGAAATGATCATTGTGTAAGAGGGCACTACTACAAATTAGCATGTGTAAGGGGCACATACTAAAAATGGGCATTGTGTAAGGGGGTACTACTACAAATGTCCATTATGTAAGGGGCACTACTACAAGTGGGTGGGTGTAATGTGCACTACTACCAATGGGCATACTTATGAGCATTGTGTAAGGGGTACAACTACTATGGGCATTGTGTAAAGGGCAAAACCACTGTGATTATTGTGTAAGGGGCACTTCTACTGTGGGCACTGTCTGTAAGTGGCAGTAGACACAGAATAAAGGGAGGTGGAGGCTGGAAACAGAGTGAAGGGGGAGACTCGGAGACACAAAGTGAGGTGGATTGTGAGAGATGCGTGACAGGGAGACGTAGGTGGGAGATGATGATGTGGATGAGAGATGACATAGGGAGGGGATGATGGTGGGGGTGAGAGATGATGCATGGAGAGGAGGAGATGGTGTGGCTGAGAGATGCAGCCGGGGGAAGAGGATGTGGCTGAGAGATACAGAGAGGAGATGATGGTGTGGCTTAGAGACACAGGGGGCAGGAGGAGACACGAGTCTGGTTGAATCTCTGTTGCATGATGATGATCATGGTTATATTCCTACACAAAACAGGCATCTTCTGGACCATGTATTTTCCTTCATGAATAGTGATTAACGACTAAAGATGCTGTATCACCAGGGAGGACATTTCTTCAGAGGTTCCCCATTGTGAGAAACCACCATATAGGTAAGGTGCATATGGAATGGAAACGAATGCTCCCAGAGTGATTAGAAACAGTTGGCCATTTGCAGTGGCCACACCCATTGTGGTATATGAATTTTATTGCATTGAGTGCCAATAGGCGGTGCTAGACACGCCCAATAGGTGGTCTTGGACAGGCCCAGTAGGTGGTGCTAAAGACCGCTCCGATGGTGCACCCCCTTATAAAATGTTCTGCGCACGCCTATGCCCCCTCCTCACAGATTATTAATTTGTCCCCACTGGAATCCACCATCTCAGGTCCCTGTGTACTTTCTGGAGGCAATTGCTGGTGAATGTCTCCACGGAGGAATTGATTATAATTCATTTTGATGAACATAATCTCCACTTTTTCTGGAAGTAACCTCGTACGCCGATTGATGACAAGGTGAGCGGCGGCACTAAACACTCTTTCGGAGTACACACTGGAGGGGGGGCAACTTAGGTAAAATAAAGCCAGTTTCTGCAAGGGCCTCCAAATTGCCTCTTTTTCCTGCCAGTATACGTACGGACTGTCTGACATGCCTACTTGGATGCGGTCACTCCTATAATCCTCCACCATTCTTTCAATGGTGACAGAATCATATGCAGTAGAAATATAGTTTTAAGAGGTAATAGGGTGCGTAATAAGATCCAGAAATCAGCTCAGTGATAATATAAATGAAGTTTCACCTACTTCACAGAATTTTCAAAATTTTTACACAGGTAATATACTCCACTTTAGCGCTCTCCGGATTTAACACGCCACTTATATATACAAAATTCTTCAAGAGGCCACAACCTGTATAATATGTGTCTCTAATGGCATATACCAATTAGAGTACACACAGAAGAAAACAAAAGGCACACAATAGTGTAGAGTCTTTTTATCAAGTGGTGGTGATTCTTATTTCAATACATCACACTCACAAGGTTCCACAAGGTTTTAGGCATATCGTGATTTCTTTATATCAGACGGTCTGTCCAATTCCACAAGATCAAAGAGAGGGGAGGGGGGACCACTTCTTCTAAGGATTCAATATCCTGCCACTCCAGGTACCATATAACAAAGAAAAAAGCTAATAGTGCAGCAAGCCCTTACACAAACGGGTATTTATTTAAAAAAAATGCACTTAAGCGGGATTGTGCTGGGTATCCTGACGATTCCTCAGATTCCATATTCACCACCTGGAAGGAAAGCCGTGAGTTTCCGGGACTCTGACTATACCTGCTGTAAGAAATATCTCAGCGAGCCAGTGAGGTGTCTTTTGGGAAATCGGGAACAATGCTTTGTGATATGCCTTTTTTATCTGTGTAACATGTGAGTGCATTTTTTTAAAATAAATACCCGTTTGTGTAAGGGCTTGCTGCACTATTTGCTTTTTTCTTTGTTATATGGTACCTGGAGTGGCAGGATATTGAATCCTTAGAAGAAGTGGTCCCCCCTCCCCTCTCTTTGATCTTGTGGAATTGGACAGACCGTCTGATATAAAGAAATCACGATATGCCTAAAACCTTGTGGAACCTTGTGAGTGTGATGTATTGAAATAAGAATCACCACCTCTTGATAAAAAGACTTTACACTATTGTTTGCCTTTTGTTTTCTTCTGTGTGTACTCTAATTGGTATATGCCATTAGAGACACATATTATACAGGTTGTGGCCTCTTGAAGAATTTTGTATATATAAGTGGCGTGTTAAATCCGGAGAGCGCTAAAGTTGAGTATATTACCTGTGTAAGAATCATATGCAGTGACAGTAGACCACATGTCAGTAATCGTTGGCAGGTCCTTCAGTCCGGACCAGATGTCAGCACTCGCTCCAGACTGCCCTGCATCACCGCCAGCGGGTGGGCTCGGAATTCTTAGCCTTTTCCTCGCACCCCCAGTTGCGGGAGAATGTGAAGGAGGAGCTGTTGACGGGTCACGTTCCGCTTGACTTGACAATTTTCTCACCAGCAGGTCTTTGAACCTCTGCAGACTTGTGTCTGCTGGAAAGAGAGATACAATGTAGGTTTTAAATCTAGGATTGAGCACGGTGGCCAAAATGTAGTGCTCTGATTTCAACAGATTGACCACCCATGAATCCTGGTTAAGCGAATTAAGGGCTCCATCCACAAGTCCCACATGCCTAGCGGAATCGCTCTGTTTTAGCTCCTCCTTCAATGTCTCCAGCTTCTTCTGCAAAAGCCTGATGCGGGGAATGACCTGACTCGGGCTGGCAGTGTCTGAACTGACTTCACGTGTGGCAAGTTCAAAGGGTTGCAGAACCTTGCACAACGTTGAAATCATTCTCCACTGCGCTTGAGTCAGGTGCATTCCCCCTCCTTTGCCTATATCGTAGGCAGATGTATAGGTTTGAATGGCCTTTTGCTGCTCCTCCATCCCCTGAAGCATATAGAGGGTTGAATTCCACCTCGTTACCACCTCTTGCTTCAGATGATGGCAGGGCAGGTTCAGGACTGTTTGCTGGTGCTCCAGTCTTCGGCACGCGGTGGCTGAATGCCGAAAGTGGCCCGCAATTCTTCGGGACACCGACAGCATCTCTTGCACGCCCCTGTCGTTTTTTAAATAATTCTGCACCACCAAATTCAATGTATGTGCAAAACATGGGACATGCTGGAATTTGCCCAGATGTAATGCACGCACAATATTGGTGGCATTGTCCGATGTCACAAATCCCCAGGAGAGTCCAATTGGGGTAAGCTATTCTGCGATGATGTTCCTCAGTTTCCGTAAGAGGTTGTCAGCTGTGTGCCTCTTATGGAAAGCGGTGATACAAAGCGTAGCCTGCCTAGGAACGAGTTGGCGCTTGCGAGATGCTGCTACTGGTGCCGCCGCTGCTGTTCTTGCTGCGGAAGGCAATACATCTACCCAGTGGGCTGTCACAGTCATATAGTCCTGAGTCTGCCCTGCTCCACTTGTCCACATGTCCGTGGTTAAGTGGAAATTGGGTATAACTGCATTTTTTAGGACACTGGAGACTCTTTTTCTGACGTCTGTGTACATTTTCGGTATCGCCTGCCTAGAGAAATGGAACCTACATGGTATTTGGTACCGGGGACACAGTACCTCAATCAAGTCTGTAGTTGTAGATACAGCCACGGTTGCAAACAGAATATAGGCATGCTGCATATCATTTTAATCAGCAGAAGCTGGTAGAAGCTGCTAGTGCATCCTAGCCACAAAGTAATGCAAATAAGATGCCTTTTTGTCAAAAATGCACCTGACATTAGCAAAGCTGCCAGCTGACTCACGCCAGGTATCTCCTGCTGCATGGCTTATTGAGGCAAGATGTATGAAGACTCATCTGTATCCATGCATAGGCAGAGGTCACAGTGTTAGCGGCCATGTGAGTGTTTTGTGCGGGTGCGTTGGTTATGCAGTAGTGTTCGGCATATGTGTAAAGGGCATTATGTGTATAAGGGCATTAATAAAGGTTGGCATAATGTGCAAGATGCATTATGTTTATAAGGACATTGATAATGTGTGTCATATGTGTTAGGGGCATTACGGTGTGGTATTATGTTTATAAATGCATTACTAATGTATGGCATTATGTGTATAAGGTGCTCTACTGTGTGGCGTAATGTATAGAAAGGACACTACTGTGTGGTCTAATGTGAATAAAGAGCAATATGGTGTGGTGTAATGTGAATAAGTAGCAATTTATGGGGTCATTCCGAGTTGTTCGCTCGCTAGCTGCTTTTAGCAGCATTGCACACGCTAGGCCGCCGCCCTCTGGGAGTGTATCTTCGCTCAGCAGAATAGCGAACGAAAAATTAGCAAAACTTACTAAATACTTATTTGCAGTTTCTGAGTAGCTCCAGACCGACTCACAGATTGCGATCAGCTCAGTCCGTTTAGTTCCTGGTTTGACGTCACAAACACGCCCTGCGTTCGGTCAGCCACTCCCCCGTTTCTCCAGACACTCCCGCGTTTTAGCCTGACACGCCTGCGTTTTTTTGCAATTGCCGGGAAAACGCTGAGTTGCCGCCCAGAAACGCCCCTTTCCTGTCAATCATTTACCGAACAGCAGTGCGACTGAAATGCGCCGCAGAAGCCACTGCAACACTGCTAAGATTTGTGTTAAATAACTAAGTGCATGCACCCTGCGTGCCTTGCGCATGCGCAATTTGCAACAAATCGCAGCATAGCGAAAATCGCCAATAAGCGAACATCTCGGAATGACCCCCTTAGTGTGATGTAATGTGAATAAGGGGCACTACTGTGAGGAATAACGTATATAAGGTAAAGTGGTACTACTGTGTGATGTAACGTGAATAAGGGACACTATCGCATGATAAAATGTGAATAAAGTTGTACTACTTTGTGGCGTAATTTGAATTGAGGTGCTATTGTGTGGCCATACCCCTTCCCAGCAAGAACACATAGCTTTTTGAGCTGTGCGCCAAATGTATGCACTGTTCCTATTTAAAATATAGGGGTTAGGAGCACCAAAACGAGGACTGCTATAGGTTAGGGGAGATGGTGCTAGGAAAGGGGAGGCAGAATTAGCAGCGGTGATAGGGGGCACCAGGCAAAATCTTGCCTAGGGCATCATATTGGTCAGGGTTGGCTCTGTACTGACAGCTAGACACGCTAGGCTTTGCCTTCCAAGTGCATCTGGCTCTCAGCAGCAGCAGCAGTACTCCTGGTCTCTGCACACATCAATAAGTGAACGCTCCGGCATGACACGGCAACAGCTGACCACCATGTCTTAAAAGCAGAACACTCCATCATTTCACATTGCCTTGAGGAAGAACAGACAACTCGAAACATGTTGGTGGAGTTGAGAGACTAACTGAGTGGACTCATTTGGGGTAATTCAGACCTGATCACAGCAGCAAATTTGTTAGCTAATAGGCAAAACCATTTGCACTGTGGGGGACGAGGGGGGGCAGATACAACATGTGCAAAGAGAGTTAGATTTGGGTGGGGTGTGTTCAAACTGAAATCTAAATTGCAGTGTAAAAATAAAGCAGTAAATGTGATGAATAACCCGCGCTTCAAAGGATATTATGACGAGCTGCTTCTTTAAAATAATTAATAACAGTAAAACGAAATGAAAGTAGCGCTAAATAAAAATGGACCAAATAATAATAAAAAAATTAAAAATTGCAAACACCTGTGAAAAAAGAATTGGTTAGTAAGTAATGTTTACAGCACTTTTGTGCTGATGTGAAAGTCCTGTGCGGGAGTCCCTTTATAGATGCCGGAGCTGCGGTCCGTACTGCGGCTGCAGTGGGGAAACCTATCTGTCTCTCTTTCCCTAGTGCTGCCTACCTTCAGTCACGTCCAGACTTCGGTTCTTTCATGTGGATCGCGTCCTGCCGGCTGGTCCCAATGCTGGAGACGAGAGTGCGTGTACCAGCATCGGGACCAGCCGGCAGGACGCGATCCACATGAAAGAACCATCTATAAAGGGACTCCCGCACAGGACTTTCACATCAGCACAAAAGTGCTGTAAACATTACTTACTAACCAATTCTTTTTTCACAGGTGTTTGCAATTTTTAATTTTTTTATTATTATTTGGTCCATTTTTATTTAGCGCTCTTTTCATTTCTTTTTACTGGTAAAAATAAAGCAGCCAGTATTTACCCTGCACAGAAACAAAATAACCCACCCAAATCTAACTCTCTCTGCACTTTTCATCTGCACCTCCTGCAGTGCACATGGTTTTGCCCATTAGCTAACAAATTTGCTGCTGCGATCAGGTCTGAATAAGGCCCATTGTTTGGACCATGGGGATCATTCTGAGTTGTTTACTAGCTGCATTCATTCGCTGTGCAGCAATGAGACTAAAAAACTGCACTTATGTGCATGCGGTGCATGCGGTGCAATGCGCACATGCTACGTACTATTACAACTAGTGATGAGCGGGTTCGGTTCCTCGGAATCCGACCCGCCCGAACTTCACCTTTTTTTTACACGGGTCCGAGCGACTCGGATCCTCCCGCCTTGCTCGGTTAACCCGAGCGTGCCCGAACGTCATCATCCCGCTGTCGGATTCTCGCGAGACTCGGATTCTATATAAGGAGCCGCACGTCGCCGCCATTTTCACACGTGCATTGAGATTGATAGGGAGAGGATGTGGCTGACGTCCTCTCCGTAATAGAAAAGACTAAGAGTGACATTGTTATAATTGTGGGGAGGATTGGGGACGGGGAGCAGCTGTTAGGGAGTATAGTGCAGGGTTTTGATTATACCACCAGTGATTTTAATCCTTTGTTTCTCTGCCTGAAAAAAAACGCTCCACCATATCTGTGGCTGTGCTCACTCAGTGTGCTGCACTGCTGCATGATATATCTGTGCTGAGTGCACTGCTCTGCTCACACTGCCTAATTGTGGGGACTGGGGAGCAGTTATAGCAGGAGTACAGTGCACAGTTTTGCTGACAGTGACCACCAGTCCAGTATACGTTTGTCTGCCTGAAAAACACTGTGGTGTTTTTTTTTTCTTTCTTCATGCTTTCTTCATGCAGTCTGCTGACAGTGTCCACCAGGTCCGTTATACAGTATATTATATATATAAGCACTAAGCAGCAGTACGGTAGGCCATGGCTGTACCTACCTCTGTGTCGTCAGTGCACTCGTCGTCCATAAGTATAAGTAATACTATACTATCCATCCATCTACATTGTATACCTGTGGTGTTTTTTTTTTTTTTCTTTCTTCATACTAGTTTAGCAGTCTGCTGACAGTGTCCACCAGGTCCGTTATACAGTATACAGAAAAAAGGTTTTTAGGCGCTGAACAGGGTCGTGCAAATATAGCACTGGTAATGGCAGCCACTTGGTAAGGAGGTAGCCGGCCTCCTGAAAGTGAAACAACTAAAACAAAATCACCAAGTAGGCGCACGGTACCAGTGATGTTGATAAAAACACAATTTATTAACATAAAACCAATAACAAACTGATTAAAAGACACAACACTACACAGAGCATATAACTGAGGTATTATACCTTATAATTCACACATAAAGTGTATAAATAAGTGAAAGGGACACTAATATGCAGGAGAACCCGTCTCTGTAATATAGGGTTAATCTCTCACATTAATTCCATATCAGACAGTTTAAATGAAAAGGAAGTCCTGTAAACTGATGTAATTAGCGTTTGTGACCATAAAGGTGTCCAGATTTAAATAGTGTTTCCTTGGAGCAAAATAAACCAGCCGATTAATGTTACTCACTGAGACGTAATGATCTCTTGCTGTACGGGATAAATGGTTAAGAAACCGCTTGTTATCACCCTGTGCATGGGTGAGACATCCGTCAGCGGTATATTCAGATGAAAGCCACTTATATTATATTATATATATATGCACTAAGCAGCAGTACGGTAGGCCACGGCTGTACCTACCTCTGTGTCGTAATACTATACTATCCATCCATCTACATTGTATACCTGTGGTGGCTTTTAGTTGTGCGCAAAATATGGAGAACAAAAATGTGGAGGTTAAAAAAATAGGGAAAGATCAAGATCCACTTCCACCTCGTGCTGAAGCTGCTGCCACTAGTCATGGCCGAGACGATGAAATGCCATCAACGTCGTCTGCCAAGGCTGATGCCCAATGTCATAGTACAGAGCATGTAAAATCCAAACCACAAAAGATCAGTAAAAAAATGACCCAAAAATCAAAATTAAAAGTGTCTGAGGAGAAGCGTAAACTTGCCAATATGCCATTTATGACACGGAGTGGCAAGGAACGGCTGATGCCCTGGCCTATGTTCATGGCTAGTGGTTCAGCTTCACATGAGGATGGAAGCACTCATCCTCTCGCTAGAAAAAAGAAAAGACTTGCGGCAAAAGCACAGCAAAGAACTCTGCGTTCTTCGAAATCACAAATCCCAAAGGAGAGTCCAATTGTGTCAGTTGCGATGCCTGACCTTCCAAACACTGGACGGGAAGAGCTTGCGCCTTCCACCATTTGCACGCCCCCTGCAAGTGTTGAAAGGAGCACCCGCAGTCCAGTTCCTGATAGTGAAATTGAAGATGTCAGTGTTGAAGTACACCAGGATGAGGATATGGGTGTTGCTGGCGCTGGGGAGGAAATTGACAAGGAGGATTCTGATGGTGAGGTGGTTTGTTTAAGTCAGGCACCCGGGGAGACACCTGTTGTCCGTGGGAGGAATATGGCCATTGACATGCCTGGTGAAAATACAAAAAAAATCAGCTCTTCAGTGTGGAAGTATTTCAACAGAAATGCGGACAACAGGTGTCAAGTCGTGTGTTGCCTTTGTCAAGCTGTAATAAGTGGGGGTAAGGACGTTAACCACCTCGGAACATCCTCCCTTATATGTCACCTGCAGCGCATTCATAATAAGTCAGTGACAAGTTCAAAAACTTTGGGCGACAGCGGAAGCAGTCCACTGACCAGTAAATCCCTTCCTCTTGTAACCAAGCTTGCGCAAACCACACCACCAACTCCCTCAGTGTCAATTTCCTCCTTACCCAGGAAAGCAAATAGTCCTGCAGGCCATGTCACTGGCAAGTCTGACGAGTCCTCTCCTGTCTGGGATTCCTCCGATGCATCCTTGAGTGTAACGCCTACTGCTGCTGGCGCTGCTGTTGTTGCTGCTGGGAGTCGATCGTCATCCCAGAGGTTAAGTTGGAAGACCACTTGTACTACTTCCAGTAAGCAATTGACTGTCCAACAGTCCTTTGCGAGGAAGGTGAAATATCACAGCAGTCATCCTGTTGCAAAGCGGATAACTAAGGCCTTGACAACTATGTTGGTGTTAGACGTGCGTCCGGTATCCGCCGTTAGTTCACAGGGAACTAGACAATTTCTTGAGGTAGTGTGCCCCGGTTACCAAATACCATCTAGGTTCCACTTCTCTAGGCAGGCGATACCGAGAATGTACACTGACGTCAGAAAAAGACTCCACAGTGTCCTAAAAAATGCAGTTGTACCCAATGTCCACTTAACCACGGACATGTGGACAAGTGGAGCAGGGCAGACTCAGGACTACATGACTGTGACAGCCCACTGGGTAGATGTATTGCCTCCCGCTGCAAGAACAGCAGCGGCGGCACCAGTAGCAGCATCTCGCAAACGCCAACTCGTTCCTAGGCAGGCTACGCTTTGTATCACCGCTTTCCAGAATACGCACACAGCTGAAAACCTCTTACGGCAACTGAGGAAGATCATCGCAGAATGGCTTACCCCAATTGGACTCTCCTGGGGATTTGTGGCATCGGACAACGCCAGCAATATTGTGCGTGCATTACATCTGGGCAAATTCCAGCACGTCCCATGTTTTGCACATACCTTGAATTTGGTGGTGCAGAATTATTTAAAAAACGACAGGGGCGTGCAAGAGATGCTGTCGGTGGCCAGAAGAATTGCGGGCCACTTTCGGCGTGCAGGCACCGCGTACAGAAGACTGGAGCACCACCAAAAAAACCTGAACCTGCCCTGCCATCATCTGAAGCAAGAGTTGGTAACGAGGTGGAATTCAACCCTCTATATGCTTCAGAGGATGGAGGAGCAGCAAAAGGCCATTCGAGCCTATACATCTGCCCACGATATAGGCAAAGGAGGTGGAATGCACCTGTCTCAAGCGCATTGGAGAATGATTTCAACGTTGTGCAAGGTTCTGCTGCCCTTTGAACTTGCCACACGTGAAGTCAGTTCAGACACTGCCAGCCTGAGTCAGGTCATTCCCCTCATCAGGCTTTTGCAGAAGAAGCTGGAGGCATTGAAGGAGGAGCTAAAACAGAGCGATTCCGCTATGCATGTGGGACTTGTGGATGGAGCCCTTCATTCGCTTAACCAGGATTCACGTGTGGTCAATCTGTTGAAATCAGAGCACTACATTTTGGCCACCGTGCTCGATCCTAGATTTAAAACCTACGTTGGATCTCTCTTTCCGGCAGACACAAGTCTGCAGGGGTTCAAAGAACTGCTGGTGAGAAAATTGTCAAGTCAAGCGGAACGCGACCTGTCAACATCTTCTCCTTCACATTCTCCCGCAACTGGGGGTGCGAGGAAAAGGCTACGAATTCCGAGCCCACCCGCTGGCGGTGATGCAGGGCAGTCTGGAGCGACTGCTGATGCTGACATCTGGTCCGGACTGAAGGACCTGCCAACGATTACTGACATGTCGTCTACTGTCACTGCATATGATTCTCTCACCATTGAAAGAATGGTGGAGGATTATATGAGTGACCGCATCCAAGTAGGCACGTCAGACAGTCCGTACGTATACTGGCATGGAAAAGAGGCAATTTGGAGGCCCTTGCACAAACTGGCTTTATTCTACCTAAGTTGCCCTCCCTCCAGTGTGTACTCCGAAAGAGTGTTTAGTGCCGCCGCTCACCTTGTCAGCAATCGGCGTACGAGGTTAATTCCAGAAAATGTGGAGAAGATGATGTTCATTAAAATGAATTATAATCAATTCCTCCATGGAGAAATTCACCAGCAGCAATTGCCTCCAGAAAGTACACGGGGATCTGAGATGGTGGATTCCAGTGGGGACGAATTAATAATCTGTGAGGAGGGGAATGTACACAGTGAAAGGGGTGATGAATCGGACGATGATGATGAGGTGGACATCTTGCCTCTGTAGAGCCAGTTTGTGCAAGGAGAGATTGATTGCTTCTTTTTTGGTGGGGGCCCAAACCAACCAGTCATTTCAGTCACAGTCGTGTGGCAGACCCTGTCGCTGAAATGATGGGTTGGTTAAAGTGTGCATGTCCTGTTTATACAATATAAGGGTGGGTGGGAGGGCCCAAGGACAATTCCATCTTGCACATCTTTTTTTCTTTCATTTTTCTTTGCGTCATGTGCTGTTTGGGGAGTATTTTTTGGAAGGGCCATCCTGCCTGACACTGCAGTGCCACTCCTAGATGGGCCAGGTGTTTGTGTCGGCCACTAGGGTCGCTTAGTTTACTCGCACAGCTACCTCATTGCACCTCTTTTTTTTCTTCTTTGCGTCATGTACTGTTTGGGGAGTATTTTTTGGAAGGGCCATCCTGCCTGACACTGCAGTGCCACTCCTAGATGGGCCAGGTGTTTGTGTCGGCCACTAGGGTCGCTTAGCTTACTCACACAGCTACCTCATTGCGCCTCTTTTTTTTCTTCTTTGCGTCATGTGCTGTTTGGGGAGTATTTTTTGGAAGGGCCATCCTGCCTGACACTGCAATGCCACTCCTAGATGGGCCAGGTGTTTGTGTCGGCCACTAGGGTCACTTAGCTTACTCACACAGCTACCTCATTGCGCCTCTTTTTTTTCTTCTTTGCGTCATGTGCTGTTTGGGGAGTGTTTTTTGGAAGGGCCATCCTGCCTGACACTGCAGTGCCACTCCTAGATGGGCCAGGTGTTTGTGTCGGCCACTAGGGTCGCTTAGCTTACTCACACAGCTACCTCATTGCTCCTCTTTTTTTTCTTCTTTGCGTCATGTGCTGTTTGGGGAGTATTTTTTGGATGGGCCATCCTGCCTGACACTGCAGTGCCACTCCTAGATGGGCCTGGTGTTTGTGTCGGCCACTAGGGTCGTTTAGCTTACTCACACAGCTACCTCATTGCGCCTCTTTTTTTCTTTGCGTCATGTGCTGTTTGGGGAGTATTTTTTGGAAGGGCCATCCTGCCTGACACTGCAGTGCCACTCCTAGATGGGCCAGGTGTTTGTGTCGGCCACTTGGGTCGCTTAGCTTAGCCATCCAGCGACCTCGGTGCAAATTTTAGGACTAAAAATAATATTGTGAGGTGTGAGGTGTTCAGAATAGAATGAAAATTAGTGTAAATTATGGTTATTGAGATTAATAATACTATGGGATCAAAATGACCCCCAAATTCAATGATTTAAGCTGTTTTTTAGGGTTTTTTGAAAATAACACCCGAATCCAAAACACACCCGAATCCGACAAAAAAAATTTGGTGAGGTTTTGCCAAAACGCGTTCGAACCCAAAACACGGCCGCGGAACCGAACCCAAAACCAAAACACAAAACCCGAAAAATTTCCGGTGCACATCACTAATTACAACGAACGTTGTAGTTTCACACAGGGTCTAGCAATGCTTTTCAGTCCCACTGGCTGCCGCAGAGTGATTGACATGAAGTGGGTGTTTCTGGGTGTCAACTGACTGTTTTCAGGGAGTGTTCAAAAAAAATGCAGGCGTGCCAGGAAAAACGCAGGTGTGGCTGGGGGAATGCAGGGCGGTTTTGTCACATCAAATCTGAAGTGATCGCAAGCGCTGAGTAGGTTTGAAGCTACTCTGAAACTGCACAAAATGATTTTGTAGCCGCTCTGTGATCCATTCGTTCGCACTTCTGCTAAACTAAAATACACTCCCAGAGGGCGGCAGCATAGCGTTTACACAGCTGCTAAAAACTGCTAGCGAGCGATCAACTTGGAATGACCACCTATATCCAATAAGGACCCTCCATCTACAGAGGAACATTCTGCCATTTTATTAGTTTTCTGGACTCTAATTACTATACCAAGTTTAAGAAAACAACAACTTTTCTGTTGGTCCATCTCAGCAATGTCCTATACTGTATTTCATGATATTTTTCATTGTTTATTGTTTTTCATAGGTTTTTGTCATTAAAGTATCATACAGTGTATATATATTTTATGATGACCATTATATGTTTTTCAATTTTTTTATATATACATACTTTTTGCTAATGAAACTACATGGAAAAGAAAGAAACCATTATACACTTCATCACATCTTTTCAAGAGTGAGTAGCGTACGTCTAACCCTTATACCTTGTGTGTAGAAAGATACCATTATGTGCACATATCCACCTTATCTTCTGTAAGTCTGGGTACCGTCTGTCTAATCTCAAGTCTAATGACAAGTTACTCTGGGTGTGATAGACAGATGCCTCTATAGACGTGTGCCCTCCATATACGTTGTGAGTAGGGTACGTTCTTGACCTGGCGTCAAATTTAAAGGTGAGAAAGAACCTCTATGTGAGAACTACTTTGACCAATTTTGTATATTTAGGGTGTATATTACACTTCTTCATCATTAATCTCTACACATTAATAGTGATGTGCACCGGAAATTTTTTGGGTTTTGTGTTTTGGTTTTGGGTTCGGTTCCGCGGCCGTGTTTTGGGTTCGGACGCGTTTTGGCAAAACCTCACCAAATTTTTTTTGTTGATTCGGGTGTGTTTTGGATTCGGGTGTTTTTTTTCAAAAAACCCTAAAAAACAGCTTAAATCATAGAATTTGGGGGTCATTTTGATCCCATAGTATTATTAACCTCAATAACTATAATTTATACTCATTTTCAGTCTATTCTGAACACC
Source organism: Pseudophryne corroboree (assembly GCF_028390025.1). Lineage (NCBI taxonomy): Eukaryota > Metazoa > Chordata > Amphibia > Anura > Myobatrachidae > Pseudophryne > Pseudophryne corroboree. The sequence continues at coordinate 355,493,795 of NC_086453.1, read as the reverse complement.
TCACATCTCACAATATTATTTTTAGTCCTAAAATTTGCACCGAGGTCGCTGGATGGCTAAGCTAAGCGACCCAAGTGGCCGACACAAACACCTGGCCCATCTAGGAGTGGTACTGCAGTGTCACGCAGGATGGCCCTTCAAAAATATACTCCCCAAACAGCACATGATGCAAAGAAAAAAAGAGGCGCAATGAGGTAGCTGTGTGACTAATATAAGCGACCCAAGTGGCCGACACAAACATCTGGCCCATCTAGTAGTGGCACTGCAGTGTCACGCAGGATGGCCCTTCACAAAAATACTCCCCAAACAGCACATGATGCAAAGAAAAAAAGAGGCGCAATGAGGTAGCTGTGTGACTAATATAAGCGACCCAAGTGGCCGACACAAACATCTGGCCCATCTAGGAGTGGCACTGCAGTGTCACGCAGGATGGCCCTTCAAAAAAATGCTCCCCAAACAGCACATGATGCAAAGAAAAAAAGAGGCGCAATGAGGTAGCTGTGTGACTAAGATAAGCGACCCAAGTGACCGACACAAACATCTGGCCCATCTAGGAGTGGCACTGCAGTGTCACGCAGGATGGCCCTTAAAAAAAAATACTCCCCAAACAGCACATGATGCAAAGAAAAAAAGAGGCGCAATGAGGTAGCTGTGTGACTAAGATAAGCGACCCAAGTGGCCGACACAAACATCTGGCCCATCTAGGAGTGGCACTGCAGTGTCACGCAGGATGGCCCTTCAAAAAAATACTCCCTAAACAGCACACGTTGCAAAGAAAAAAAAGAGGCGCAATGAGATAGCTGTGTGACTAAGATAAGCGACCCAAGTGGCCGACACAAACATCTGTCCCATCTAGGAGTGGCACTGCAGTGTCACGCAGGATGGCCCTTCAAAAAAATTGTCCCCAAACAGCACATGATGCAAAGAAAAATGAAGAAAAAAGAGGTGCAAGATGGAATTGTCCTTGGGCCCTCCGACCCACCATTATGTTGTATAAACAGGACATGCACACTTTAACGAACCCATCATTTCAGTGACAGGGTCTGCCACACGACTGTGACTGAAATGACTGGTTGGTTTGGGCCCCCACCAAAAAAGAAGCAATCAATCTCTCCTTGCACAAACTGGCTCTACAGAGGCAAGATGTCTACCTCCTCTTCATCACCCGATTCATCACCCCTTTCACTGTGTACATCCCCCTCCTCACAGATTATTAATTCGTCCCCACTGGAATCCACCATCTCAGGTCCCCGTGTACTTTCTGGAGGCAATTGCTGCTGGGGAATGTCTCCACGGAGGAATTGATTATAATTCATTTTAATGAACATCATCTTCTCCACATTTTCTGGAAGTAACCTCGTACGCCGATTGCTGACAAGGTGAGCGGCTGCACTAAACACTCTTTCGGAGTACACACTGGAGGGAGGGCAACTTAGGTAGAATAAAGCCAGTTTCTGCAAGGGCCTCCAAATTGCCTCTTTTTCCTGCCAGTATACGTACGGACTGTCTGACGTGCCTACTTGGATGCGGTCACTCATATAATCCTCAACCATTCTTTCAATGGTGAGATAATCATATGCAGTGACAGTAGACGACATGTCAGTAATCGTTGGCAGGTCCTTCAGTCCGGACCAGATGTCAGCACTCGCTCCAGACTGCCCTGCATCACCGCCAGCGGGTGGGCTCGGAATTCTTAGCCTTTTCCTCGCACCCCCAGTTGCAGAAGAATGTGAAGGAGGAGCTGTTGACGGGTCACGTTCCGCTTGACTTGACAATTTTCTCACCAGCAGGTCTTTGAACCCCTGCAGACTTGTGTCTGCCGGAAAGAGAGATACAACGTAGGTTTTAAATCTAGGATCGAGCACGGTGTTCAAAATGTAGTGCTCTGATTTCAACAGATTGACCACCCGTTAATCCTGGTTAAGCGAATGAAGGGCTCCATCCACAAGTCCCACATGCCTAGCGGAATCGCTCTGTTTTAGCTCCTCCTTCAATGTCTCCAGCTTCTTCTGCAAAAGCCTGATGAGGGGAATGACCTGACTCAGGCTGGCAGTGTCTGAACTGACTTCACGTGTGGCAAGTTCAAAGGGTTGCAGAACCTTGCACAACGTTGAAATCATTCTCCACTGCGCTTGAGACAGGTGCATTCCACCTCCTTTTCCTATATCGTGGCCAGATGTATAGGCTTGAATGGCCTTTTGCTGCTCCTCCATCCTCTGAAGCATATAGAGGGTTGAATTCCACCTCGTTACCACCTCTTGCTTCAGATGATGGCAGGGCAGGTTCTGGTTTTTTTGGTGGTGCTCCAGTCTTCTGTACGCGGTGCCTGAACGCCTAAAGTGGCCCGCAATTCTTCGGGCCACCGACAGCATCTCTTGCACGCCCCTGTCGTTTTTTTAAATAATTCTGCACAACCAAATTCAAGGTATGTGCAAAACATGGAAAGTGCTGGAATTTGCCCAGATGTAATGCACGCACAATATTGCTGGCGTTGTCCGATGTCACAAATCCCCAGGAGAGTCCAATTGGGGTAAGCCATTCTGCGATGATCTTCCTCAGTTGCCATAAGAGGTTTTCAGCTGTGTGCGTATTCTGGAAAGCAGTGATACAAAGCGTAGCCTGCCTAGGAACGAGTTGGCGTTTGCGAGATGCTGCTACTGGTGCCGCCGCTGCTGTTCTTGCAGCGGGAGGCAATACATCTACCCAGTGGGCTGTCACAGTCATATAGTCCTGAGTCTGCCCTGCTCCACTTGTCCACATGTCCGTGGTTAAGTGGACATTGGGTACAACTGCATTTTTTAGGACACTGGTGAGTCTTTTTCTGAGGTCTGTGTACATTTTCGGTATCGCCTGCCTAGAGAAATGGAACCTAGATGGTATTTGGTACCGGGGACACAGTACCTCAATCAAGTCTATAGTTGGCTCTGAATTAACGATGGACACCGGAACCACGTTTCTTACCGCCCAGGCTGCCAAGGCCTCAGTTATCCGCTTTGCAGCAGGATGACTGCTGTGATATTTCATCTTCCTCGCAAAGGACTGTTGTACAGTCAATTGCTTACTGGAAGTAGTACAAGTGGTCTTCCGACTTACCCTCTGGGATGACAATCGACTCCCAGCAGCAACAACAGCAGCACCAGCAGCAGTAGGCGTTACACTCAAGGATGCATCGGAGGAATCCCAGGCAGGAGAGGACTCGTCAGACTTGCCAGTGACATGGCCTGCAGGACTATTGGCTTTCCTGGGTAAGGAGGAAATTGACACTGAGGGAGTTGGTGGTGTGGTTTGCAGGAGCTTGGTTACAAGAGGAAGGGATTTACTGGTCAGTGGACTGCTTCCGCTGTCGCCCAAAGTTTTTGAACTTGTCACTGACTTATGATGAATGCGCTGCAGGTGACGTATAAGGGAGGATGTTCCGAGGTGGTTAACGTCCTTACCCCTACTTATTACAGCTTGACAAAGGCAACACACGGCTTGACACCTGTTGTCCGCATTTGTGTTGAAATAATTCCACACCGAAGAGCTGATTTTTTTTTTGTATTTTGACCAGGCATGTCAATGGCCATATTTCTCCCACGGACAACAGGCATCTCCCCGGGTGCCTGACTTAAACAAACCACCTCACCATCAGAATCCTCCTTGTCAATTTCCTCCCCAGCGCCAGCAACACCCATATCCTCATCCTGGTGTACTTCAACACTGACATCTTCAATTTGACAATCAGGAACTGGACTGCTGGTGCTCCTTCCAGCACTTGCAGGGGGCGTGCAAATGTTGGAAGGCGCAAACTCTTCCCGTCCAGTGTTGGGAAGGTCAGGCATCGCAACCTGAACAATTGGACTCTCCTTGGGGATTTGTGATTTCGAAGAACGCACAGTTCTTTGCTGTGCTTTTGCCAGCTTAAGTCTTTTCTTTTTTCTAGCGAGAGGAGGAGTGCTTCCATCCTCATGTGAAGCTGAACCACTAGCCATGAACATAGGCCAGGGCCTCAGCCGTTCCTTGCCACTCCGTGTCGTAAATGGCATATTGGCAAGTTTACGCTTCTCCTCAGACGCTTTTAATTTAGATTTTTGGGTAATTTTACTGATCTTTTGTGTTTTGGATTTTACATGCTCTGTACTATGACATTGGGCATCGGCCTTGGCAGACGACGTTGATGGCATTTCATCGTCTCGGCCATGACTAGTGGCAGCAGCTTCAGCACGAGGTGGAAGTGGATCTTGATCTTTCCCTATTTTTTTAACCTCCACATTTTTGTTCTCCATATTTTAATGCGCACAACTAAAAGGCACCACAGGTATACAATGTAGATGGATGGATAGTATATTTATGGACGACGAGTGACGACACAGAGGTAGGTACAGCAGTGGCCTACCGTACTGCTATATACAGTATAATGGACCTGGTGGACACTGTCAGCAGACTGCGTTTATAGTATTAAAAAAAAAGACACCACAGGTATACAATGTAGATGGATGGATACTTAGTATACTTATGGACGACGAGTGACGACACAGAGGTAGGTACAGCAGTGGCCTACCGTACTGCTATATACAGTATAATGGACCTGGTGGACACTGTCAGCAGACTGCGTTTATAGTATAAAAAAAAAAGACACCACAGGTATACAATGTAGATGGATGGATAGTATACTTATGTACGACGAGTGACGACACAGAGGTAGGTACAGCAGTGGCCTACCGTACTGCTATATACAGTATAATGGACCTGGTGGACACTGTCAGCAGACTGCGTTTATAGTATAAAAAAAAAAAGACACCACAGGAGTGTTTTTCAGGCAGACAAACGTATACTGGTGGTCACTGTCAGCAAAACTGTGCACTGTACTCCTGCTATAGCTGCTCCCCAGTCCCCACAATTAAGCAGTGTGAGCACTCAGCACAGATATATCATGCAGCACACTGAGCACAGATATGGTATGGAGCGTTTTTTTTCAGGCAGAGAACGGATAAAAAACTGGTGGTCACTATTAGCAAAACTCTGCACTGTACTCCTCCTAACAGCTGCTCCCCAATCCTTCCCACAATAAGCTAAGCAATCAGATCAACTGTGTAACTATATAAACGGAGAGGACGCCAGCCACGTCCTCTCCCTATCAATCTCAATGCATGTGTGAAAATGGCGGTGACGCGCGGCTGCTTATATAGAATCCGAATCGCGCGAGAATCCGACAGCGGGATGATGACGTTCAGGCGCGCTCGGATTAACCGAGCCATATGGGAGAATCCGAGTATGGCTCGGACCCGTCTAAAAAGGGTGAAGTTCGGGGGGGTTCGGTTTCTCAGAAACCGAACCCGCTCATCACTACACATTAATGGATATTTCTCAGTTCATGGTACCATCTGTGATAGATGAAAAAGGTAGGTGACCCATATAATTCATGTTATTATCAACTTAAAGAGGGTGACCATTTATGTTATTAGTCGACAACGAGCCATTGACACATTGATCTCCCATCAAACAAGAGGGTTATATACATGATCTTTTTTCTCTAACGTCCTAGTGGATGCTGGGAACTCCGTAAGGACCATGGGGAATAGCGGGCTCCGAAGGAGGCTGGGCACTCTAGAAAGATCTTAGACTACCTGGTGTGCACTGGCTCCTCCCACTATGACCCTCCTCCAAGCCTCAGTTAGATTTCGTGCCCGGCCGAGGTTGGATGCACACTAGGGGCTCTCCTGAGCTCTTAGAAAGTTATAGTCTTAGAATTTGTTCTTTTCAGTGAGACCTGCTGGCAACAGGCTCACTGCAGCGAGGGACTAAGGGGAGAAGAAGCGAACTCGCCTGCTTGCAGCCGGATTGGGCTTCTTAGGCTACTGGACACCATTAGCTCCAGAGGGATCGACCGCAGGCCCAGCCTTGATGTTCGGTCCCGGAGCCGCGCCGCCGTCCCCCTTACAGAGCCAGAAGCAAGAAGATGGTCCGGAAAATCGGCGGCATGAAGACTCAGTCTTCACCAAGGTAGCGCACAGCACTGCAGCTGTGCGCCATTGCTCCTCTCACACACTTCATACTCCGGTCACTGAGGGTGCAGGGCGCTGGGGGGGGGGCGCCCTGAGGCAGCAATAAAAACACCTTGGCTGGCAAAAATACCTCAATATATAGCCCCAGGGGCTATATATGAGGTAAATACCCCTGCCAGAAGTCCATAAAAAACGGGAGAATAGGCCGCGAAAAAGGGGCGGAGCCTATCTCCTCAGCACACTGGCGCCATTTTCCCTCACAGCTCCGTTGGAGGGAAGCTCCCTGGCTCTCCCCTGCAGTCTACAAGGGTTAAAAAAAGAGAGAGGGGGCACTAAATTTAGGCGCAGTATACATTATATATATATATAGATATAAAGCTATAGGGGACATAACTCAGTTAGTCCCTGCAGTATATAGCGCTCTGGTGTGTGCTGGCATACTCTCACTCTGTCCCCCCAAAGGGCTTTTGTGGGTCCTGTCCTCGTTTAGAGCATTCCCTGTGTGTCTGCGGTGTGTCGGTACGGCTGTGTCGACATGTTGAATGAGGAGGCTTATATGGTGACGGAACAGAGGCCGATATATGTGATGTCGCCCCCTGTGGGGCCGACACCAGAGTGGATAGAGAGGTAAAAGGTATTAACCGACAGTGTCAACTCCTTACATAAAAGGGTGGATGACGTAACAGCTGTGGGACAGCCGGCTTCGCAGCCCGCGCCTGCCCAGGCGTCTCAAAGGCCATCAGGGGCTCAAAAACGCCCGCTCTCTCAGATGGCAGACACAGATGTCGACACGGAGTCTGACCCCAGTGTCGACAAGGTGGAGACATATACACAATCCAATCCGGGACTTGATCCCGGCAATAAAAAATGTGTTATACATTTCTGACTTTAACCTCTATAAATGGGTTTTAGGTTTGGGGAGAAAAAACAGGCAGTGTTTTGTTCCCCCATCAGATGAATAAATGAAGTGTGTGAAAAGCGTGGGTTCCCCCGTTAAGAAACTGGTAATTTATAAAAAAGTTACTGATGGCGTACCCTTTCCCGCCAGGAGGATAAGTTACGCTGGGAGATATCCCCTAGGGTGGATAAGGCGCTCACACGTTTGTCAAAAAAGGTGGCACTGCCGTCTTAGGATACGGCCACTTTAATAGGTACCTGTTGATAAAAAACAGGAGGCTATCCTGAAGTCTGTATTTACACACTCAGGTACTAGACTGAGACCTGCAGATAGTGCTGCTGCAGCGTGGTTGGTGACCCTGTCAAACAGGGATAATAGTTGGCAAACATAAAAACATATTAAAGACGTTGTCTTATATATGGGGGATGCACAGAGGGATATTTTGCCGGCTGGCATCCAAAATAAATGTAATGTCCATTCTGTCAGGAGGGTATTAGAGACCTGTCACTGGACAGGTGATGCTGACTTAAAAAGCGCATAGAGAGCCTTATAAGGGTGAGGAATTATTTGGGGATGGTCTCTGGGACCTCGTATCCACAGCAACTGCTGGGAAGAAATAATTTTACCTCAGGTTTCCTCACAGAAAAAGGTACAGTCCTTTCGGCTTCAGAAAAGCAAGCGGGTCAAATGGCGCTTCCTTTCTGTACAGAGACAAGGGTAGAGGGAAAAAGCTGCACCAGTCAGCCTGTTCCCAGAATCAAGATTCTTCCCCCGCCTCCTGTGAGTACACACCATGACGCGGGTGCTCCACAGGTGTAGCCAGGTACGGTGGGGGGCCGCCTCAAAAAATTTCAGCAATTAGTGGGCTCGCTCACAGGTGGATCCCTGTTTCTTCCAAGTAGTATTTCAGGGGTACAAGCTGGAATTAGAGATGTCTCCCCCCAGCCGTTTCCTAAAATATGCCTTGCTGACAACTCCCTCAGGCAGGGAGGCTGTGCTAGAGGCAATTAATAAGCGGTATTCCCAGCAGGTAATACTCAAGGTGCCCCTACTTCAACAAGGACGGGGTTACTATTCCACACGGGTTGGGGTACCGAAACCGCATGGTTCGGTGTGACCCATTTTATATTTAAAATCCTTGAACATAAAAAAATTCAAGTTCAAGATGGAATCGCTCAGGGCGGTTATTGCAAGCCTGGACGAGGGGGATTACATGGTATCCCGGGACATCAAGGATGCTTACCTGCATGTCCCCATTTACCATCCTCGCCAGGAGTACCTCAGATTTGTGGTACAGGATTACCATTACCAAGTCCAGACACTGCCGTTTGGACTGTACATGGCACCGAGGGTGTTTTATCAAGGTAATGGCCGAAATGATGATACTCCTTCAAAAAAAAGGGAGTTGTAATTATCCCGTACTTGGACAATCTCGTTATAAGGGCGAGGTCCAAGGAGCAGTTGGTAGTCGGGGTAGCACTATTTTGGAAAGTGCTACAACAGCATAGGTGGATTCTAAACAGTCCAAAGTCACAGCTGGTTCCTATGACACGTCTACTGTTCCTGGGGATGGTTCTGGACATAAACCAGAAATAGTGTTTCTCCCGGAGGAGAAAGCCAAGGAGTTGTCATCTCTAGTCAGAGACCTCCTGAAACCAAAATAGGTAGCGGTGCATCATTGCACGCGAGTCCTGGGAAAAATGGTAGCTTCTTACGAAGCAATCCCATTAGGCAGGTTCCATACAAGAACTTTTCAGAGGGACCTGTTGGACAAGTGGTCCGGATCGCATCTTCCGATGCATAGGCTGATAACCCTGTCTCCAAGGACCAGGGTATCTCTACTGTGGTGGCTGCAGAGTGCCCATCTTCAAGAGGGCCGCAGGTTCGGCATACAGGACTAGGTCCTAGTGACCATGGATTCCAGCCTTTGAGGCTGGGGGGCAGTCACATAGGGAAGAAACTTCCAGGGACTTTGGTCAAGTCAGTTTATTTCCCTACACATAAATATTCTGGATCTGAGGGCCATTTACAATGCCCTGAGGCCAGCAAGGCCTCTGCTTCAAAACCAGCCGGTACTGATCCAATCAGACAACATCACGGCAGTCGCCCATGTAAACAACAGGGCGGCACAAAAAGCAGGATGGCGATGGCAGAAGCCACAAGGATTCTCCGATAGGCGGAAAATCATGTGTTAGCACTGTCAGCAGTGTTCATTCCCGGAGTGGACAACTGGGAAGCAGATCTTCTCAACAGACACGACCTCCACCCGGGAGAATGGGGACTTCCTCCAGAAGTCTTCCAATAGGATTGTACACCATTGGGAAAGGCCACAGGTGGACGTGATGGCGTCCCGCCTTAACAAAAAGCTATAAAAGATATTGCTCCAGGTCAAGGGACCCTCAGGCGATAGCTATGGACGCTCTGGTAACACCGTGGGTGTACCAGTCGGTTTAGGTGTTCTCCCCTCTGCCTCTCATACCAAAGGTACTGAGAATAATAAGAAGGCGAGGAGTAAGAACGATACTCGTGGATGGCCAAGAAGAGCTTGGTACCCAGAACTTCAAGAATTTATATCAGAGGACCCATGGCCTCTGCCACTCAGTCAGGACCTGCGGCAGCAGGGGCCCTGTCTGTTCCAAGACTTACCGCGGCTGCGTTTGACGGCATGGCGGTTGAACGCCGGATCCTGAAGGAAAAGGGCATTCCGGAGGAAGTAATTCCTACGCTTACTAAAGCCAGGAAAGAGGTTACAGCAACTCATTATCACCGCATATGGCGAAAATATGTTGCATGGTGTGAGGCCGAAAGGGCCCCAACAGAGGAATTTCAACTAGGTCGAGTTCTGCATTTCCTGCAAGCAGGAGTGACTATGGGCCTTAAAATTGGGTTCCATTAAGGTACAGATCTCGGCTCTGTCGATTTTCTTTCAAAAAAGAACTAGCTTCAGTACCTGAAGTTCAGACATTTATAAAAGGAGTGCTGCATAGTCAGCCCCCGTTTGTGCCTCCTGTGGCACCTTGGGATCTCAACGTGGTGTTGAGTTTTTCTTAAAATCACATTGGTTTGAACCACTAAAAACCGTGGATCTGAAATATCTCATGGAAGGTGGTTATGTTATTGGCCTTGGCTTCTGCCAGGCGAGTATCAGAATTGGCGGCTTTGTCTTGTAAAAGCCCTTATTTGATTTTCCATATGGATAGGGCAGAATTGAGGACTCGTCCCCAGTTTCTCCCTAAGGTGGTGTCAGCGTTTCACCTGAACCAGCCTATTGTGGTGCCTGCGGCTACTAAGGATTTGGAGGACTCCAAGTTGCTAGACGTTGTCAGGGCCCTGAAAATATATGTTTCCAGGACGGCTGGAGTCAGAAAATCTGACTCGCTGTTTATCCTATATGCACCCAACAAGCTGGGTGCTCCTGCTTCTAAGCAGACTATTGCTCGTTGGATTTGTAGTACAATTCAGCTTGCACATACTGTGGCAGGCCTGCCACAGCCAAAATCTGTCAATGCCCATTCCACAAGGAAGGTGGGCTCATCTTGGGCGGCTGCCCGAGGGGTCTCGGCTTTACAACTTTGCCGAGCAGCTACTTGGTCAGGGGCAAACACGTTTGCAATATTCTACAAATTTGATACCCTGGCTGAGGAGGACCTGGAGTTCTCTCATTCGGTGCTGCAGAGTCATCCGCACTCTCCCGCCCGTTTGGGAGCTTTGGTATAATCCCCATGGTCCTTACGGAGTTCCCAGCATCCACTAGGACGTTAGAGAAAATAAGAATTTACTCACCGGTAATTCTGTTTCTCGTAGTCCGTAGTGGATGCTGGGCGCCCATCCCAAGTGCGGTTTATCTGCATTACTTGTACATAGTTATTGTTAACTAAATCGGGTTATTGTTGAGCCATCTGTTGAGAGGCTCTATTGTTTCATACTGTTAACTGTGTTTCATATCACGAGTTGTACGGTGTGATTGGTGTGGCTGGTATGAGTCTTACCCGGGATTCAAAATCCTTCCTTATTGTGTACGCTCGTCCGGGCACAGTACCTAACTGAGGCTTGGAGGAGGGTCATAGTGGGAGGAGCCAGTGCACACCAGGTAGTCTAAGATCTTTCTAGAGTGCCCAGCCTCCTTCGGAGCCCGCTATTCCCCATGGTCCTTACGGAGTTCCCAGCATCCACTACGGACTACGAGAAACAGAATTACCGGTGAGTAAATTCTTATTATTACATTGACTTTTACATTTATTCGTTGGGTAGTTGGATACATTGTTAATGTGAGTGCTAGGGCCAAAGTGTTACCCACATTTTTTAATTACATTCTTTAATCCCGGTTGGGGGTGGAACCCAGGGTAACGCTAGGGTGCTCACACTCTATACAGCGCCACTGAGTGTTTTCCATACACCAAACTATGATATATGGGTTATTGTAGTGACTACGAGTCTGCTGATTGAAAGACATCAATGGTCCCTGGTGGGTGACAGAACCACTCACAGATCACTCAAAAAATGACAATTACATTATTTGTTGATGAGGTTTTAACATCAGCTCAATACAAAATGACAGTAATATACTGTATGTGTTTTTATTTTTATTAAGGTTTAATATTTGCAAATTGACAGGAAGATCTGGTGTATTTATGTTTTATTTGCTTCTCAGACTTAGGGGCAGATCGGTGTCATGCGTTGCTGTGGACGCTTCTTTTTCCGCAGTTGCATCTGGATATAATTGCTAATGGCAGTAAAAGCCCTTCCCCTGTGTCTGACTGTGCCAGGACTGAGACGATGACCTCCAGCCTCTGTAGTTGCTGTAATGCCGCTCTGTAAGGTAAATTTACTAAGATGGGAGTTCTATTTAAGATGGGATGTTGCCCATAGAAACCATTCAGATTCTACTTCTCATTTATCTAGTGACAATGCTAAATTCCTATGTCGTATAAACAACCCTTATGAAGCTAAGAACACTGTACGCTGTTTACTTAAGAAATACCGTAATGGTACGCTATTTGCGTAACGATCGCTCAGCCGTAGGCGAGACGCTCAAGCGTCACGTTCGCTCACGGCCCAGCGATCACAGGACACGTTAATGGTTATGTCTAGGGGAATGATTCGCTATGGCGTAGCATACACTCGAGACCACGAGGAGGTCACCAGCGATGCAGACGCTCACAACACTATACCTTGATATTAAACCTTATACCGACGAAACACACAGAATACCTTTAATGTGAGTACAGGGTGTAAATGCAACTTTGTGTAGCCTGACTACCTACAAAGCTGTTTGAGCGTCACCGACGCTAAAGTGAACACTTAACACTATAGTAAATACACAGATACTGTTTTAGGGTTCCAAAGCCTATTATCTGTATTATATCTAGTATACTTGTAAAAGAGTAACACAGTACAAATGATACACTACAATATAACAAAGACTTCCTAACCAAACACCTAACTAAGGGATAAACTACAATACTATCCTGGCCTAACACAATACAATACAATACTATAAAGTTTAGTCTAGGGGAGTTACGAGAGAAAAGAGAAAATAGAGAGAGAGAAATAGACACAGAGGGAGAGAGAGGAATTGGCTCACAGAAAGACAATGATTACGGAGAGAACTTACGCACAAAGGGTATGATCGCCTGCGCCTCGATATCCAGCTCCCGATTATCAGCAGATAACCGTTGATGAGAGAGTGAGAGCTGGATGTGGTCGGCCTGCCTATTTATGCCCCACACACAATGCAATCTCCTGGTCCTACAATCCTTCAGTTTATTGGACACAGGAATTCGGCCCTGTACTGTAACCAAAGGTCATAGGTTGATTCATACAGGTGGGCTGTGCTGAGTTTAAACGGCTCAGGTGGGTGGGAAACTGGGTTTCCCGCCGCATACCTGAGTATGGGTAAATAATAGAAATGGACATAAACTTCTTATGTTCATAACTATTCGCACGAGCGATTAATACGCTCCAAACCAACACCGGAATATTGCTAATTAAATACTCTTCCGATGGGTACCAAATACTGCTGTATGACTCCTGTTAGACCCTTCGTACAATACAAAGAGGGATTCCTCCGCTCAGGGACATTCTATCTAAACCATACTTACAGAAACTATTGAGGGGAACATGATCTATAAACGACATTAATTGTGAACTTTTGTAACGAATGAGTCGCACGCTACGATCACATAAACTCTACCGTAAATGCGCATACTGCGCGTGCGAGTGCACGCTATTGCGGGTATGCGCTTCCACGGGAGAGCGTACGCATGCGCAGCACGGACCAGTGTGCGGTGCAAATATGGCAGTGTGCATTGAGACATTTTTCTGACTTCGACAGTCCACCCTTTGGCAGTCAATAATAACTGCCACAAAATTTTTAAGGAGAAAAATGTAAGTCAGGGGTTAATTGATTTCCATGGTGGGGAAAGGAGGAAGAATGGAGTAGGTGTGAAGAGAGTATGACCTAGTGAGAAAGCAGGAGCATGTGTGTATGAGTCCATGTTTGGGGGGGTCATGTATCATCGTGCCGTACGTGTGGTAAATCAAGCTTCGAGGTATTGCGAAGTATACATTTGAATTCCTTCTTATCCTGTGGTACAGGTCTGTGGATGGGCTGTCAAACTCTACCGAGCTCATTTCGGCTGTGGTTGTAACACAATGGGGATGCACATTTTAGTTGATGATACATGAATTGGGGGGGTATGTGGTTGCTGCTATCTGTGCCTGTATTCCCTATCGACTATGTGTGTTATTACCTGAGGGTTGCAGAGATGAAGATAAAGAACACTTACGAAAAATGCAATGATATTCTATGTCAGGTTAATGTACGTTCGTCGATTGAGGTCTTGATTGGTGTCGTTTGATTGCAGTCTTCTTCTTTGTGCTTTTGCTCATAAATCGTGAGTAAAGCAAACAACGTCCATGGATTTACAAAAAATGTTGGGCTAGCGTGATTTTAAAGTTCCTAGGGAAACTGGGGTACCCATGGCATTGTCCATAAAATCTTGTATATCAGGTCGTCTGCTCTTCTTCTTTCCATCTTTCCGTTGTCGGCCCCTTGGCTCATCAGGTCCTTCGTCTACGTGGGTCTTTGTACCTCGGAGGAAAACATAGAAATGGGTGAAAGACGGACCGTATACTCATTACATCATTACGTCATGGTTTCTAGCATTGGGTCATAAATCAAATCCAGGTTAATTACAGTTTCCTCACTCCTCAAGCTCATCACTTTCGTACTTTGTTTACACCTCATCAAAGCCTGCCCGCATCTAAATATCAATCCAATAGATATAACGACACCTAAGATACACAGGAGAAACTTTCCAACATCCATTATGACTCCTTGAGCCCACTCTCCCAAACCGGAGAACCAATTTCGCGGGTTCAACCATGACACCCAACCAGTCAGCTCATTACCTACAGCAGCAAGGGTGAGATTGTGTTTCCGACGAAATTCCCACTTTAATTGCAGAATATCGTCCATCTTTTGGTCTATGACCTCTACCGGATCCTCGGTGTTATTTGTGATATACGTGCAACACTTTATACCGTACTGTGTTGCCAATGTAACACAATATCCGCCTGTTACTGCTGTAAGGTAATTAAGAACCATCCTATGCTGAACTAGTTCTGTTTTGTAAGCTTGAAGTTCTCTTCCAGTGTATCTAAACGTGTCATCATACATTTCAGTGATATTATCTAACAAATTGGCGAGTGCGGAAATGTATTTATAATTCATCACTCCTCGAGCGGTACGAGTGAAATCTAACGCTACCAGAACCTGAATCCCGGTGGATTCATGGATAAGATCAGAGGCCGGATGCTCTAACCTTTCTGACAGTTGTCTTTTAACTCGGTGTTCGTAGTGAGTGTGAGTATAAGGAGCTTGGGCACCACGGTGTATGTCCTTCATTTTGTCATGTGTTACAGTCATCACTTCAGGCAATACTTTTCCAATATAACACAATCCTTCAGAGTTTGGGGCAAGCCACTTGTACGCCTTTCTCCCGCATATGAAATATGCATCATCGGGGAGAACATAAGGGACGGAGAAGGACATGACCATGTTACAAACCTTCCAGGTGAAATCTCCTGACCCTAATTCTTCCATCTGTCTAATACACGTATCAGTCTGTATGATATGTGCACAGTATCCTGGTGATACCTCTCCCACTTTAGTAATTCTATTTCCTAAGGTATACCTATACCGGAAAGATTTTCCTCTACTGGCTATGTGGCGTACAAGCTCTGTATCTGTAGGCATTCTATCTGCTCTGTGTGAAAAGGTCATGGTAAGGTTGCTCCATGACACTTCCCAATTTCCCGGTTTTCTAGGATTGGAGATGTTAAAACATAAGAGGGACCTATCCACATGGTATTGGTGGAGCTTCAAACTGGGAGGGCTGGAGATGTTAAACCTCCGGTCCACCGGTCTCCCACCACTTAGCTCAAGTACTTCCCCTAACGTTAAAGGAAATGGTACTAGCCCTGATTTGCTGTGACCCTGAGGTACTTGAGAGCATACCCAACAATCTGTTTGGTTCAACACGTTACCCACTAGAGAGTGATAGTCACTCAATGGATGCCGGTCCATATGGATATTAAAACTAGATTGGCATTGCTTTATGCATCCATCTTCAACCAGATTACCACAGAGCCTACAGATACAATTTTCCTCAGCTAACAATCCATCACAATTTCTTCTATCGGATCGTTTTCTGATACTCGCCTTTGCTTGTTGGATTGGTTGATCTTGGAAAACTACGCCTCCATCATCATAATCGGAATCCATTCCAGAACCTCTCTCGACCTCTATGGTACTCTCGCCGGAACAGACTGCTCTGGTCAACATCATGGTTAACATCAAAATCCGGATCACAGTCTCCTTGGGCAAGTCCATCTTTGAGGAGGAAATGGAGAAGAATGAGAAAGGGGAAAAAGAAATATCAAGGGAGAAGGGATGGGAAGTGGAGAAAAACAATAAAAGGGAGAAGGGAGTCGACAACTGCTTTCGATCTTCAAGGCTCAGGTGCCGCCTCAGTCCTCCTGGAACAGACACTCCAGTGATACAACCTCTACCGTCTGTTCCTTATCACGGGACTTCTCTGGGTCAGCAACCTTCTTGCAGTGGGATGAATGGACCCAAGTCTCTCTCTCAGCAACCTTCAATGCTGTGGTGCTAGTCAATAAGACCTGGTATGGTCCTTCCCATCTATCAATAAGACAACCTGAGCGTAGAAAATTTCGTATCATTACATAATCCCCAGGTTCAATGTCATGACAATTACTATCTGGTAAATCAGGAATCACCAACTTCAGATTATCATTTTGACTCCTCAACTGCTTACTCATGTTAATCAAGTACTTTACAGTTACTTCATTGTTACATTTCAAATCATCCTGAGGGTTAATCATGACATGCGGTTGTCGACCAAACAGAATTTCAAAAGGAGACAGATTAAGAGGGGACCTGGGAGTGGTTCTGATGCTATACAAAACAATGGGTAAAGCTTCTGGCCACGTCAATCCTGTCTCTGCCATTACTTTACTCAATTTATTTTTAATAGTGCTGTTCACTCTTTCGACCTTCGCACTCGCCTGTGGACGGTACGGAGTGTGCAGCTTGCTATCAATTCCCATCAACTTACACATTCCTTGAAAGACATCACCTGTAAAATGGGTACCCCTATCACTTTCAATGATTCTAGGGATACCATATCTACATACAAATTCCTGCACAATTTTCTTAGCTGTAAACATGGCGGTATTTGTAGCTGCTGGAAAAGCTTCGACCCAATTCGAGAAAACATCTATACAGACAAGTACATACTTTAAGTTTCTACATGGGGGCAATTGGATGAAGTCAATTTGTATTACTTGGAAAGGGCCGCCGGCAGGTGGGATATGGGAGGGTTCTGTAGGTATTGCCTTTCCAATATTCTTTCTCAGACAGGTAAGGCATGACATTGCTCTTTTACCAGCATGAGAGGAGAATCCTGGGGCGCACCAGTATGCTCTTACCAATTTGCACATCCCCTCCTTGCCTAGATGAGTCAGCCCGTGAGCTGCTTCAGCCAGACATGGAAGGTATGCCCTGGGGGCCACTGGTTTACCATGTCCATCCGTCCAGAGCCCTGAGGGCTCCTGGCCATATCCCTTTGCCTTCCAGACTGCTCTCTCTTGAGTGGAACACAAATTCTGCATCTCACACAACTTCTGTGTGTTGATGGTATTAAATACCATCAACTGTGTGGTGTCTGTCCGTATGGGGGTAGCAGCTGCAAGCTTTGCAGCTTCGTCTGCTCGGCTGTTACCAAGGGATACTGGGTCTTGGCTATACGTATGTGCTTTACATTTGATAACAGCCACTCTGTCGGGTTCCTGTATCGCTGTTAGAAGCCTTTTTATATACGCTGCATGCGCTATCGGTGTGCCAGCTGCCGTCATGAAATTTCTGAGCCGCCATAGGGCTCCGAAATCATGGACTACCCCGAACGCGTATCTAGAATCGGTGTAGATATTGGCAGACTTACCCTTAGCCAATTCACATGCTCTGGTTAGGGCGACTAGTTCAGCAACCTGGGCTGAGTGAGGTGGGCCTAGCGGTTCCGCTTCTATGGTGTCTTGGTCATCTACGACTGCGTATCCAGTACACAAGTCTCCCGAGTCTGACTGTCTGTGACAACTACCGTCCGTGTAGAACGTGAGTTCTGCATCTTCTAGTGGATTGTCACTGATGTCAGGCCTTGCGGTAAAATTTTGGGTCAAATATTCCATACAATCATGTGCATCCTCCTTTGTATAAAATCCTCCTTCCCCATCACTCTCACCTCCCACCCTTTGTGCCTGTCCAGGCACACCTGGGAGAAATGTTGCAGGGTTTAATGCGCTGCATCTCCTTATGGTGATGTTTACTGGGGCCATTAATGCCAATTCCCATCTCGTAAACCTTGCTGATGAGACATGTCTGGTTTGGGCAGAATTTAATAAGGCAGATACTGCATGTGGTGTATGGATTGTGAGGTTGTGGCCTAGCACGACATCTTCGCTTTTCGTCACTAGCAATGCTATCGCCGCAACGCTACGCAAGCATGTGGGGAGGGACCGCGCTACCGTATCTAGCTGAGCGCTGTAGTATGCAACTGGCCTGCTGGCGTCACCGTGTTTTTGTGTTAGTACACCTGCTGCGCACCCAGCACTTTCTGTTCCGTATAGTTCAAAGGGTTTCCCATAGTCTGGCATACCTAGTGCAGGTGCCTGCGTTAGACACTGTTTGAGTCTCTCAAATGCCGTTTCAGATTCGTCTGTATGCGAAATCCGATCAGGTTTGTTTGAGGAGACCATTTCCTGCAGAGGTAGTGCCAATATGGAAAACCCTGGGATCCAATTACGGCAATATCCACACATTCCTAAAAACGTTCTGATCTGTTGCTGGGTTTGTGGTAGTGTCATGTCTCTAATGGCTTGGATTCTATCAGCGGTCAGGTGTCTCAGTCCTTGTGTTAGACAGTGTCCCAAATATTTTACCTTAGCTTGGCATAATTGCAACTTGTCTTTGGAGACCTTGTGACCTGTGTCTGAAAGGTGAAACAGGAGCTGTTTCGTATCTTTCAGGGATGCCTCCAATGAATCAGAACACAGTAGTAGATCATCCACATACTGTATCAACACTGATCCACTTTCCGGTTGGAAAGACTGTAAACAATCATGCAAAGCCTGAGAAAATATACTTGGACTATCTATGAAACCTTGGGGTAATCGAGTCCACGTGTATTGGACTCCTCTGTATGTGAATGCAAACAAATATTGACTGTCAGGGTGCAGAGGTACCGAAAAGAAAGCGGAGCAGAGGTCAATAACAGTGAAAAATTTGGCAGTGGGAGGAATTTGCATTAGGATGACAGCTGGATTAGGCACTACGGGGAACTGACTCTCGACTATTTTGTTAATCCCCCTTAGATCCTGCACTAGCCTGTAACCCCTCCCCCCACTCTTTTTAACAGGGAAGATGGGACTATTTGCTGTGCTGGACGTTCTTACTAGAATGCCCTGTTGTAGCAAGCGCTCTATTACGGGAAAAACTCCTAACTCCACCTCTGGCTTCAGAGGATACTGTGGGATTTTTGGAGCTATCCTACCATCTTTTACTTGCACTACTACTGGAGCTACGTTTGCCATTAATCCAGTGTCTTGTCCATCTTTTGTCCAAAGTGACTCTGGTATCTGAGATGTCATCTCTTCTACCTGGGATGGGTTCCTATTTGTCATAATGGTGTGTGACATTAATTTTGATGGGGAGTCTAACATGTCTCGTACTTCCTGAGCGTGATTCTCAGGTATGTCCAAGAATACACCTTCAGGAGTACAATAGATGACGCAACCCATTTTGCATAGTAAGTCTCTTCCCAGGAGATTGGTAGGTGCCGATGCAGCCAGCAAAAAGGAATGCTTGGTATGCAAAGGTCCTATTGTAATCTCTGCTGGTTTGCTAACAGGGTAATGCTGGACTACTCCTGTTACTCCCATGGCTGGAACTGTCCTACCAGTGGTTCTCATGCCCACTGTCGAATTTATCACTGACTTGGCCGCCCCTGTGTCTACAAGAAAGTTTAAAGTTTTACCAGCCACATTGATTGCAATCTCTGGTTCGCTTCCAAGACTGGCAATCAATTTAACTGGTTGCAGATTACAGGTATGGCCACACCCCTATTGGGCATGCTGACCGCCCTGAATCCCATTGGCAGCAACTACTTGTGCGGGGGTTAGCTGGGAACTACCAGAGGCATGCCAATCTCTGTTTGGGGGATATCTTTTTGTTTCCCCTGTATGTGGCTCAAAACTCCGCCTCTGTGGACCCTGCTCCCAATGTCGTGTGTGGTGTTGTTGTCTGGGGGGTTGAAAAGATCTTTGTACATTCTTTGATCTACATTCTCGTGCAAAATGTCCTGGTCTGTTACAAGAAAAACATGTTATTCCACTTGCCTTACCCACAGGATTCGGTGGTACATACGCAGGCTGCCTTGTGGTCAGCGCCTGTATACTTACGGACATCAACTTATCACTTTGCGACTCCCTGTGCCTAGTGATGTTTTTGTCATGATCAACAGCAGCCTCTCTCAAAGTGGACACTGACAGACCTCGCCAGCATGGCTGCGTGGTCTGTACCCTAGCCTTTAATGTTTCTTTCAAACCATCCATCAGTACAGATACTGCTACTTCTCGATGGTTTGGGTTGGTCTTTATGTCTTCTATACCAGTGTATTTTGCCATTTCTGATAATGCCCGGTGGAAATATTCTGCTGCCGTTTCAGACTCCTTTTGTTTAATGGAGAATAGTTTATTCCATTTAGCAACGGCTGGGAAATATTCTTTTAGCTGCAAATTTATCCTTTTTACATTATCCTGGTCGTACACATCTGTAAGTGGTACCTCTTTGTCTAGTCCACAATCAGCCAAGAATTTAACTGGGTCGACACTGGGGGGTAAGCAAGCTCTTAGCACTACCTGCCAATCCTTATTATTGGGCTCTTAAAGTGTTTCCTAGATCCCTGATATATTTTTGGCTTGCCACTAAATCCTTTCTGGGGTCTGGGAATTCAGACACTATGGTCCTTAATTCCATTCTAGTGAACGGGCAATACATGGCGATGTTCCTGATGGGTGTGACTCCTGATGCATCTGTTTTCCCATTGGGAACTACTATCACCTTAACTGGATTAACTCTTATAACTTCACTCTGTGTAGATTCTACAGCTTGGGGTGTAAGTGTTTCAGTGTAATGCATGGTGCCGTACTTACCTGATGACACGACCTCACCTATCCCTCCGCTAGGGGCCTTCACTAATCTCGTGGCTGTTGATGTGCCTACTGTAGTTTCTGAAATGGTGGCTGCAAGAGAGAGAGCTGAAATTGTTGATGGATCGTCTTCTTGATCACACTCCTGGGGAAGGTTCAAAACAGGGTACAACTTGCACGGGTTAATACTTGCATGGGTTATTTGGTTAACATCATTAACATTAACATGGTTACTAAGAGTTTTAGTTTTACAACCCAGTGCGTCTTTCTCCGTAATCAACTTCTCTCCTGATATATATGGTGGAGGAGGAGCTGTGGCTATCAGTTTCCTTACTGCCCCAGATCCTGCCGCCAGAGCCAAACCTCTCTGTATCTCACCTTCCTGGTGCCACAACTGTAAATAATCATAATGCTGAATTCGTCTCTTTGTTGGTTTTACGAGACATATCCTCCTCCTTAAATTTTGTAACACTTCCGGACTGAAGCTACCTATTCTTGGGAACTTGTCCCTGTCTTGTACAGTCATTCTCTCCCATTCATCACATAAAACCTCTGTGTGACTACCGTATTTTTCACACATAATGTATCTTGCCGACCCAACTGGTCGGTTCTCCGAATCAACCTGAACCAGGGTTGATCGCCCCCTACCTGAGCAACTGGCCCCCATCGTCTGTAGGTGTTGCTTAGTCCTCCTTGGATTTTCTGTATCAAGGTTTTCAGCAAGCCTTTACAGACAACCAAATTACTCCACAGTAGGCCGGCGGTGGCGGTTTACCGAGTACCCCACTCACTCGCCCACCTCGACCAATACGACCTGATCACACCGATATGGTGCTGGCGTACTCGATACAGGGCCCCTATGGAACCTTCAGTTTACTGGAACATATGAGGGATACCCGCAGGACACTTACTCTTTCCAGTAAACGTTGGGGTTGTTAGATAGTTCCTGAGTGACCAGCGAACTTCCCTTCCAAAAATAAAAAATTACACAAATCACGTCAGAATGTACAAATAGCGTTTATGACCTTCGTACACAAATAGTACCGGTCAGGTTTACTAATGCACACAATTACGTGCGGTACAATCGTTCAGCACATAAGCAACTAATCTTATGTGCGGAGCGACCAGTGGAATCGAAAATTTCGGCTGCGAATTCCTTCAGCCAGAGCTTAATGGCCTATATGGGTTCTGCAACAACACCCCAGGCGTTGTGCCACTGGACTTTTATAGCGGACCTTTTTACCTTATGACCTCCTGGTCTTGTTCCTTATGACCTCCTGGTCTTGTTACACCTTATGGTCCGCTATACTCTAATGCTCAAATATTTATTTAACCAGAGATGCCTCCCTAGCCACCGTATATGTCACTTACACGTATGTTCCTTGACGAGTACTCGACTTTCCTTTTGGTTCCACCTTAAAGTTATATAAACTTTTGTATACAAAACACACTCACTCAACACATGTACACTTTTGTTTCTATATCTATTTCTGCGCAGAAATTGTCTTCAGGCCAAGAGTGTTACCAATTAGGAGCAGGATCTGTTAAACTAAATTTCAGATTTTCCAAAAATAGATTTGCGTTATTTACCGCGTCGCGTTATCTACCGCTGTGCGTTACTTATCGCCTTTGCGCCACTTATCGCTTTTGCGCTACTTATCGCTTTTGCGCTAATTCAACTTTATCACAACTTGAGCTACGTGGGCGTAACCAGACGCTACGTTGCGTAATGTACGCTGCGTGCGTCTGCCTTTCGGATTGCGTACGCTAGTCTTTGTTAGCGACACGTGTACGCAATGCAGAGGATCCACCGTAACACAATATTTATCAATGTAGATGATCCCTGATCATCCACCGCAATCCACACTGCACACTGGCTGCCTCGTCTCTAAGACAAAACCGTGTTCTATACTTTAATTATTACTTTTACTATTAAATAACAGCAAATCTCTTTTTGCACTTTCTATCAACTATAAAATTGGCAAACAGGAATAGTGATATACGAAAAATGAAATATACAAGTGGAAAGAAATGCAGGTATATGCGTGCGTACGCAAGACAAAAGAAAAATAAACAGTTTTAAAAGACACAAGCGTTTTGTTCTTACTTCCGGTTACCGGGTTCCTTCAGCACTCTTTACCTAAGCGAAGCAGACGCTTATCCCGTCAGCAACTGTGAGACAACCTCCCACCCTTTTGCTGGGGGATAAAGTCTGCTGATCTACCTAGTGCAGATGTGAAAAGGACCGGGCGAGCCCGCAATTGACAATGCTAAATTCCTATGTCGTATAAACAACCCTTATGAAGCTAAGAACACTGTACGCTGTTTACTTAAGAAATACCGTAATGGTACGCTATTTGCGTAACGATCGCTCAGCCGTAGGCGAGACGCTCAAGCGTCACGTTCGCTCACGGCCCAGCGATCACAGGACACGTTAATGGTTATGTCTAGGGGAATGATTCGCTATGGCGTAGCATACACTCGAGACCACGAGGAGGTCACCAGCGATGCAGACGCTCACAACACTATACCTTGATATTAAACCTTATACCGACGAAACACACAGAATACCTTTAATGTGAGTACAGGGTGTAAATGCAACTTTGTGTAGCCTGACTACCTACAAAGCTGTTTGAGCGTCACCGACGCTAAAGTGAACACTTAACACTATAGTAAATACACAGATACTGTTTTAGGGTTCCAAAGCCTATTATCTGTATTATATCTAGTATACTTGTAAAAGAGTAACACAGTACAAATGATACACTACAATATAACAAAGACTTCCTAACCAAACACCTAACTAAGGGATAAACTACAATACTATCCTGGCCTAACACAATACAATACAATACTATAAAGTTTAGTCTAGGGGAGTTACGAGAGAAAAGAGAAAATAGAGAGAGAGAAATAGACACAGAGGGAGAGAGAGGAATTGGCTCACAGAAAGACAATGATTACGGAGAGAACTTACGCACAAAGGGTATGATCGCCTGCGCCTCGATATCCAGCTCCCGATTATCAGCAGATAACCGTTGATGAGAGAGTGAGAGCTGGATGTGGTCGGCCTGCCTATTTATGCCCCACACACAATGCAATCTCCTGGTCCTACAATCCTTCAGTTTATTGGACACAGGAATTCGGCCCTGTACTGTAACCAAAGGTCATAGGTTGATTCATACAGGTGGGCTGTGCTGAGTTTAAACGGCTCAGGTGGGTGGGAAACTGGGTTTCCCGCCGCATACCTGAGTATGGGTAAATAATAGAAATGGACATAAACTTCTTATGTTCATAACTATTCGCACGAGCGATTAATACGCTCCAAACCAACACCGGAATATTGCTAATTAAATACTCTTCCGATGGGTACCAAATACTGCTGTATGACTCCTGTTAGACCCTTCGTACAATACAAAGAGGGATTCCTCCGCTCAGGGACATTCTATCTAAACCATACTTACAGAAACTATTGAGGGGAACATGATCTATAAACGACATTAATTGTGAACTTTTGTAACGAATGAGTCGCACGCTACGATCACATAAACTCTACCGTAAATGCGCATACTGCGCGTGCGAGTGCACGCTATTGCGGGTATGCGCTTCCACGGGAGAGCGTACGCATGCGCAGCACGGACCAGTGTGCGGTGCAAATATGGCAGTGTGCATTGAGACATTTTTCTGACTTCGACACTAGCATAGAGGTTCCCAAACGCGGTCCTCAGGGCACCCCAATAGTCCAGGATTTAGGTATATCCATGGCTCAGCACAGGTGGTTAAATCAAATTGACTAAGGTGCTAATTAAGTCACCTGTGGCCAAGCATGGATACATTTAAAACCTGGACCGTTGGGTTGCCTTGGGGACTGCGTTTGGAAACCTCTGATCTAGCCCCTTCTAGTAGATAATACCTGGAATCTGAATAGTTGCTATGGGCAACATCCCATCTTAAATAGAACTCCCATCTTAGTAAATTCACCCCAGTGAGTCTTAACATGCCACCATCAGTCGCGCCATAAAACATGCCCCAGCCCCATGCTAGGTGCAGAGTTTCTGTCTGTCTGAGTGTGACCTAATTATCTGTGGTGGTCATTCAGACCCAGCCGCATCAGTGGCGCGCAGTGCAGCTTGCTGATGTCGGAAATCTGTGCATGCCTAGCTGCCGTACAGCGGCTGCACGGACACAAACATTGCGGTCACATTCCCGATGTATGCAACAGCAATGTGATTAACAGTGGTGGGCATTGCAGCGGCGGAGTTACGGCATTCAGGGGGCAGCGCCGGAAAAATGGGTGCGGGTCAGCAGCATTTTAGGGGTGGTTGCATGATGTCACACGCAACCGCTCCAATAAAAAAATTCCAGCTAGTCACCTGACAGCGCAGCCAGACTGCGCTGCCGGGGGTCAACCATAGTTCCAATGCATCTGCAGTCTTACCATGGATGCATAGGGAGGTGGCCTCACACATACAGGACGGACTGCATCTGGGGGGTAATTCCAAGTTGATCGCAGCAGGAAATTTTTTAGCAGTTGGGCAAAACCATGTGCACTGCAGGGGGGGCAGATATAACATGTGCAGAGAGAGTTAGATTTGGGTGTGGTGTGTTCAATCTGCAATCTAAATTGCAGTGTAAAAATAAAGCAGCCAGTATTTACCCTGCACAGAAACAAAATAACCCACCCAAATCTAACTCTCTCTGCAAATGTTATATCTGCCCCCCCTGCAGTGCACATGGTTTTGCCCAATTGCTAACAATTTTGCTGCTGCGATCAACTCAAAATTAGGCCCCGTAGGGATAATTCCAAGTTGATCGCAGCAGGAATTTTAGTAGCAGTTGGGCAAAACCATGTGCACTGCAGGGGGGGCAGATATAACATGTGCAGAGAGAGTTAGATTTGGGTGTGGTGTGTTCAATCTGCAATCTAATTTGCAGTGTAAAAATAAAGCAGTCAGTATTTACCCTGCACAGAAATAAAATAACCCACCCAAATCTAACTCTCTCTGCAAATGTTATATCTGCCACACCTGCAGTGCACATGGGCCCTCATTCCGAGTTGTTCGCTCGGTATTTTTCATCGCATCGCAATGAAAATCCGCTTAGTACGCATGCGCAATGTTCGCACTGCGACTGCGCCAAGTAACTTTGCTATGTAGAAAGTAATTTTACTCACGGCTTTTTCATCGCTCCGGCGATCGTAATGTGATTGACAGGAAATGGGTGTTACTGGGCGGAAACACGGCGTTTCAGGGGCGTGTGGCTGAAAACGCTACCGTTTCCGGAAAAAACGCAGGAGTGGCCGGAGAAACGGTGGGAGTGCCTGGGCGAACGCTGGGTGTGTTTGTGACGTCAACCAGGAACGACAAGCACTGAACTGATCGCACAGGCAGAGTAAGTCTGAAGCTACTCCAAAACTGCTACGAGGTTTGTGATCGCAATATTGCGATTACTTCGGTCGCACTTTTAAGAAGCTAAGATACACTCCCAGTAGGCGGCGGCTTAGCGTGTGTAACTCTGCTACATTCGCATTGCGACCGATCAACTCGGAATGAGGGCCATGGGCCCTCATTCCGAGTTGTTCGCTCGGTATTTTTCATCGCATCGCAATGAAAATCCGCTTAGTACGCATGCGCAATGTTCGCACTGCGACTGCGCCAAGTAACTTTGCTATGTAGAAAGTAATTTTACTCACGGCTTTTTCATCGCTCCGGCGATCGTAATGTGATTGACAGGAAATGGGTGTTACTGGGCGGAAACACGGCGTTTCAGGGGCGTGTGGCTGAAAACGCTACCGTTTCCGGAAAAAACGCAGGAGTGGCCGGAGAAACGGTGGGAGTGCCTGGGCGAACGCTGGGTGTGTTTGTGACGTCAACCAGGAACGACAAGCACTGAACTGATCGCACAGGCAGAGTAAGTCTGAAGCTACTTTAAAACTGCTACGAGGTTTGTGATCGCAATATTGCGATTACTTCGGTCGCACTTTTAAGAAGCTAAGATACACTCCCAGTAGGCGGCGGCTTAGCGTGTGTAACTCTGCTACATTCGCATTGCGACCGATCAACTCGGAATGAGGGCCATGGTTTTGCCCAATTGCTAACTTTCTTGCTGCTGCGATCAACTCAGTCAGAATTACCCCCCATGTGCAGAGATGAAGGCAGATCTTGTTGCATATGCAGCAATCTGTGTTCATCTCTGAATAACCCCCTGTGTATGCAACCCCCTTCAACGACACTCCAGAAACCCTTCTAACACTCCCATAAGATGGACCATCTTTGTGTATCTAAATAGCCACCTCCCTGTCATCACCCAGTTACTGCTCAGGAGCACCATCTGGTGTATCTATGGTATGTGCAGGGGGTGTGGTGCACACACCCTGCGACTATATAATTATACTTACAGCTCCGTCAGCACGGCGCTGGCTGCAGAGCTACAGAAATAACTGGGAAAATGTCTACCATGTCCATTTTTATTGCGATTTGTGCATGCACAGTAAAGATGTTCCAAGGAACAAGGCGCAGGTGCCAAGTTTTCAGAGACCTGCATGGGAAGCAGATACCTTCCCGACCGAGGGGATCCCGGCGGTCAATATACCAATGCCGGGATCCCAAAGGAGGACGCAATGCTGGCGTCTACATACATACAGACAGACAGAATCCTGATCATCCTCACAGCGGGAAGAGCTGACGATCTACCGCACAGGAAAGGGGGAGGTTAGCTTTAGGCATGAGAAGAGGGGTTAGGGTTAGTGAGCAGGGACGGGAAGGTTAGGGATAGGGACCGTGGAGGCAGGGTTAGGTTTAGGCACTTAGAGGGGGAGATTAGGGTTAGGCATCATGCAGGGAGGGTTAGGCAGCAGGGAAGGGAGGGTTAGGGTTAGGCACCACTGGGGAGGGTTAGGGTTAGGCACTCCCAAGGAAGGGTTAGGGTAGGGAAGAGGTGAGGGATAGGGACCTTAATGGGGGGATGTCACAATTGTGATGGATGGGATGCCGCTGTCAGTATACTGACAGCTGGCATCCCATCCATTGGCAAATCACACTGATTCTATGTGCATATGTGCAGTAGACTATGGAAAAAAGCCAGAGTCTATTGGGAACACGCAAAACATTTCCAATACGTTCGACAAAGCATGTGACTCAAAATCAGGCCCTAATTACTCTCTGTGAGCTGTGATAAATATAAATGCCTTATAGTCAGTAAGGTCACTATCTGCTGTTCTTTTCTGGACTACACAGTGGTCAATAACAAACCCTTCATCAGTGAGAACTTTTCTTGCAAAGTTCTCATCATATTTGAACACATGTACCTTGTCCTGCCCAACCATCGCATAAGTTGCATTTATGGACCCAAACAATATCAGGTATCCTTCAGGTTTTAGTAGCTTCATGAATTTCCTGAAATTCTTTATATAATCATCTTGGTCTTTGCTGATGATATCCAACATCCATGCACTGATGACACAGTCTGCTGGTGGGAGCACCTCCGGGTCTGTGAGATTCTCTTTGTCAGTGTCACATTTCATGATCTTTGTTATTGCCGTCTTCAATGTGATGTCTTTGTCCTGACACTGATCACTGAAATATACAAACACAATAAGGTTCATTTGGATCTAGGACTAGCCATGCCACCACATGAGAAATAAGATATATTTTTAGGAGATAGTAAAGTATGTTTAATGGAGAATCAATGGGTGGGAAGATCAAATTTAGGGAGGCATTGTTTTCTGAAAGGATTCCTCGAAGGTGATGGAAATTGGGGATTATTCTATACTTTCATCTTCCAGGTGCATTTTAAATGGCAGATAACCAAAAATAACATAATTTTAGAAGTTTTTAGATTTTTTTTTTTTTTAATACAGATTCAAAACCAAAGCTAAAACATTTGACAGTTGTTTTGCCAAAGTAGAACCAAAACACAAAATTAATACAGATCCAAAACCATAAACCAAGACACGGGGTTTGGCATACACCTCTACATATAAATAAATAGTGTGGTGCATCAAATTGAGAAAAAAAGTTTGGCTGAACCTTGACAATGCACCACCATGAAAGATGAGATTCAAGTAACATTGACTTAGGAATAGCCCAATAGTCCATGTCCTCTAGTTTGTCTTCTACCTACCCATATCAGTCGCATAGGAGACAGAACAGGACCATACCACGGTTTCTGATTTGAGTTCTATGATTGCTCTGCTGATTATACACTGGAATGTCATTTGTATTTATTCCGTAGAACATAGTGGGTAATTCCAAGTTGATCGCAGCAGGAATTTTGTTAGCAGTTGGGCAAAACCATGTGCACTGCAGGGGAGGCAGATTTAACATGTGCAGAGAGAGTAAGATTTGGATGGTGTGTGTTCAATCGGCAATCTAAATTGCAGTGTAAAAATAAAGCAGACAGTATTTACCCTGCACAGAAACAAAATAACCTACCCAAATCTAACTCTCCCTGCACATGTTATATTTGCCTTCCCTGCAGTGAACATGGTTTTGCCCAACTGCTAAAAAATTTCCTGCTGCGATCAACTCAGAATTACCCCCCATTGTTTTTCTTTGTTATAGGGCATGATGGATTCGCTCTGTGTCTGGGCTTGGAGCAGAGCTAAGAGTCTCGCTTGATTAAGATCAGTCTTTTTTTCTGAAGCATTGGGAGGAATCAATAAATCAATGTGGAGGAAGGTGCATGGGAATGAAGGTAAGTCAGGTAATAAAAATGGCAGTACAGATTGCAAGACAGCAGAACTATCGGGTAGATATGAAGCATTAGCCAGTGTAACTATAGAGGGTACAGTGGATGGAGCTGCTATGGGGCCACATTCACTGGAGACACGGAGGCTGGGGGCAGCCCAGCAGCAGCTTGCCTAAGTGTGATGTAGGCACCCTGTGGGTCCTGATCAGCTGGTTTCCCGGTGCCTGCAAACTGTACACACGTGCCAGGCCCCAAGAGCCTGAGGTGCCCCGAGGTTTAGTAAGCCCAACAATGGTGCCTAGTAAAGGAATGCAAATTAATCACATGGCCACCTGCCACCATGTAGCATGACACTGCAGCACAGTTAATAATGTACACCCCCTCCGGTAACCCCCCTGGTAACCGTCCGGTCCTCCGCACTCTGCATGAATGACGTTTAGATGCCCTGCACCAGCACGGTGCTGAGCTCTTCCCCATCTTCCTGTTCTGTCTCTGCCATGGTGTACATCTGCGTGGTGCAGAAGGAACAGGATTGGGAGACTGACTGGAACTATAGCAGGATGGGATAGTGGCGCTTCCAGGCTGTTGGTAAGTGCCAGAGTGGAAGCGATGTTACTATCATTTAGAATATGTACTTTTTATAATGTTTATAATATTTTCTTGATAGTATATTATATAATACACAATGTAAAATTAACATTGTAATACAATACTTTTTTTCACATGCAGTAGAGGTATGTGTGGGTCTGGTGTAGAGGCGACTCCTATTTTTTTTTGGGTAGGGGGCTGCTGCTACCCCTGACAGAGAGCAGAGGAGAGTTCAATGTCCTGTGTCCAGGCACCTGTGCAACGGAGCCAACCGGTGCCAGGACCAGAGCTTGCACAAAGGTGGCAGCTTGAGTGTGCATGCGCTAAACCCCAGCTTCTGTGGACTGCATCAGCAGCAGCCTGTAGAAGTCAGATTGGGCTAACAATCAGGCAGGGAGTGTCTTCCTACAGGAAGCCTGCTCTCTGCTATTCTCAGCCTGGTCTGGCAGTTCCAGAGGGAAGAAACACCTTCCAATGGGACTACCTGTCCTGCGGATGACTGGCAGGTAGGACTTCCAATAGGAAGTCACTGCCAGTCACAGTGAATCCACTGAGCCAGTTCGGTCACACAGTCTGCAAATGGCTTTGCTGAGCTCACTGAAGTGATGGATTTTACTGGGGGGGGGGGGATAAAATCCACCAATGGTCTGGGGTTGAGGGGGGCCCAGACATGTCTGTGTACCAGACCCTGAGATGTCTGTTGCTGGCCCTGCTTGGAGATTATGTAATCTCCAAGCGTTGATCTCAAAGACGCAGTGCAGTGTGAACGGTGCCGGCCTGGTAATATCCGGGGTCAGCACAACAGTGTAACCAGGGTAAATTCATGGTCTGATTTGGATTGACCCCATGGTCGGGTCTGGGATTTTAGTATTAAAGTGGTAATGATGAGCCCCAGTCAGAACATGTTATTTTTGCATGTAGAGCATTTGGAATAGTTTACTGTGTACTGACACTGGGATTACTCTTGATAGATGTTTTTGAAGATACGTTACCTGTTTCCTTCTAGACATTTAATATATGCCATTACGTGAGACCAATCAAACGCTCCGGTATGTGTGTTAATCCATTTGTTCACCTCCATAATACATTGCTCAGAGCACTTCAGCACAAGGATCTGTTTGAAATATCCACTGGGTGTATAGAGATTATGAATGAAAGATCCAGCACTGATGTCAATCAAAAGGTCTCCCTTAATGTGACCTGCAGGGAGAGATTACAGTGATTACAGAGAGTAATATGTTATGTATCATCTATTCTATATATCACTATGTAATGTCCTGTTACAGGTAAGCAACTGCCTCACCACACACCTGCTGCTCCTTCAGTTTACTATATGTGGAATGTAAGTGGTTATTTGAGCAGCATTTCCAGTAACTTGAGCCACAAATCCTGAGGGTGGGGGAGGGGGTCTGGAGCTATCACAGGTGCTGGAGAGGGTGTGTGGGGGGGGGGTGCCGCGGATGGGATCCGGAGGTACTGTGAGTGGGGGAGGGGCAGGTAATGCTTATCCTGCTTCTCCTCCGTTCAGCAAGCTGCTGTCCTCCCTTTGGCAGCGGCTCTCTCGGAGAATCGCACAGCAGCCAGTTACTATTTGCGCCGGTGTCCCAATGCACCGCATTACAGGGAAGAAGATGTACGCAATAAACTACAGGTCCCAGCAGCCCTAATGGGTGGAATGCTTGGGTGCTAAGGGCTGCTGGGAGCTGTAGTTTATCTAGTGCGTCTACTTCCCTATAATGTGGTGCGTTGGGACACTGGTGCTAACAATAGTGACTGGCTGGCAGAACTGACTGGCTGGCTGAATCACTGTAAAAGGTGAGAGTGCTGTGCAGTGTCAGTGACAATGCACAAAGGGCCGGCGCTAGCCGCTCAGCAAAGGGATTCAGTGCAGGGAGGCACCAGGAAGGAGAGACGTTATCCCTGCTCTGCATCCCTGTGCTGAGCTTCTGTTGCTATCCCTGCTGCTGCCGGCTGCTGTCACACATGCAGCGGCGCCGGAAGCACAAAACCTTTTCTCCCCCTTGGCGCCGGCAGAACAAAGCCTCCTCTACCTTTTGGCGCCGTCGGCACAAAACCTCCTCTCCCCCCTCCCCTCCCCTGTGTGACATTCAGTGGCAGGGAGGAAGCCAAAGTGGGCGGAGCTAGATGGGAGTAAGGGGCAGAGCTACACGGGACCATGCTGCAGCAGAAGGATGAGCTGCTACAGCTTCAGCCAGCCAGACTTCTTTAGATAAGTGTCTGGTAAGAGAGTGAGTGTGTGTGTGTATATACAGTGTCTGTGTATACTGTATATATGTGTGACTGTGTATGTGTGTAATGTATGTGTACACCTCTAATAATTGTTGCGTTTGTATCGTTGCACTCAATGTAATATTACTTTATAGTGATGATACCTTTTCTGTGATCCTCTTGATCTTTGCAGAGAGAAGATTGATTGAAGTACGTTTTACAACTCGTAGTTATAACTGAAACAATTTACTTTATTTTTGCAATGTTCACACTGACAGACACACTAGATGAACATTTACCAATAGTAACTTCAAAGTTTATGTCAATACATGTAGCACTGTACTATAACAGTAATTACCAGTACACCCAAGCAAATAAACGTAGGATTTTATTATGCTGCAACCGACAATCTCAGCTGACTCTGACTGGTAGAAATGAAAAGTTTATATTATCTGTAACAGCATTACTCACATGAAACAACCATAATATGCATATGACTACTATTAGTCAATACCATTGACACAATATTGTATCTAGCAACAATGTATCTTACTAATGTATTACTCTAAAAAAAAAAACTAACTCCGAGTCTAATAATTTTTATGAATAGTCTAGACTGCGCAGGGACTTATGGCCATCACGTTGGTGCACATGAAGTCTATAAGGGTCAATATCCTCCAAACGAAATGTATAAGCTAATATGGTTATCTCTTGCCAAACTGGTGGGAAATAAATATTTTTGTAATCCTTGATAGATACTGTGTAGTGAAGTCTTGAATCCTCTAAGGCTAAAGGAACTGACTGAAGCTCAAAATATAAATACACGTCCTGGGGATTCGAATTATAACAAGAATTAATACCTCGGTTTTGGTTTTGAGTTAATTGAAGTGGGTTACACTAGATGGTTCTGTAGTAATATTCGTTATTAATGTTAGAAAAAAAATAAGAATTTACTTACCGATAATTCTATTTCTCATAGTCCGTAGTGGATGCTGGGACTCCGTAAGGACCATGGGGAATAGCGGCTCCGCAGGAGACTGGGCACAAAAGTAAAAGCTTGAACTAGCTGGTGTGCACTGGCTCCTCCCCCTATGACCCTCCTCCAAGCCTCAGTTAGGATACTGTGCCCGGACGAGCGTACATAATAAGGAAGGATATTGAATCCCGGGTAAGACTCATACCAGCCACACCAATCACACCGTACAACCTGTGATCTGAACCCAGTTAACAGTATGATAAACGAAGGAGCCTCTGAAAAGATGGCTCACAACAATAATAACCCGAATTTTGTAACAATAACTATATACAAGTATTGCAGACAATCCGCACTTGGGATGGGCGCCCAGCATCCACTACGGACTATGAGAAATAGAATTATCAGTAAGTAAATTCTTATTTTCTCTAACGTCCTAAGTGGATGCTGGGACTCCGTAAGGACCATGGGGATTATACCAAAGCTCCCAAACGGGCGGGAGAGTGCGGATGACTCTGCAGCACCGAATGAGAGAACTCCAGGTCCTCCTCAGCCAGGGTATCAAATTTGTAGAATTTAGCAAACGTGTTTGCCCCTGACCAAGTAGCTGCTCGGCAAAGTTGTAAAGCCGAGACCCCTCGGGCAGCCGCCCAAGATGAGCCCACCTTCCTTGTGGAATGGGCTTTTACAGATTTTGGCTGTGGCAGGCCTGCCACAGAATGCGCAAGCTGAATTGTACTACAAATCCAACGAGCAATCGTCTGCTTAGAAGCAGGAGCACCCAGCTTGTTGGGTGCATACAGGATAAACAGCGAGTCAGATTTCCTGACTCCAGCCGTCCTGGAAATATATATTTTGAGGGCCCTGACTACGTCCAGTAACTTGGAGTCCTCCAAGTCCCTAGTAGCCGCAGGCACCACAATAGGCTGGTTCACGTGAAACGCTGAAACCACCTTTGGGAGAAATTGAGGACGAGTCCTCAATTCTGCCCTATCCGTGTGAAAAATCAGGTAAGGGCTTTTATAAGATAAAGCCGCCAATTCTGAGACACGCCTGGCTGAAGTCAGGGCTAACAGCATTACCACCTTCCATGTGAGATATTTTAATTCCACAGTGGTGAGTGGTTCAAACCAATGTGATTTTAGGAACCCCAAAACCACATTGAGATCCCAAGGTGCCACCGGGGGCACAAAAGGAGGCTGTATATGCAGTACCCCTTTGACAAACGTCTGGACTTCAGGCACTGAAGCCAGTTCTTTTTGGAAGAAAATCGACAGGGCCAAAATTTGAAACTTAATGGACCCTAATTTTAGGCCCATATACAGTCCTGTTTGCAGGAAATGTAGGAAGCGACCCAGTTGAAATTCCTCTGTAGGGGCCTCTTTGGCCTCACACCACGCAACATATTTTCGCCAAATGCGGTGATAATGTTTTGCGGTTACATCCTTCCTGGCCTTTATCAGGGTAGGGATGACTTCTTCTGGAATACCTTTTTCCTTCAGGATCTGGCGTTCAACCGCCATGCCGTCAAACGCAGCCGCGGTAAGTCTTGGAACAGACAAGGTCCCTGCTGGAGCAGGTCCTTTATTAGAGGTAGAGGCCACGGGTCCTCCGTGAGCATCTCTTGAAGTTCCGGGTACCAAGTCCTTTTTGGCCAATCCGGAACCACGAGTATAGTTCTTACTCCTCTCCTTTTTATGATTCTCAGTACTTTTGGTATGAGAGGCAGAGGAGGGAACACATACACTGACTGGTACACCCATGGTGTTACCAGAGCGTCCACCGCTATTGCCTGAGGGTCCCTTGACCTGGCGCAATATCTGTCTAGTTTTTTGTTGAGACGGGACACCATCATGTCCACCTTTGGTTTTTCCCAACGGTTTACAATCTCTTGGAAGACTTCTGGATGAAGTCCCCACTCCCCCGGGTGAAGGTCGTGTCTGCTGAGGAAGTCCGCTTCCCAGTTGTCCACTCCCGGAATGAACACTGCTGACAGTGCTATCACATGATTCTCCGCCCAGCGAAGAATCCTTGCAGCTTCTGCCATCGCCCTCCTGCTTCTCGTGCCGCCCTGTCTGTTTACGTGGGCGACTGACGTGATGTTGTCCGATTGGATCAATACCGCCTGACCCTGAAGCAGGGGTTTTGCTTGACTTAGGGCACTGTAAATGGCCCTTAGTTCCAGAATGTTTATATGAAGAGATGTTTCCATGCTTGACCACAAGCCTTGGAAATTTTGTCCCTGTGTGACTGCTCCCCAGCCTCTCAGGCTGGCATCTGTGGTCACCAGGATCCAATCCTGAATGCCGAATCTGCGGCCCTCTAGTAGATGAGCACTCTGCAGCCACCACAGAAGAGACACCCTTGTCCTTGGCGACAGGGTTATCCGCTGATGCATCTGAAGATGCGATCCGGACCATTTGTCCAGAAGATCCCACTGAAACGTTCTTGCTTGGAATCTTCCAAATGGAATCGCTTCGTAAGAAGCCACCATTTTTCCCAGGACCCTCGTGCAATGATGCACTGACACCTGGCCTGGTTTTAGGAGATTCCTGACTAGCTCGGATAACTCCCTGGCCTTCTCCTCTGGGAGAAACACCTTTTTCTGGACTGTGTCCAGAATCATTCCTAGGAACAGGAGACGTGTCGTTGGAATCAGCTGCGATTTTGGAATATTTAGGATCCACCCGTGCTGACGTAACACTAACTGA
Organism: Pseudophryne corroboree; assembly: GCF_028390025.1. NCBI lineage: Eukaryota > Metazoa > Chordata > Amphibia > Anura > Myobatrachidae > Pseudophryne > Pseudophryne corroboree. The sequence continues at coordinate 355,457,936 of NC_086453.1, read as the reverse complement.
GATAGTGCTACTCCGACTTCTAACTGTTCCCTGGACCTTGCCCTTATCAGGAGATCGTCCAAGTAAGGGATAATTAAAACGCCTTTTCTTCGAAGAAGAATCATCATTTCGGCCATTACCTTGGTAAAGACCCAAGGTGCCGTGGACAACCCAAACGGCAGCGTCTGAAACTGATAATGACAGTTTTGTACTACAAACCTGAGGTACCCTTGGTGAGAAGGGTAAATTGGGACGTGGAGATAAGCATCTTTGATGTCCAGAGACACCATATAGTCCCCTTCTTCCAGGTTTGCTATCACTGCTCTGAGTGACTCCATCTTGAATTTGAACCTCTTTATGTAAGTGTTCAAGGATTTTAGATTTAAAATTGGTCTCACCGAGCCGTCCGGCTTCGGTACCACAAACAGCGTGGAATAATACCCCTTTCCCTGTTGTAGGAGAGGTACCTTGATTATCACCTGCTGGGAATACAGCTTGTGAATGGCTTCCAAAACTGCCTCCCTGTCGGAGGGAGACTTTGGTAGAGCAGACTTCAGGAACCGGCGAGGGGGAGACGTCTCGAATTCCAGTTTGTACCCCTGTGATACTACCTGCAGAATCCAGGGGTCCACTTGCGAGTGAGCCCACTGCGCGTTGAAATTTTTGAGACGGGCCCCCACCGTGTCCGAGTCCGCTTGTAAAGCCCCAGCGTCATGCTGAAGACTTGGCAGAAGCAGAGGAGGGCTTCTGCTCCTGGGAAGAGGCTGCCTGGTGCAGTCTTTTTCCTCTTCCTCTGCCCCGGGGCAGAAATGAGTGGCCTTTTGCCCGCCTGTACTTATGGGAATGAAAGGACTGAGTTTGAAAAGACGGTGTCTTTTTCTGCTGAGAGGTGACCTGGGGTAAAAAGGTGGACTTTCTGGCCGTTGCCGTGGCCACCAGGTCCGATAGACCGGCCCCAAATAACTCCTCTCCTTTAAACGGCAATACTTCCATATGTCGTTTGGAATCCGCATCCCCTGACCACTGTCGCGTCCATAACGCTCTTCTGGCCGAAATGGACATAGCACTCACTCTTGATGCCAGGGTGCAAATATCCCTCTGTGCATCACGCATATATAGTAATGCATCCTTCAAATGCTCTATAGTCAGTAATATACTGTCCCTATCCAGGGTATCAATATTTTCAGTCAGGGAATCCGACCACGCCACTCCAGCACTGCACATCCAGGCTGATGCGATTGCTGGTCGCAGTATAACACCAGTATGTGTGTATATACCCTTCAGGATATTTTCCAGCCTTCTATCCGCTGGTTCTTTGAGGGCGGCCGTATCAGGAGACGGTAACGCTACTTGTTTAGATAAACGTGTGAGCGCTTTATCTACTTTAGGGGGTGTTTCCCAACGCGCCCTAACCTCTGGCGGGAAAGGGTATAGTGCCAATAATTTATTAGAAATTAGCACTTTTTTATCGGGGGAAACCCACGCTTTATCACACACCTCATTTAATTCATCTGACTCAGGAAAAGCTACTGGTAGTTTTTTCACTCCCCACATAATACCCTTCTTTGTGGTACTTGTAGTGTCAGAAATGTTCAATGCCTCCTTCATTGCCGTGATCATGTAACGTGTGGCCCTACTGGACATTACGTTTGTCTCCTCACCGTCGACACTGGACTCAGTATCCGTGTCTGGGTCTGTGTCGACCCACTGAGGTAACGGGCGTTTTATCGCCCCTGACGGTGTCTGAGACGCCTGGACAGGCACTAATTGATTTGTCGGCTGTCTCATGTCGTCAACATTTTTTTGTAAAGTGCTGACATTGTCACGTAGTTCTTTAAATACAACCATCCAGTCAGGTGTCGACTCCCTAGGGGGTGACATCACTAACACATGCAATTGCTCTGCTTCCACATCATTTTCCTCCTCATACATGTCGACACAATCGTACCGACACCCAGAACACACACAGGGAATGCTCTGATAGAGGACAGGACCCCACTAGCCCTTTGGGGAGACAGAGGGAGAGTTTGCCAGCACACACCAGAGCGCTATATATATATATATATATATAGGGATAACCTTATATAAGTGTTACTCCCTTTTATAGCTGCTGTTTATAATTTAGCTGCCAATAGTGCCCCCCCTCTCTCGTTTTTACCCTGATTCTGTAGGGACTGCAGGGGAGAGTCAGGGAGCCGTCCTTCCAGCGGAACTGTGAGGGAAAATGGCGCTTGTGTGCTGAGGAGATAGGCTCCGCCCCTTCACGACGGCCTTATCTCCCGCTTTTTTCTGGAAAACTGGCAGGGGTTAAATACATCCATATAGCCCAGGAGCTATATGTGATGTATTCCTTTTGCCATCCTAAGGTATTTCTGTTTTTATTGCGTCTCAGGGCGCTCCCCCCAGCGCCCTGCACCCTCAGTGACCGGAGTGTGAAGTGTGCTGAGAGCAATGGCGCACAGCTGCAGTGCTGTGCGCTACCTTAGTTGAAGACAGGAACGTCTTCTGCCGCCGCTTTCACCGGACCTCTTCGTTCTTCTGGCTCTGTAAGGGGGCCGGCGGCGCGGCTCCGGGACCCATCCAGGCTGAACCTGTGATCGTCCCTCTGGAGCTAATGTCCAGTAGCCTAAGAAACCCAATCCACTCTGCACGCAGGTGAGTTCGTTTCTTCTCCCCTTAGTCCCACGATGCAGTGAGCCTGTTGCCAGCAGGACTCACTGAAAATAAAAAACCTAAAATAAACTTTTACTCTAAGCAGCTCAGGAGAGCCACCTAGCATGCACCCTTCTTGTTCGGGCACAAAAATCTAACTGAGACTTGGAGGAGGGTCATAGGGGGAGGAGCCAGTGCACACCAGCTAGTTCAAGCTTTTACTTTTGTGCCCAGTCTCCTGCGGAGCCGCTATTCCCCATGGTCCTTACGGAGTCCCAGCATCCACTTAGGACGTTAGAGAAAAACTGATATTGATGTTCTTATTTGTTTTAGCTGTCTACTGGGAGAGAAGTTTTCTGATACTATCTTCAATAGACACACTGACAGGATGAATGACGTCACTGTTCATCACTCTCTGTAGTTGCACTGTGGCTGCAGTAAGTATATCTCTGTCGGGAATTGAGCAACTGTACTCTGCTGGCTGCTCTTTTTAGTTTAAATACAGTGTAATTTAGTCAGGCCTGACAAATAGTTAATTGAAAGTATTCCTTAAGTGTGCTCTTATGCTGAACGTCTGTAATATCCCGTGACACTATATTTCAGTAAATTCCCTTCCGTAGAAGGCCCTCTTCTCTGACTGCTTAGCCTTCAGTGTATGGCAATAGTAAACTCCCTTCAGTTAGAGGCCCTTTCTCTGTCACTCTCTATTACGGGCCCACCCCTGACCTTATATGGGGTAGCCAGGGCCGCCTACCACTCTCCCCTTCTGTTGTCACTCACTGCTCCAGCGTCCGGTTGGCTGATCTAACCTCGGCCGCCTCCCGCAGGGCATTCTTGAGGGAAGGTCTCTGCTACCTCGGCCGCCCCGACAGCACTCCTCCTTCGTCACCTCCGCAACCTTCACTCCACTGCTGAGACACGGGAGCCTAAATCGCGCTGATCCGCTCAGAGGTCACCGGAGTTCAGGTCAGTCTTGCTGACTTCTGCACTTCTCGGCAGCGATTCTCTCTCTCCGTCCGTCCCGCCGCTCGAGCAGCACAGCATCCCACTCCGTTGTCCTCCCCTCAGCGACTCCCTCACTGTCCTCTCCGTTTCTCCTTTTATCGACTCCCCCTAGGTTCCCGGATCAGTCCCGCTCTCCTCTCGTGCCCGCTCCTATCTTCTTAGTGGTGGCCACAGCAACCCCCCACAATCTGGCCAGTCGCCAAGTCCTGGGGCCACGAGCCCATCAGTTTTTCCTGTGCTCTGAACTGTTTTCGCCCAAAATATTCACTTTCCGTGGGGGTGATATTCCTATCACAAAAGTCTTTGCCCTCTGTGAGGGTATTATATATTTTAACAACTTTTACCACTAAGTGGTATTTTTATGAAATAAACACTGTGGGGTATATTTACTAAGATTCGTAATTTCCGAAAATAGGTCAAAGTTCAATCACGAATGACATCGGCAGTGTAAAACTGCAACTTTTTGAATTGATTACGACTAATTTACTAAGCTGTCGTATTCGTGTTTTTCTTTTCTTCCGATGTCGATGTCATTCGTGTTTTTTTACCTAATTTAACGGCAGTGATTAGCAAAACACTGCCGTTTTTTTTTACAATCAATCTTGGCCGGATTTGTGTGATCCGTGCTGGGGTTTTTTTTTTTTTTTTTTTTTTTTTTTTAAAGTAAACAATGTAATTTTTAAAAAAAAAATGCGTGGGGTCCCCCCTCCTAAGCATAACCAGCCTCGGGCTCTTTGAGCCGATCCTGGTTGCAGAAATATGTGGAAAAAAATGACAGGGGTTCCCCCATATTTAAGCAACCAGCATCGGGCTCTGCGCCTGGTCCTGGTCCCAAAAATACGGGGGACAAAAAGAGTAGGGGTCCCCCGTATTTTTAAAACCAGCACCGGGCTCCACTAGCTGGACAGATAATGCCACAGCCGGGGGTCACTTTTATACAGCGCCCTGCGGCCGTGGCATCAAAAATCCAACTAGTCACCCCTGGCCGGGGTACCCTGGGGGAGTGGGAACCCCTTCAATCAAGGGGTCCCCCCCCCCCCAGCCACCCAAGGGCCAGGGGTGAAGCCCGAGGCTGTCCCCCCCCATCCAATGGGCTGCGGATGGGAGGGCTGATAGCCTTTGTTGTAAAATAAAAGATATTGTTTTTAGTAGCAGTACTACAAGTCCCAGCAAGCCTCCCCCGCATGCTGGTACTTGGAGAACCACAAGTACCAGCATGCGGCGGAAAAACGGGCCCGCTGGTACCTGTAGTACTACCACTAAAAAAATACCCAAAAAAACACAAGACACACACACCGTGAAAGTATAATTTTATTACATACATACACACAAACATACATACATACTTACCTTATGTTCCCACGCAGGTCGGTCCTCTTCTCCAGTAGAATCCAAGGGGTACCTGTTGAATAAATTATACTCACGAGATCCAGGGGTCCAGGCTCCTCGGCAAATCCAGGGATAATCCACGTACTTGAATAAAACAAAAAAACGGTTGCCCGACCACGAACTGAAAGGTGACCCATGTTTGCACATGGGTCACCTTCCCACGAATGCCAGAAACCCACTTTGCCTTCTGGCTAAGTGGGTTTCTTCAGCCAATCAGGGAGTGCCACGTTGTAGCACTCTCCTGATCAGCTGTGTGCTCCTGTCTTCACTGACAGGCGGCACACGGCAGTGTTACAATGTAGCGCCTATGCGCTACATTGTAACCAATGATGGGAACTTTCTGCCCTGCGGTTGACCTAAAGTGACGTCACCGCTGAGCAGAAAGTTCCCATCATTGGTTACAATGTAGCGCATAGGCGCTACATTGTAACACTGCCGCGTGCTGCCTGTCAGTGAGGACAGCAGCACACAGCTGATCAGGAGAGTGCTACAACGTCGCACTCCCTGATTGGCTGAAGAAACCCACTTAGCCAGAAGGCAAAGTGGGTTTCTGGCATTCGTGGGAAGGTGACCCATGTGCAAACATGGGTCACCTTTCAGTTCGTGGTCGGGCAACCGTTTTTTTGTTTTATTCAAGTACGTGGATTATCCCTGGATTTGCCGAGGAGCCTGGACCCCTGGATCTCGTGAGTAGAATTTCTTCAACAGGTACCCCTTGGATTCTACTGGAGAAGAGGACCGACCTGCGTGGGAACATAAGGTAAGTATGTATGTATGTGTGTATGTATGTAATAAAATTATACTTTCACGGTGTGTGTGTCTTGTGTTTTTTTGGGTATTTTTTTAGTGGTAGTACTACAGGTACCAGCGGGCCCGTTTTTCCGCCGCATGCTGGTACTTGTGGTTCTCCAAGTACAAGCATGCGGGGGAGGCTTGCTGGGACTTGTAGTACTGCTACTAAAAACAATATCTTTTATTTTACAACAAAGGCTATCAGCCCTCCCATCCGCAGCCCATTGGATGGGGGGGGACAGCCTCGGGCTTCACCCCTGGCCCTTGGGTGGCTGGGGGGGGGGGGACCCCTTGATTGAAGGGGTCCCCACTCCCCCAGGGTACCCCGGCCAGGGGTGACTAGTTGGATTTTTGATGCCACGGCCGCAGGGCGCTGTATAAAAGTGACCCCCGGCTGTGGCATTATCTGTCCAGCTAGTGGAGCCCGGTGCTGGTTTTAAAAATACGGGGGACCCCTACTCTTTTTGTCCCCCGTATTTTTGGGACCAGGACCAGGCGCAGAGCCCGATGCTGGTTGCTTAAATATGGGGGAACCCCTGTCATTTTTTTCCCCATATTTCTGCAACCAGGATCGGCTCAAAGAGCCCGAGGCTGGTTATGCTTAGGAGGGGGGACCCCACGCAATTTTTTTTAACAACAAAAAACACTTTCCCACCCCTTCCCATTGATATACATGCACGGATCTCATGGATCCCTGCATGCATCTCAAATCACGAATAAAAAAAGCAGGTCTGTTTTTTTTTAGGACTTTTTTGCGAATTGTAATTTTTCACGGCAGTGTTTTGTGTTTTTTTGCTTAGTAAATGACCGAGATTCGTATCTAAACAGGCGTAATTTGACCGATGGTGTATTCATTCGTAATTTTTTACCTGAACTAGCAAAAAATTACGAATGCCCTCATCACTGCCGTGATTAGTGTTTAGTAAATGACCGAGATTGACCGAGATGACACTTTGATGAAAAAACGGCATCTCGGTCAAAATCGGGAGCTTAGTAAATATACCCCTATGAACTTTAATTGTTACCATAGCTATTTCACACATATAGGTGACTATGTATGAGATAACTTTGCTGGTGCAGGGTATTGCATATGTACAGTATGTATGTGTGTGTGTGTGTGTGTGTGTGTGTATATATATATATATATATATATGTGTCTGTTGTGTGTGTGTGTGTGTGTGTGTGTGTGTGTGTGTGACTGCTGCATGTAAGCGTCACTGGTACAGGGGGCGTTACGTGTGTAAGTGACACTGGGACAGGGGCGTTATGTGTGTAATCAGCCCTGCTACAGGGCACGTTACGTGTGTAAGCGGCACTGCTACAGGGGGCGTTAGGTGTGTAAGTGGCACTGGTACAGATGGCGTTATGTGTTTAAGCGGTACTGGTATAGGGGGCATTATGTGTGTAAGCGTCACTGCTACAGGGGGCGTTACGTGTGTAAGCATCACTGGCACAGGGGGGCTTTACATGTGTAAGCGTCACTGGTACAGGGGGCGTTACGTGTGTAAGCGGCACTGGTACTGTGGGCGTTACATGTGTAAGCGTCACTGGTACAGAGGGCGTTACATGTGTAAGCGTCACTGCTACAGGGGGTGTGTGACATGTGTTAGCATCACTGGTTCAGGGGGCATTACATGTGTTAACGTCTCTGGTACAGGGGACATTACATGTGTAAGTGTCTCTAATACAGGGGGTATTATGTGCGCTGTGCATTTGTAAAGTATGCGAGGGTGCAAATGTATAGTTTGCAGGGGTGCGCCGAACACTGTAGCAATGGCCCAGACTGCACTCCACAGCACTGTCACCTTTTACATTGATTCAGCGTCCATACATTACCCTCCACGATATCACCCTCTCTATCCGCTACATTAACCATCTCAGGGCTTCCAGGTTGGCAGGCCAGGTGCTGTGTTGCGGAGTCAGGGCCTCTGGGGATCTGGGTGCGGCTGTGGTGGGGACGCACTTCTGTGACATCACACGCAGAGCAGGCTCCGGGGCTCAGAGAGTATATGGCACAGGGAGGCCTATGAAAGCCTTCCGCTGTACCGCTTTCATACACATCTATGCCGGTGGCCGCTGCGGCTTTTGTTCCACCTGTGGCGTGGCTAGGGAGTGGGGATTGTTGATGCCGGAGGGGGGAAGTGGACTGGCAGCAAGACATTGGTGGTCATTCCGAGTTGATCGCTCGCTAGCAGTTTTTAGCAGCCGTGCAAACGCTATGACGCCGCCCACTGGGAGTGTATTTTAGCTTAGCAGAAGTGCAAACGAAGGGATCGGAGAGCGGGTACAAAAAAATGTTGTGCAGTTTCAAAGTAGCTTCAGACCTACTCGGCGCTTGCGATCACTTCAGTCCATTCAGTACTTGATTTGACGTCATGAACACGCCCTGCGTTCGGGCAGCCACGCCTGCATTTTTCCGAACACTCCCTGAAGACGGTCAGTTGATATCCAGAAACGCCCTCTTCCTGTCAATCACTCTGTGGCTGCCTGTGCGACTGAAAACATCGCTAGACCCTGTGTAAAATGACATCATTCGTTGTAATAGTATGCCGCACTTGCGCATTGCACTGCATACGCATGCGCAGAAGTGCCAAGTTTTTGCCTGATCACTGCACAGCGAACGAATGCAGCTATCGATCAACTTAGAATGACCCCCATAGGACGCTGCAGTAAAAGGATGTTTTTTCCCCTATGTACAGCGCAGAGACTTGCTGCAGATGCAGTGGCATACCCTCCAGCTGGACCTTTTTGGCAGGTACAGTACCTTTTTTTTATGGTCTGTACCGTTGTTTGACTTTCCAAGCTTCCATTGAAAGTATAGGAAAAGGGGCGTGGCCACGGCGCTGTACCCGTGGCCATGCTTCCTTTTTGAATTTGTATCAATGTTTATGTGTAAATTGTTGGAGTGTATGTTGCTGCAGATGCAGTGGGCCTATTTTGGGGTGTGGGCCTGGAGCTGCAGCTCCATCAGTCCCATTGCTAATCCTGCTCTGTGAAAACACAGCAGGCAAAGGGCAGAGCCTCCCATTGGATGTAACCTGTGTGGGAGGGCGTTTCTCGCCCAATCAGCTGTGGACTGGGTGTGATAGACCTGCCACTAACCCAATGAGATCTCCTAGCCACGCCCAGCGTTAGAGAACCAGGCACAGAATCACAGGGCTATTATATAGGAGATACTTTACCCAGCATTTAGGCTCTCTTGTGTGTTACACCTACAGATGTGACCTTAACCACTTGCCTGGCATGGTCACATCAGATGCAACCACCCCGGCAAGTGCCTAATCTGATCTGGTTGCACAGGATGCGGCCAGACAGATACCATGTGCTGCTGCAGGGAGGTAACATCCCACTGCTGCCACTCTCCCTGCACCCTCCTCCAGTATCTACCATGCGGCCGATCACTGCAGTACACCTCAAACAGCAGCTGCAGACAGTAGCAGCCAATGGGGAAGTGTAAAGTAACCCCCACCTCCCCCCCAAAGCTCCCCCTGTGCACCTGGTGGCTATTCCGGCTGTTCAAATAATAGTCGCGATGGTGCAATGATGGTGTTCTGATGGTGACGACCGATGTTCTGAGGTTTGAAAGTTTTTTTTACAAATATATAAAAAAAGTTTTGTTTGTTTTTTAAACATAAATTCATCTAGCATAAGTTTAAATACATATTTTTTACCATAATTCCCTCATAATAAAAAATGAGTCTGTATATGACGCACACCAGAACTTGGCATGGGAACAAACTGATGCCGCTGCTTTGTAGCACTCTGTATACAGAATAGAGGCTCATTACCTGGGCACAGGCTTGTCCGTGGGTACTGGCAGAGGCCTGGGCCAGCTGTTGAGGAGGATGAATGCCTCTGTCCATAATGGGGGCATGACCACACCTCCAGGATTTGGTCACGCCCCCTGTAGCTTCCAGGCCCCACATATTCTTTGCCAGCCCCTCCCATCTCAGCGCTAGACTAGGCAGGAAGCCTTTTCAGCAATGTTTCTCAAAAGGTATTTTATCCTGCTTTACTGGGGACTGTTCAGCTTATTGCTAGCATGGCTCATGCCTCCTCTCTGGGGCCTACACCCCCTCAGTGCTGCAGCGGGACCTGTGTGGCAGCACCAAAGAGAAGAGATGACTCAATTAAGTTGGGATAGTGGTAGGAATAAGTATAACTGGGAAAAAATGAAACTTGGAGAATAAAGGTGCTAGTTAGGATTAGTGGGTCTCATTATGATGGTGAACGGCAGAGCAATATATCTATAGTTGGTGCAGGACGTTTGGTCCATCTGGGCCACTAGGTCCAGTGGGGCCCAAACAAGATGCCTTGCTCCCATTTCTTTAAGACTTCTCCGAAGTCCCAAACTGACAGTGGCAGAGCTACATAAATCACTAGGTTAATGGCCGCCACAATATCTACCTGTGCCACAGTCTATTAGTGCTCTGCACTGCTGGATAAGGGTGGGCTTCTGAACTGGGACTGAACACGGGCCCCTTCCACTATTTCTATGCCCCCGGTAAAGGAGGATATCAGTCTATAGCCTGACTTACCAGCAGTGTGCTAGAGATAATGGTGTGCCAACCCCACCTACTGTTTTATTGGTCTTGTTAAGAACATTTAAAATGCCCAATTTACCACCTGACAGTGTGATTACACTCAGTGGCAATCAGTGTGTACTGTACACAGTCATGTTTGGTCATCAGAGACATACTAAGAGGCATTGCAATTACTAAATGAAATATCTCTTCAGGAACACATTTTTAATTTTACGTTTGCATATACATGTTGAGTCTCCCTTATCCAAAATGCTTGGGACCAGAGGCATTTTGGATATGGGATTTTTCCGTATTTTGGAATAATTGCATACCATAATGAGATATCATGGTGATGGGACCTAAATCTAAGCACAGAATGCATTTATGTTTTATATACACCTTATACACACAGCCTGAAGGTAATTTTAGCCAATATTTTTTATAACTTTGTGCATTAAACAAAGTGTGTCTACATTCACACAATTCATTTATGTTTCATATACACCTTATACATACAGCCTGAAGGTCATTTAATACAATATTTTTAATAACTTTGTGTATTAAACACAGTTTGTGTACATTGAGCCATCAAAAAACAAAGGTTTCACTATTTCACTCTCACTCAAAAAAGTCCGTATTTCGGAATATTCCGTATTTCGGAATATTTGGATATGGGATACTCAACCTGTACTGTATTGATCGATTGAGGGGGGAATTCAATTAGCCACAGGGGTAATCCATGAGAAGGAGAACCTGACCATTGTTTTTTCAGCATCATTATCATGGTTCAGTTTTTAATTATTTTGTTAGTAAATACCTCAGATGAAATATTCCATGAAAGAAAAATAATTTTGCAACACCATTTAGAGCAATATTCAATTAGTGTCGACATTTTCAACAAGGCGGAAAGACGGCACTTTCCGACGATAATCGGCACTTTTCAACACATCACTATTCAATTGAAGTTCCAGTTTTCCGCCCTGTCATAACTGCAGAAATGTCGAAAAACACATGGATGAGCGGAATCTCTGCTCATCCATGTGTTTTCGACCCCGCTGCAGTAAAAAATGGGTCCGATTTCGACCATTCATTTCCGCCCATAAGAGAGGATGAAACTGAAAGTATGGAATCATTAGGGAAATGGGCGGAATCGACCCGCAATAGAATAGTGAAGTGTCAGATCCTCAGTGTCGGAGAGAATCCTACACTAATTGAATATCCCCCTTTAGTGTCCTAAATCATGGTAGAATCTCAGCTGTCTACTGAAGAAGCTTTGTTTCCAAAGTTGCCTCCATTACTTACACATCAGCTGTTTATGTTCTGCAAGTTCTCAGTGAGTCTGGATGCTATTTGAAGTCTTTACTTTAAGATACATCTAATAATTTGTGTGTATGTAGTGTATAGTATTTACCTTGCAAAAACAGAGTGCTTTAGTAAGGGCTGCCATCAGAAATTGTGGGGCCTGGGACTGACAAAATAGGCAGGGCCCCTCCCTCCCAAAATAAAAATTCTGCCGCACTGCTCCACCCCCATGTGATGCCATACATTGTGACGTTACATATAGGTGGAGTGTTGCGAACCTGCAGGATCGGTTCACAGAGATCTAAGGTGCAGATAAGGCTTGTTTTAAAAAGTCCTCCCTGAGCATCAGCCTGCTGTTGATTCCCAGACTGGTGCAGCTCTACGGGTATTGGCGGTAGGAGCCGGGGTGGGCCTCCCTCTCTGGAAGTGCCCAGGACACCAGTCCCCACAGTCCCCCCTGGTGGCTGCCCGGGCTTTTGTTATTCTGCCCGTGTCAAAAACATACAAAAGTTTTTGTATTGAGATAACAGTGTGGAGGTTAGGGGTGCAGTTGAGTAAAAGTAAGCTTTTCCTTAAGTTCGTTACCTCTAAAATTCATTTAATGAATAATACAGTTGCATTATCAGGATTTTAACCTTTTTTAAACTGTCCCACCCATCCCAACATCAAGATTGAGACCAAAAGTTTTAGAACCTCCAAAGGCTACGTTTTTATTGTTTTCTGCAAGTTAAAACTAAAATAAAGCCATAATTAATTAAATATCAGTATTAGCGGACATAAAACATAAGTATTGATTGCACTTCATAATTAGACTGTCAAGATCAGTGTTTGAATGTACTGTATGTAATATAATATTGGTGTATACTGCGGTTAATATGAGGAAGGGGCTGTGCATAATGTAATCTAATATGGGGGTGCTGTGTGCACTAAGGGGTAGTATGGGGGAGAAGTTCTGTGTATAGTGAAATGAGTGGGAATAGCTGTGGCGGCACTGCTGGCATTCTGGCGCTTGTGATTCCAGCGTCGGTATTTTGACCGACGGTATTCCGACCACCGGGATTCCAACTACATCCCGTTCCAGAAACATCTTCCAGAAACACTGCTCACTACAGATATACTGGCATTGCACAGAGCTCCCGTGAGGATGACCGATCAGTGAAAGTAATGTTTTTGAAGGTTATTTGGGAAAATGGTAAAATGTTCAAAACAGATGAAAATTATATTAATTTTGAAATTTCTTGCAGTGTTACCAACAACAGTTCTTAAAACCAGTTAGAGGCAGTATTTTATAAGCTTCCTGCAATAGAAGATGGGGTAAATTTACTAAGATGGCCGTTCTATTTAAGATGGTATGTTGCCCATAGCAACCAATTAGATTCCAGGTATTATCTTCTGGAACAGGGGTTCTCAAACTCGGTCCTCAGGACCCCACATAGTGCATGTTTTGCAGGTAACCCAGCAAGTGCACAGGTGTATTAATTACTCACAGACACACTTTAAAAGGTCCACAGGTGGAGTTCATTATGTCACTTGTGATTCTGTGAGGAGACCTGCAAAACATGCACTGTGTGGTGTCCTGAGGACCGAGTTTGAGAACCTGTGTTCTAGAAGGTGCTAGATAAATGAGAAGTACAATCTGACTGGTTGCTATGGGCAACATTCCATCTTAAATAGAACTCCCATCTTAGTAAATTTACCCCAATGTGTCTAAACAGGGATAAAAGTGGAATGTAAAAACAAAAAAATCTATACTCACACCAATAATATTTGCAGAAAAAAATTAACATGTTAAATAACAAAAAATGGTTATGCAGCAATAGCAGTGCACTGTTTTTCTTCTACACACATAAAATGGGTGTTACTGAGAGTTATTTTGAACTGTGTCACACCAGTGATCAAATAAAACTTCATTATTTGTTTCTTCTTGTTATTTATAACATATTCTACACCAAGTTCTTACTTCGCAATGGGTAATCCCCCAACACATCTGCACACATGCACGCACCTACAGTAGGGGTAAGTTGGGGACATACAATACATACTGTCAGTATAGTATACATACCCTCACTGAATACACGGTGTAAATATTCCATTGGAAATTTCATTGTGTCATCTTTAAAGACCATTTCTTGATTGTTAGAAAAAAATGTTTCCAGATGTTCTCTAGAATCAAAGCCGTGTTCAGGATAGAATTTATGTGAGCTGGAATCCATCTTGTATTACTGTGTCACAGACTGGCTGACTCTCACGTCTTCCCTCTTACTGTATATATGACTGGCTCAGGATATCTGTGTACAGTATACTCACCAGGATCCAGTTATTTATATACATCAGGAACCAGGATATCAGTGTTATCATATGATGGTTTATCAGCCTCAGGAACTGTCATGGGAATGCAGGTGACAGTGTGATCATCTCCTGAAACAGAATTATCTTAATATTAATTTTTCAATTTTATTTTTAAATACTGTAAAATATTCACATAATTTAAGTAAAAATAAATAAATACAAATAATAATTATAAATGTAAAAAATAATAAGTAATTTAAAATACTTCTAGTGCGAACACATATACAAATATTGGGCTTGATTTAAGATGCAGACGCAATGCCGATATAAATGCAGTGGAGTGATCAATAGTGCACCAAGGTACTTTACAACGATGCTCTTAGGGAGAAATCAATCTCAAATGATTGACAGGAGGAGAGAGCATTGGGGGTCATTCCGAGTTGATCGCTTGCAGCAGTTTTTAGCAGCCGTGCAAACGCTATGCCGCCGCCCACTGGGAGTGTATTTTAGCTTAGCAGAAGTGCGAACATTTTTATCACAGAGCGACTGCAAATTTTTTTGTTTAGTTTCAAAATAGTTCAAAACCTACTCCAGCAGAGGGGCGTGGCTTAGCGGGAATGGAGTGAAGTCGTGCTTCCCAGAGCTTCCTCCACTACACCTTCATTACACCCCCGATACGAGCTTAATTTTGCCCCAGCCCCGTCCATCAGGAACCTTTGTATCCCCGGGGACCCACCTGTCCTGTTTCCTGAGCGCCGCGGAGCCGGGGGACAGATTTATCTGTCCATGCGGGTTGCGGCCTAGAGTGCCGTGGAAGCCGGGGCCTCGATTCTCTTCTGCACCCGGGACTTGGGCTCCGGAGCGTGGCGGTATCCGTGACAAGGAGACGGGATCGTGGGTCTTACCCGCTCGAGCTCACAACCTGACTCCAGCCCTGAACCTCTGCGGGTGGCCGCCGCTGTGCCCGCGGGGTCTGGAGCGCCTGGTGTGCAGTGGTGAGTGACGGAGCCTGCTGCCGGGAGCTGTGGCGGCCATCTTAAGTACCATCGTCCTGCACTAGCTCTGCTGGCAGCTGAAGCCCTGTGAGAGCTGGGTGGGAGGCTGGACCCTGACTGCCCTCCAGGCTTTATTACTCTTATTGGTATACATAGCCCCTTATCCTAGTGTGGCTGTATGAATACAAAGTAGTGCTCTTAAACCATTAGTAATCTGGGGGCGTGGCCTGGCTGTAGCTGAGTGAAGAAGTGCTGCACCAGAGCCCCTGGCTCTATTGTGATTCACCCTCTTCTGCAGCCTCCTGTGCCCACGGGTTTTCCTCTGGCCCCTTGAGACTTGGAGGCTACGGATCAGGGTTTCTATACCTAGCTGCTGAGGTGGGGTGTGAGGCTCAGAGGGTTGACTACTAGCCCCCCCCCCCCCCCCCCCCCCCGCCTACTGCTGCTTTTGCCTGAGGCGGCATATGACTGCTGTTCACCCTCCCTTTTCCTGCATTGGACACAGGGGACTGTCCCCTGGCCATCGCCGGCTGAGAGGGCCTGGGGGAGGTGTGGCCGCCCGCACGGAATCTGTCGCCAGGGCTGCAGCTGTGGCGCTACAGCAAGAGATTGCAAGCTCTCCATAATGTGAGTGTTTGTCCTATGCTTCCACCGCCACTCATGTTTGCCTATTCGACATGTCCCTGACCTAATGTGACTGAGTACACCTGTTTAACGTTTCACCTTTGACCGGACCCGGCGGAGTTTAGGCGCTCGTTCACTCTCTACTGCCTCCATCTCTACTGATGAACGATGCCTCCCAAAAAGAACAAAGACCCAGCGCCCTCCAAAATCTCCTTTCCCCCTCCGAAACCTCTCCAAATCTCCCCTCTACAAAGCATCCCCCCCCCTGCCCACTGTGCCAGTTCCTGTGCTGCCGACTGGTCTGCCATCCATGCTCACGGTCTCTGGAGTTGATTGCGATTCTGATGCACCCCTGACTGTGAAATCTCTTTGCCAGATTCTATCCGCCTTTAAATCGGAACTTTCTAAGGACCTGACCTCGGCTGTTCGTGAGGTCAAAACCGAGCTGGTGGCAATTGGGGACAGGACCGACCACTTGGAACTTAAGGTGGAAGAACTGGTCGCCTCCCATAACGAGCTGATCACCTCCCACGATCGTCAACAACAGGAGATGGACCAATTCCGGTCTAAGTTAGCTGACATGGAGGACAGATCTCGACGGAACAACATTAAGATCAGGGGCATCCATGATTCTGTCTCTAATTCTGAACTCGAGCCCTATGTCATCGCCCTCTTCAGAAAGCTCCTCCCCGCTGCGGATACCGCAGAGCTCCTGATTGACCATATCCACCGCCTCCCTCGACCACGCACTGTTTCCTCTGACCTCCCTAAAGATACCCTCCTCCGTGTACATTTCTTTACAGTCAAAGAGCGCATCATGAGAGCTGCCAGAGAATCCAAGAATTCAGATACGCTAGGCGGCCTTCAAATATTCCAGGATTTCTCTGCTGCCACCATTGTGAAGAAGCGTGCCCTTACACCTATTACTCTGGTGCTCAGATCCCACGATATTCACTACCGCTGGGGATTTCCGGTCAAACTGATTGTTTCCTATGAGGACTCTACTTACATCATCTCCTCCCTCGATGCAGGAGTCAAGTTGCTCTTGGATTGGGACATTACTGTTCAGAAGTCATCTGCTCCATCCTGTCCGTCCTCAATTCAACAGGAATGGTCTAACACCTGAGCCATCTGGTCACAGCACCGGGTCTCTCACCGTTCCTTTCTGATTCTGACTCTGTGAACCTATAGACTCCTTCCCCCCTGCCGTGAGGGGAAGTCGTTAGCATTTGTTGTACCCGTTTTGCGCTATGTTATTTCTCCTGGTCTATCTGTTACAGGTTGCTCTTTCACTTGTTACGATGTATCTGTTATCATATACTGGTTATCTGTTGTTGTTTAGGTTTGTTCCGACTGCCGGGGCAACTATGCCCTGCTGGAATTATTCCTAGTTGTTTATATGTGGTGTCCCCTATGCTATTACCTACTCCGTTGTAAGGCCAGTTTAACATGTTCTTAATCTCTTTTTAAATTGTTGTACCTGAGTGGCGGTGCCTGCTCTGCCGGCCCGTCCCCGACTTTTTTCTATACTACTGCAAGTTGTTTTCCTCCCCTGCAGTAGTCATGCAGGTCCAATGTACCGGACCTTTTTTTTTTTTGTCTACCCACCTTCTCCCAGTTTATTCTGTCCTCCCTGCACCCACTCCTGTCTCTCTTCTCCCCGAGCTCTAGTTCCATGGCTTCTTTCCTCTTCCTGTGGTACTCTGATCTCTATTTCAATAGTAACTATGATGCCCAGTATAGATATTTGTCTCTCACCCTTGCCTTGTATTTTTAATGGTTAACCTCCTCTCTCTTAATGTTAAGGGTCTGAACTCGCCCAACAAATGCAGACTGGCCCTCTCATTTTTCCGCCAACAAAGAGCAGACATAGTCACGCTGCAAGAAACTCATTTCTCATCCGCTAACCCCCCCCCTGTTTAAAGATAATTATTTCCCAGTGGGATACTACACAAACGGCCCATTTAAACGTAATGGGGTAGCTATCTTTTTTAGCAAACATGTTGCTTTTACCCCTCACTCCCAAATCTCTGACAAGAGTGGCTGGTACCTAATCCTTACAGGTATCCTGGATGACAAGCCCGTTACACTAGTTTCCCTCTACGCCCCTAACTCTAAACAAATGCCATTTTTACGCAAATTGTTTCTCCGAATTTGCAAATCGCTTAAAGGCTCTCTAGTTGTCCTAGGTAATTACAATTTAGTTTTAGATCCAAAACTGGATAAATCTGTCCCTCTCTCACAACCCATACCCTCGAATCAATCCAGCCCCTCTCTAGCCTTCCGCAATCTACTCACGGAGTTCGACCTATTTGATATCAGGAGGATTAATAACCCCTCAGGGCGGGAATATACCTTCCACTCCTCAGTACACAATTCCTATTCCAGGATTGATTTAATTTTATGTGACAAATGGTCTCTCCAGAGAACTAGGGACATTGCCATTCTTCCGATCACTTGGTCGGACCATTCGCCCGTTCTCTGGAAATGGAACCTCTCCGCTCCCCAGAACCCCCCTAGGCAATGGCGTCTCTATCCCTATCTTTTAAGCAATCCTCTCTCCAAAACACGGATTCTAGATTCTATTACCTCTTATCTTGCCACCAACTCTCCCCAGGACACCTCCGTCATTAACCACTGGTGCGCCTTTAAGGCTGTTACCCGTGGTGCAGCTACTGTATACAAGCTGGTGCCATCCTCAAGAAACAAGCTCTCCAGTTACAGTCAAAACTGGAGGTCGAATTACTGGATCTTTAGTCACGCAATATGGCCACTCCCTCTAGAACCCTCAAGAAGGAACTCTCCAGTGTTCGTAGCCAACTCCAAAAACTGCTTCTTGCCCGTACACAAGCGGCTTTAAATAGATTGAGACAAAAGTTCTATCTTCTGGGTAACAAATTCTGGTAGAATGTTGGCCCATAAGCTCCGAGCTCAGCAAGCCAGGAACAAGATCAAATTTGTCTACTCTCCCTCCAAACGGAAAGTCCTCAATCCTAAAGACATCACAAATCAGTTTGCACATTACTATGCTAAACTTCACAATTTACTGACTGACCCCTCTACCCCTCAACCCACCCCTCTCTCCATCTCTTCTTTTCTGGACGATCTCTCTTTCCCCACACTGAATCCAGAGCAACTGTCTGCCCTTAACGCCCCATGGACCCCTGCTGAGGTTGCCGCAGCCGTTAAGTCCTCTCCCCGCAACAAGGCCCCTGGCCCTGATGGGTTTGTCTCTGATTTCTATGCCTTGTTCCTTGATGTTCTCTCTCCCTACCTGACTGACCTCTTTAACAATTTCTCTGATCAAGGAACTTTACCGGCGGAACTTCTAGAAGCACGAATAGTCACTGTTCCCAAACCCGGCAAAGACCCTGCTTATGTACACAATTACCGCCACATTGCCCTCCTTAATACCGATATCAAATAATACGCTAAATTGATTGCGTCACGAGTGAACAGTTTTCTGCCATTGCTGGTACACCCGGATCAGACTGGTTTTGTCCCGGGTCGTCAGGCGTCTGACAATACACGCAGAGTTTTTAATTTGATTGATTCTCTCTCTACAGATCAGGGCCTTCTCCTGCTATCATTGGATGCTGAGAATGCCTTCGATAGACTTAATTGGTCCTACATGCGTGAAGTCCTTCTCCGATTTGGATTCAGGGATCGCATCCTATCCTCTATTTTAGCATTATATAGCTCTCCTTCGGCCCGAGTGTTCAGCAATGGATTCCTAACTGACCCTTTCTCAATTACAAATGGCACCAGGCAGGGATGCCCTCTCTCCCCCCTAATGTTTGTTTTGTCAATTGAACCCCTGGCTATTACAATTCGTGACAATTCCCACTTTCCAGCTCTAAAGTTCGGCTCCTCCTGCCATAAATTAAGCCTTTTTGCGGATAATGTTCTTCTCTTTATTTCTGACCCTCACACCACTCTCCCTCTCCTGACCTCTATCTTACATGCCTTCAGTTTAGCCTCCTATTACAAACTTAATGTCACTAAGACTGACGCCCTGCCCATTAACCTCTCCCACACTCTTTCGACCCTCCAATCTTCTTTCCCCTATAACTGGCAGGTTAACTCGATAACTTAGGTATCCGTATCCCTACTCGCACTCCCGATGTCTTCACCTATAATCTTTCCCCTTTATTAGTTACATTAGAGGCTCTCTCAAAATCTTGGGCGACATACGAGGTCTCCTGGCAAGGGCGTATGGCTGCATTCAAAATGTCCCTCCTGCCCAAACTGATGTACCTGTTCCGCACGATCCCGTATACCTTCCCCAAAAAAGGCCCTGCAGACCTGTTCTTCTATATTGACCAAGTATGTCTGGTCTTCTAAACCCCCGTTATTGGCTCACTCCAAAATTATTTTACCAAGAGCCTTAGGGTGCCTCTATTTACCCAGCATTCCTCTATACCAGGAAGCTTCCCTGTTAGCCTCCCTTAAAGATTATTTTATAACTGATTCTCTGGTATCTTGGGTGGAACTAGAACAAACACAAACCCATTCGGTCCCCCTTGCGGATCTTTTCCGCATTCCCAAGATGCTTCGACTTGCCCTCCCGCATCTTCTCCCATCCACTCAAGCCTCGCTTAAAACTTGGGATAACCTACCCGCCGTCCTGTTGTCACCTGCTTGCTGCATCGCCCAGGTCTCCATTACCAGCCTCTCAGCGATTATCCCCCATCTAAATCTTTCGAAATGGAGACAGCTGGGCATACTATACCTGGGGGATGTATTGGATGGACTTTTCATGTTGCCCTTCCCTGCTCTTCAACAGAAATTCTCCCTTCCTGCTCTGGAACTTTTCCACTATTATCAGGTCACGCACTGGTGGAAATCGATCCCTACCACCTTACTTACCCTGGATTCCACCTCGCAAGCCTTTTTCTTCCGGTTTTCTTTAAATAAATCCAGGGGTGATATCTAATTCTGGTACAAGCTACTGATTACCCCTATCTCCCCCTCTAAATCTACTGCTCAGATGAAATGGGAGTTGGATCTGGGTAGAACACTGTCATCTCTGGAATGGCTCACTGTTTTCCTGACCTCCCACTCCATGTCCCAATGCCTAAACCACACTGAAATGCTTGTTAAACTAGTCCATAGACTGTATTTGACCCCCGACCTTTTACACAGGTTTTGGCCTACTTGCAGCGACAAATGCTGGAGACTCTGTGGATCAATAGGACCTATCTACCATATATTCTGGTCCTGCCCGAAAATTACACAATACTGGTCCGAGGTGTTCAATTTGATTAATAAGGTTCTCCATACACAACTTACCCCAGACCCGATTGTAGCTTTGCTTCAGTTATTTCCCTCCCTCGCCCCTCCTTCTAGCAGATATGTTCTGGGACATATTTTGATAGCCGCTCACGCTAATCTCACTCAGTTATGGAAGCAATCTACTGCCCCGGTTCTACTAAACGTCATTCACAAAAAACACCACCACTACCTCATGGAGACTGAATACGTCCCTGTCTCCAACACCACTTCCTCCCCCCTGACCCGCTGGTCCCCATGGCAGGTGTTTGTCACCACTGGTCCAGGTTCCCAGTACTTCCGCAACCCTTCTAACAGCGTTACAGCCCATTTTAGCCTAACTGAACACCCTGTTAGTGAGTAATGGCATTGTAGGTCCCCTCCCGGAATAGCACCCTTGGTCTCATTATAATGTGGGCTTTCCTTCACCGTTTCTATTCGGAGGTAGGGTTATGTTTATGTTTCTGATTTCTCTCCTTATGCCTCTCCAGATCCCTCTCGACTTATATTGTTCCACACACTATGGCTCTTTAATACGATATCTCTGTTCCTTTTACACAGTTTCCACACCTGAGCCCCTCTTTCAACCTAATGTTTTCTGTCTGTTTTCCGCTTGAAGCGGTCTCCTCTCCTTTTTCTGCCCTCCGTATTTCTCTTGTCTCTGCTCTTTCTTATTTCTTATGTCTGCCATATTTGTTTCGAAGTACTTTCACCATTGTGTTACTGGATGCCCCCCCTTCCCCTCCCCTGTTCCCCTCCCCCGGCATCCCCCCCTATATCGTGTTGCTGTGATATGTTGTGTGCCCCCTTCCCCTTTTTTCTTTTGTACCCCATAAAATTGTTTTTCTCTAATAAAAACTATTGACTTCAAAAAAAAAAAAAACTACTCGTGATCACTTCAGACTATTCAGTTCCGGATTTGACGTCACACACCCGCCCAGCGCTCGCCCAGGCACACCTGCATTTTCCCTGGTACGCCTGCGTTTTTCTGAACACTCCCTGAAAATGGTTAGCTGCCACCCAGAAACTCCCACTTCATGTCAGTCACTCTGCGGCAACCAGTGCGACTGAAATGCATCGCTAGACCCTGTGCAAAACTGCATAGTTCGTTGTGCCCGTACGTCGCGCGTGCGCATTGCGCCGCATGCGCAGAACTGCCATTTATTAGCCTGATCGCTGCGCTGCAAACAAATGCAGCTAGCGATCAACTCGAAATGACCACCATTGTGTGGGACATAACAGGGAGTAGTGGCAAAAACGCCATTATATCAAGGCCGCTGCATATCAGTTTGGATTCAAAATGAAAATACATAATAATTTGTTTGAGAATTAAATTGGAGTTTGAATAATGAAAGTAGAATATTAATAATAGATATATGCCAACCAGCACGTAATTGTGTGAGAGAGTGGAAACAGGTGGGGAATGAAAAAGGAAAAACAAAAATAGGGAAAGAAGACGAAAAAAGAAAGAAGGAATAGAAAAGAAAGAGAGACAGAAAAATAGGTGTATGGGTGTAACCATAGCTTTGTGGGCCCCATAGCAACATTTTGAAGGGGCCCCATCCCAAAGCTTCAACAGAGACACTTCTCTGCAGCAGTTGTTATTTTATGCCCTATAATAGTGCCCTAGTTCATGTTCTGTACTATAGTAGAGCCTTATTTAATGTTATGCCCCATAGTAGTGACCTAGTTTATTTTATTAATCGTAGTAGTGCTTAAGTTCACCCAGTGGCGTAACTAGAAATTTTTCTCCCCCAAGCCAAAAAATTCTTCGGCGCCCCCCCCCCACCCGCCCCATAATTGGCACTAGGAAAGGGAGAAACATGTGCGCGCCGAAGGCGCGCGTCGCCGAAAAGGGGCGTGGTTTTGTTTAAATGGGCGCGGCTTCGCATAAAGAGGCGTGGCATTGCAGGAATAGACTACCTTATACCCCAGTTTTGCAACCTGCACGCCCAGACGTTAGCCACCACAGGAAAGAAAAATAATCCTGATTCATGCCCCTTACATTGTTTGTCATTTTTCCTCCTTATAGTAATGCCCAGTATACATTATTCCACATACTGCAAAGGCCCTCAGACATTATGCCACACACAATAATGCACATGACACAATATGCACACACCGTAATGCCCCAGACACATTATGCCACACACCGTAATGCCTGTGACACATTATGCCACACACCGTAATGCCTGTGACACATTATGACAGGAATCGCAATGCCCGTTATACATTATGCTACACACTGCAATGCCCCTGATACATTATAGCACATACCACAATGCCCATGATATAGTATACCACACACCGCAATGTCCGTGATACATTATGACACACACCGCAATGTCCGTGATACATTATGACACACACTGCAATGAACCTGAGACATTATAGCACATACCACAATGCCCATGATATAGTATACCACACACTGCAATGTCTGTGATACATTATGACACACACTGCAATGAACCTGAGACATTATACCACATACCACAATGCCCATGATATAGTATACCACACACCGCAATGTCCGTGATACATTATGACACACACTGCAATGCCCGTTATACATTATGCCACACTGCAATGACCCTGAGACATTATACCACAATGCCAGTGATATAGTATACAGACACCGTAATGCCTGACACATTATGCCACACACCGCAATGCCCATTATACATTATGCCACACACTGCAATGACCCTGAGACATTATACCACATACCACAATGCCCGTGATCTAGTATACCATACACCGTAATGCCTGTGACACATACCGCAATGCCCGTTATACCCTATGCCACACTGCAATGCCCCTGAGACATTATACCACATACCACAATGCCCGTGATATAGTTTGCCACACACCGTAATTCCTGTGACACATTCTGACACACACCGCAATGTCTGTGATACATTATGCCACACACCGTAATGCCCATTACACATTAAGTCCTACATTAAGGCTTCTAATTACTTTTAAATTACCTGCTCGTTGCCAGGGGTTTCATGCTCTTGGTTCCATGCACGGTGCCAGGGGTTTTCATGCTCAGGGTGTCATGCTCGTTGCCAGGTGTTTCATGCACTCAGTGTCATGCTCGTTGCCAGGGGTTTCATGCACTGGGTGTCATGCTCATTGCTAGGGGGTAGTGCTTGTTGCTAGGGCTGTGCTCCCAGTGCCACATATGTCCTCAGTGCCAGATATTCCACCACGGTGCCAGGTACTCACATGCCCCCAGTGCCAAATATAGCCTCTCCCCCCAGTGCCACATATGCCCCCAGTGCCAGATATTCCCCCACAATGCCAGGTGCTCACGTGCCCCCAGTGCCAAATATAGCCCCCCATGTGCCAGGTACACATACAGTGCCATATATGCCCCCTCAGTGCCTCCCCAGTGCCATATATGCCCCCTCAGTGCCCCCCAGTGCCATATATGCCCCCTCAGTACCCCCCAGTGCCATATATGCCCCCTCAGTCCCCCCCAGTGCCATATATGCCCCCTCAGTGCCTCCCCAGTGCCATATATGCCCCCTCAGTGCCTCCCCAGTGCCATATATGCCCCCTCAGTGCCCCCCAGTGTCATCTATGCCCCCTCAGTGCCCCCCAGTGCCATATATGCCCTCAGTGCCCCCCAGTGCAATATATGCCCCCTCAGTGCCATATATGCCCCCTCAGTGCCCCCCGCAGTGCCATATATGCCCCCTCAGTGCCATATATGACCCCTCTGTGCCCCCCCAGTGCCATATATGCCCCCTCAGTGCCCCCAGTGCCATATATGCCCCCTCAGTGCCATATATGCCCCTCAGTGCCACCCCAGTGCCATATATGCCCCCTCAGGCCATATATGCCCCCTCAGTGCCCCGCCCCCTGTTCCATATATGCCCCCTCAGTGCCCCCCCAGTGCCATATATGCATACCTCCCGCAGTGTCCCGCGATGGGGGGGGCAGTTGGGAGGCTCCTACAGTCACTGCTCTGCATAGCAGAGCAGTAGTGAATAGACGCTGTGCGCATGCGCACAGCGTCTATTCAGCGCAGACAGTGGGAGAGAGGGCATGCCAGCAGCTCACAGAGCGCTGGGCATGCCCCCTCAGTGACGAAACGGGGGCGTGGCCCGCGATCGCGGGTCCTTCGCGAAGCCACGCCCCCTTTCCATGGGACACGCCCCCCGACACGCCGGAGACTCAGAGGGACACAGGAGAGGCGCACGCTGTGCCCTCCGTGTCCCTACTTCACAGCGGGGGGCTAGTGACAACAGATTGACATGCGGACGTTCGTCCGCATGTCAATCTGCTCTAAATCAGTGGCGGCGCCCCCGCAGCCCCTCGCCCCCAAGCCACCGCGAGGGCTGCGAGGGCAGTAGTTACGCCACTGAGTTCACCCTATGCCACATTTAAGAGCTGCCAGTACACATTATGCCGCACAGTACCCCCAATTCACATTATGATATATAGTGCTCCCCGTTCATATTGTCCCTCATTACAGTGCCCCGATTCATATTATATAACATTAAAATGCCCTTTACCTGTAGTTCATTTTATACAACACTACAATGAGCAGGTCCAGGGGTGCATACCTAGATATATTGCAGGCCTCAAGAAAAAAGTTTGAAAGTACCACTACGTACCACCCAATACTGAAAAATATTTATAACACATGTAACTGTGAAAAGGAAGGTGGCCCCTCTCAGCTCTGGGCCCCATAGCAGCTGCCCTGCCTGCACCAATGGTAGCTACACCCTTGGGTAAGTGCATTCTGGAATAATATGATAAAAATGAAAGTGGTGGTCAGGCTAGGGACAGGAGGCAAGCGCTGGTGATTCAGCAAGCGGCCGTGTGGGTGTTTCTGCCAGATGGTGCACTCACAGTGCATATGCAATGTGGGCAAAGCACCACTGGCACACAGCTAGTTATGACCCTGCCTCTTAAACACATTACACCACAGTAGAGGCCTTTACACACATGTCAGGTAGAGCCTCTGGTATGCATTATGCTAGGTAGAACCCCCATCATGCCAGGTAGAGAGAGAGAGGGGTGGAAGAGAGTTTCTGTGTGTGTGTGTGTGTGTGTGTGTGTGTGTGTGTGTGTGTGTGTGCATGTGTGTTTGTTTTTTGTGGTGCCTCACTGGAACCCTGATGAGGACTGGCCACCCCTGCACCCCATTAGCTGTGTACATTGGGCAGTATTACTGCTGGGACAGAGGCTGAGGGAACCAGAACTGAGGGAAGCCGCTAACCGGGAGGCACAGGAAAATTATGCTGCCTGGATAAGCGGTGCGCCGGGAGTGGAGAGGCATCACTTTGCAACCCGCACCACCTGCAGAGCTGAACAGAAATAGGGTCCTGGCGAGAGGAGCGCTTGGCTGAGTGGGAGCCCTGAGTGAGCATCAGAGTGAGAGAGCAGCTACGGGAGCAGAGCACAGGAGCTGGGGGATTGGTGATGTGTGCCTTGCTGTGAGGGAAGGTAGGCTGTGCTGACCATTGAGCGGCTTCCCTCAGATTCGGTTTGCTGTCTCTGCCTGTGTCTCAGCGGTAAATCTGTTTCCTGTTCTCTATCTACAGGAAGCCAGGAGGATCACTACAATGAAAACCCCCTAATAAAAAGTAGCCGGATGCTACCTCAACTGAAAGGGACATGTCAAAGTCGAAAAATATTGTAGTACACACACCACGTACTAACCACACACACATGCCCGCTGCGCGAGCACTTGTTCCGCCGTACGGGCACATATCCACAATTTGCATATGATCGCTCCCATGATCCTGTGCGTGGTATGGGTATTTACGGCGGAGTTTGTGAGCGCAAAGAGGGTTATCAAAACATGACATATTTAATCCAAATAGTGCACATTGGGGGTCATTCCGAGTTCTTCGCTCGGTAAGTTTTATCGCATCGCAGCGACTTTCCGCTTAGTGCGCATGCGCAATGTTCGCACTGCGACTGCGCCAAGTAAATTTGCTATGAAGTTAGGTATTTTACTCACGGCTTTTTCTTCGTTCAGGCGATCGTAATGTGATTGACAGGAAGTGGGTGTTTCTGGGCGGAAACAGGCCGTTTTATGGGAGTTTGTGAAAAAACGCTACCGTTTCTGGGAAAAACGCGGGAGTGGCTGGAGAAACGGAGGAGTGGCTGGGCGAATGCTGGGTGTGTTTGTGACGTCAAACCAGGAACGACAAGCACTGAACTGATCGCAGATGCCGAGTAAGTCTGGAGCTACTCAGAAACTGCACAGAGCAGTCTTTTCGCAATATTGCGAATCTTTCGTTCGCAATTTTAAGAAGCTAAGATTCACTCCCAGTAGGCGTAGGCTTAGCGTGTGCAAAGCTGCTAAAAAGGCTTGCGAGCGAACAACTCGGAATGACCCCCATTGTACACATAGCCCCCCCTGCACCACATCAGCAAGTATCAACAGTTTAAATGATTCCAGGACTAAGGGATTCACCTTTGCATGATAGGAAGGGACAGACTAAGGTTATAAGGTGATGTCTAGTATCAAGCTGTAGGGTATTTTAAGGGTAACATTCCGGTGTTGGTTAGAGGAAAATCGCATGTTCCTGCGTATAGTTATGTGGAGAAGTAGAATATAGATATAAACTGTATTTACTGTATATTATGTATGCGGTGGGAATCCAGAGGAGACCACCCACAAGAACAGTTGAGAAAGACATCGCCCACCTTTTCAAATCAACCTATGACCTCTCCTGTAATGTAAAGATGCATCTCTGTGTCCAATTTACAAAGGGATTACAGTATCCATTGTATTGCTTTTGGAAGTAGTGTATAAAAAGCCTGTTGCTGCCTGGCCGGTCAGAATACTCTTAACGCTATCTACGGTCTACCTGATTAGCGGAGGACTGGACCAGGTTGCGCAAGCGAATATTCTCACGTATGTACATTGACTGTAGCCATTTACTCTGTTGTATTGTAGTGTATAAATTGTACTGTTATCCCCTTCCAGATATATATACGCTGAGGTGTCGGAGCCCAGTGTTTAACTACAAATCGGTGTTGTGTCCTCTTTTCCCTGCTAGGGTTTAAAGCATATTACATTACCTAACTGTATAAGGTTTAAGAGTGTATTAATAAGGTGTGTACGCTTTGTGGGTACTTTGTACCGTCAGCGCTGCATAAGGTTTTAGGTGTAACATCATTGCAGTGCTTTGGTGCATAAGGTTTAGAGTGTAATAATATCATTGCATTGCATTACTAATAAGGTTTAAAGTATATCAAGAGTGTGTGCGCGCTGTGTGTACTTTGTACCCCCAGCGCGGCGTTTGTACGCTAAGTCCGTACACGGTACGGGACTCTGTACGCAAATAGCGTACAAAGTACGTAGCGTGTGTATTAAGTCTAACGGCCGCAGCGGATCCATGGTAAAAGTGTGTTTAAAGGTATAGCTTTATGGTTTAAGATAATATCGACATTATCAATTGGGGACATCATCCGGTTTTTCATCCGGTTTTTCCTCATACCCGCAGCCTAGCAGGTTAAAGCAGACTTTATCTATCAGCAAAGGGCGGAAGGGTATCCTACGTGAACCTTTTCCTGGCCGTAGTGGTCTGCTCTTCATGGTTTGTAGGGATGCTGGTGGGACCTGTAAAGTAAATACGCAAAGCTTTTCATTTTTTTTTAAAGGTCTTTGAATTTCTATTTTGGCGCCAAATGCGCACACAACACAAGCATACACCTGTACTTTGTATTTGTATACCTGCTCATATTGTTGCCATAAGTACTGATTACTAGATTCATTTAGACCTGTACGGAGAAATTTGTTGCTATTTAGTTAAAATATAGACTAAATATTAAGGAAGTAAAAGTAAAACACAAATACAGTCTGGCCTAGTTAAACAGGTTTATACAGAAAGAAACTGTGTTGTGTTAAGTAAACAATTATAGATAATATCGCTTACATTTATAGAAGTGTGGTATTTGTACTATTGCGGACGTATGGTTTTTGTACACGTGTCTCGGACAAAGTACGGGACTGTGTACGCAACGTAAAGACATACGCATGGTCGCGTGTTTACGCAACGTGCGTAAGTGTACGACCGCTAAGTACAAATTACACAATAGCATTGTTTAGTTTATGGGCGGAACAGTAGCCACGCTACAATAGCACAAATTGCTCGGTTTCCAAAATTTTGTTTAAATAAAAACTTTTCTACTGTATTACCTCTGGGGAAAGCTATCAGTTAACAGGAAAGGATATTTTTCTGATCAGAAAACTATAGAGTGTTAGTGTGGGCTGAAAAAGGTGTGAATGTATTGAACCCCGCTTGGTGAACTCGGTGAAACTCGGTGAACTTGGTGAGCACGGTCTAGGTGAATACGTGCAACGGAGTGTGATAAAGCTTTTTAAAGGTGTTGTTTTCTTGGTATTACACTCCAGCTGTTTTGGAGCACAGTGTGAAGACTCCAGTGATCCTACAACTTATAGATAGCAAGTGTCTATAAGCAGTATGAGTGGACCGCACGGTTGTGTGAGCAATACGTGGCGCAACGTGATACGAAGTTTTGCATATTTGTGCATAAATCTCGTCATCATACGCGTTGTGTAGAGCACATGCAAGCGTGATTTGTGTAAACATTGTCTTTTAGGCAGATATTCACTGGCTACGGTAAGTTACTCCTAAAGGCCCAGGGCATATAGGCCGAAGAAGGGCCTGCATTGGCTACACATATCTGCTAAAAAAGGCGGATCCGTGGTACTCGGAGCAGAAGAAGTTAGTGGAAGTACTTTGAGGACTTCCACCGTTAGACTACTGTGTTTGGAGCATTTTAGGAGATTTTCGCCGTGTTAAAAGGGTCCACAATGGGAGCCAAGTGCACAACACAGGACGTTCCTCAGTCAGGGTTCAGAGAGCAGAATTGAGACCAAGGGGGTCAGCTCGGTTGGTAATGTGGGGGAAGTATGGTCCCCACACTGAGACCTTTTGTGATGAATGGACACGAATGACTGTGGGGGATAAAGCTTCATTTTCTGGGATAGGTAGTTTTGAACCAGAGGTATTGCAGAATTTAAGGAGTAGGATATGTCTAATAAAATCCAGAAAACAAAGGATTAGACATACAGATTGTTTAAATTTATGGCAGCAAGAGGGCGATATGCAAAGGAAACTAGCTTACGCAGCAGGTTCCAAACCTAGCAGGAAAATGATGGCTACCACACCACCACCACCGTATATTGTAGGGGAGAAAGTGGCTACAGACAATGGCATATTGGTACCTGATAAGAGTATAGTTGATAAATGTACTAATGCTAACCCGTGCAAGTTGTATCCCATTTTAAACTTTCCTCAGGACTGTGAGCAAGAAGATGAGCCCAGCACGATATCGGCACTCTCTCTAGCAGCCACCATACAGAACACTCAGGTTGGCACGGCCCAACCAGAAAGATCAGTTGTAAGGCCCCCTAGCGGAGGGATAAGTGAGGTCGTGTCCACTGGTAAGTACGGTTCCATACATTATGCCGAGACAATAGCACCTCAGATTGTGGAGTCAACTCAGAATGATGTAATTGAATTAAATCCTGTCAGGGTGATCGCAGTCCCCAATGGGAAGACTGACGCTCAGGGAGTCACTCCCATCAGGAACATTGCTATGCATTGTCCTTGGTCCCGGACAGAATTGATGACAATTATGTCTGAATTTCCCGAACCCAGAAAGGATCTAGTCGCATGCCAGAGGTTCATTAAAGAATTAGGTAACGCCACCGAACCCACAAACAAAGATTGGCGAACAGTGCTACGAGTATGTTTACCTTCCAATATTGACCCCGCAAAATTCATTACTGATTGTAAATTAGACGCAGAAGTACCTCTCACTGATGAGTACACTCAGGAGAATGTACGACAGATCAATCTGCAATTAGGAGTATATTTCCCTGC
Organism: Pseudophryne corroboree; assembly: GCF_028390025.1. NCBI lineage: Eukaryota > Metazoa > Chordata > Amphibia > Anura > Myobatrachidae > Pseudophryne > Pseudophryne corroboree. Next base: position 355,427,225 of record NC_086453.1, on the reverse strand, counting down.
TGTTGTCAAATGGAATAAAATCTTTTCCATAAGACAAAAAGAAGGTGAAACGGCATCTGAATATTTCCATTGAGCACTGCAGGAAATGGTTAGATACACTGGGGTCGAGGACATTAAGGAAAATGTACATCACAGGGAGGTAGCTGTGTCAGTATTAATGGACGGGTTAAAAGAGACATTAAGAACAAGGGTACAAACCTCTCTACCTAACTGAAGAGGTATCTCGGTGGCTGCATTAAGAGAGTACGCTATCGAGCACGATCGGAACGTTATTAAGCACAAGGAGTCACAGTGGGATAAGCTGATGACAGTAAGAATAAATGCCCTTACATCCAAACCGCATCAGCCAAAACCCCAGACCCCTGATGGTAAGTCGCATGTAGTAGTATGCTATAACTGCCGGAAGGAAGGACATTTTGCACGGAACTGCAGTTATAAAGGCACACATAAGGTATATCGACCCCCTAGACCAGGATACGAACCACATTATAATACACATGATAGGGATCAGGGATCGCATAGGAGAAGTTATGAGCCGCATGCAGGGGAAACAAGGAGGTACCCACCTAGGAGGGACTGGCAGACCTCTGAAAATTCTCAGGTACCCCCCTCACATATTGTAGCTGCCAACGCGCTGCTGAAGGGTCACAATATACAATAGCGGTTGGGCCACACCTGTAGTCTGCAGCCAGTGAAGTTGATTGCTAGCCTTGGTAGTGAACCTGAGGTCACAGTTGATGTAGCTGGTAGATCACTTCCTTTACTTCTAGATACAGGGGCGGCCAGGTCAGTGTTAAATTAAATGGTAGGTATAAAAACCACGGGTAAAACAATTTCAGCAATGGGAGTAACAGGAGTAGTACAACACTACCCTTTGAGTAGACCTGCGGAGATTACGATAGTGCCTTTGCAGACCAAGCATTCCTTTTTGTTAGCTGCATCGGCTCCGACTAATCTACTGGGGAGAGATCTATTGTGTAAAATGGGGTGTGTCATATTTTGTACTCCTGAGGGTGTCTTCTTGGATATACCCGAGAATCACGTTCAGGAAGTGCAGGATATGTTAGACACCCCACAAAGGCTAATGTCACACTCTGCTGGTATAGACAGGTGTCCATCCAAGGTAGAGGAAATGATCTCACAAATACCGGGATCCCTCTGGACCAAAGATGGACAAGACACTGGATTGATGGCGAATGTAGCTCCCGTAGTAGAGCAAATAAAAGACTCCCCACCAAGGTTAATGTTACACACTGCTGTTAAAGTTAGTTGTCCGTCCAAGGTAGAGGAAATGACTTACCAGATACCGGAGTCACTTTGGACCAAGGATGGACAAGACACTGGATTAATGGCAAATGTAGCTCCTGTAGTAGTTCAAGTAAAAGATGGTAGGATAGCTCCAAAAATCCCACAGTATCCTCTGAGGCCAGAGGTGGAATTAGGAGTGTACCCATTCATAGAGCGCTTGCTACAACAAGGCATCCTAGTTAGGACGTCCAGCACTGCCATTGGTCCCATCTTCCCTGTGAAAGAGTGGGGGGAGGGGTCACAGGATAGTGCAGAATCTAAGAGGGATAAACAAAATAGTTGAGTACCAATTCCCAGTAGTGCCAAATCCAGCTGTCATCCTCATGCAAATTCCCCCTACTGCAAATTTTTTTACTGTCATTGATCTCTGTTCTGCTTTCTTTTCTGTCCCTCTGCACCCTGACAGCCAATACCTGTTTGCATTCACATACAGGGAAGTACAGTACACCTGGATTCGCCTATCCCAAGGTTTCATTGACAGCCTAAGTATTTTCTCCCAGGCTCTGCATGACTGTTTACAATCGTTTTAACCTGAGAGCGGATCAGTATTAATACAGTATATATATGACTTACTGCTGTGTTCTGATTCACTCGAATCATCCTTGAAAGACACGAAACAGCTTCTGTTTCACCTTTCTAATATGGGACACAAGGTTTCAAAGGATAAGTTGCAGTTGTGCCAGACCAGGGTAAAATATTTGAGACATTGCTTGACGCGAGGCCTTAGGTGTCAGCGTCTGGAGTCTTACCGGTACGCTGGGGCCGCGGGGCTGGCTTCCTTGGCATTGTGCGGGCAGCGGCGGAGGTGGGCTGCTGCGCCGGATCTGTGGGCAGCAGTAGCGGAGGTGAGAGGGTCCGCTCATGGTGGCGGGACGCCGCTACAGTGGGTTGCTCTTGCTGAACCGTTGCTTGGAGACCAGGGGCAGTGAGCAATGTGGCTTTGCAAAAAGGTCTGCATTACTGGGCGCCACCATGTTGGAGACCAAGTTTTAAGCATAGTTCCTGTTTCCTGTTTCTTCCAGCCAATCCAGGGGAAGCTCTCCCTATAAAAGGGGGCTGGTTTAGGACAGGGATGCCAGTGCTTCAAGTTACAACCCTGTTGTAGGTGTTTTAGCCTGTTCTCCCAGGATTCCTGCTGTATCTTGGTTCCTCCTAATCCTGCTTGGTCGGTTCTCTGTTGCTGCTGCAGCCCTGTCGTTTCTTGCCTGCTACTGCCTGTGGAAGCGCTCCTGGAAAACCCGGTCCAGTAAGACTCCTTGGGCACAGTCGGCCCCGGGTCTTCTGCCTCGTCTTTCAAGCCACACTCCACAGATCTCCTTCATCAGCCACGCCTTTGTACCACTGACCACAGCCTGCAGATTATTATCTTCAAGCCTCGTTTTCCAAACCACAGTCCACAGTCCTTGTCTCAAGCCACGTTTTCAACTACCATCCACAGTTCCACAGTTCCTCATCTACAGTCTTGTCTTTCTAATCACAGTCCGCAGTTCTTCACCTCCAGCCACGTCTTTAACCATTGTGCTTCAGCCTCAGTTCCCTACCTCAGCCCTGTACATAATAAATACTTTCCATTGACTCTCAAACCCCGCCTACGTTCTTCATTGCTCCGTGTCCCATGCGAAGGAACTATTATCCAGCCCCCTCATCTGGTTCATTCACAGCCTGCTACCTCCTCGGGCAAATCTCAGCTGCCGGATCCTCAAACCCTGCCAGACGTGACAGTAAGCACTGGCCCAATGGATTCGACGGGTGATCAGGCCTCAGGAGGGGATTCAACTGCAGATATCTGGTCTCGCTTAAGTAAGCAGGAGGCCACACAATCTCAAATCGTGCAGTTCATGCAGAGTATGTCCGAACGTCTCGATTCTCTCCGTGTTGCCATGACGGCAACTCAAGTATCTACAGCTGCTCCCACATTGGCACCTCCGGTCCTGCTTCCTCCAGTACCACTTCCACGTTTGCATTTGCCACCTCCCAGTAAATTTGATGGGAATCCAGAACAATGCCTCGGGTTTCTTAAACAGTGCGAAATCCAGTTCAAACTACAGTCGGCCAACTTCCCATCAGCACAGACCAAAGTAGCCTATATAATTTATTTACTTACCGGGCAAGCGTTGGAATGGGCTTCACCTTTGTGGGAGAGGATGGATCCCATCTTATCTAACTATCCAGAATTCATGGCCACCTTTCGAAGAATATTCGACGAACCAGGCAGGACTTCTGCCGCCTCATTGGAGATCCTGCGCCTGCGTCAGGGCATGCGTACAGTCAGTCAGTACGTGATCCAGTTTCGCACCCTTTCCTCAGAACTGAACTGGAACGAGGAGGCTCTCATTGCAGCTTTCTGGAGCGGTCTCTCTGAAAAGATCAAAGATGACCTCGCAACTCAGGACGTACCTGATAAGTTGGATAAACGAATTTCTTTATGCAATAAGTTAGATCTGAGGTAAAGAGAACGCTGTATGGAGAGGTTGCGGTCAGATCGCCCTAAGCCTAGAGTTGTTCTTCCACCAACACCATCATCACCAACTGTGGAGGAACCCATGCAGATTAATCGCTCCCACCTCTCCAATGAAGAACGTCAGAAACGGCGACAAGGGAACCTCTGCCTGTATTGTGGTGCATCTGATCACTTTGTTAAAACTTGCAGTCTACGTCCGGGAAACGCCCGCTCCTAGTTTGTGCTGGAGAGGTCAAGCTAGGAGAATTCTCAGAATTACATACCAAGAAAGAGTCTGTCCTGTTAACCCAATTGGAGCTCCCTTCTTCTTCTCTTCTCATCCATGCACTACTCGACTCCGGAGCCGCTGAAAGCTTCATTACGTCAGCTCTGGTCAAACGATCTGGAATACAAACGGTTCCTTTGGATCGTACCATTTCTGTAACCACAGTGGATGGAAGTTATATCCCAGAGGGTATTATATCCTTTCGTACTATTCCTCTCAAGATGAAGGTCGGAGTTCTCCATTCAGAAAAAATCTTTCCTTGTAATTCCTAAAGCCTCTCATGAACTAATCCTAGGGTTTCCATGGTTAATCAGACACAATCCCCACATAGATTGGCAAACTATGGATGTTCTCTCTTGAGGACAAGGCTGCTTTCAGAACTGTTTACCTTCAGTTAAACCTCTCTGTTCTTCCAACCCTTCCAGCCTTCCTGTGGAGTACCAATCTTTTCAAGATGTTTTCAGTAAGAATGGGGCGGACACCTTGCCTCCGCATCGTTCTTGGGATTGTCCCATTGAGCTAGTACCCGGTCAGACTCCTCCCCGAGGTCAAATTTACCCTCTCTCACTTCCCGAGACACAGGCCATGTTGGAGTATATACGGGAGAACTTGGAGAAAGGGTTCATCAGGTCTTCTACATCTCCGGCCGGACCAGGGTTTTTCTTCATCAAAAAGAAGGATGGGGGGTTGCGGCCCTGTATTGACTATAGAGGTCTCAATGACATAACAATTAAGAACAGATATCCGTTACCTCTGATTCCAGAACTGTTCGACCGTGTTAAAGGAGCTACTGTATTTACTAAGTTGGACTTACGGGGGGCCTACAATCTTATACGTATTCGCCCAGGGGATGAATGGAAGATGGCATTTAATACCCGCGACAGCCATTACGAATACCTGGTAATGCCTTTTGGCCTATGCAACGCCCCAGCCGTCTTTCAAGAGTTCGTTAACGAAATCTTCAGAGATCTCCTCTATGACTGCTTGGTAGTGAATCTGGATGACATCCTCATTTTTTCTAGGGATCTGAAGACCCACCGGGAACAAGTCAAAGAAGTGTTAACTCGTTTATGAAGGAATCAGTTATTCTGTAAGTTAGAGAAGTGCACCTTTGAAGTACCCACAATTCCATTCCTCGGTTACATTCTTTCAGGGCAGAGGTTACAGATGGACCCCGCTAAAGTCCAGGCTATTCAGGATTGGGCACTTCCAGCTACCCTTAAAGGAATTCAACGTTTCCTGGGGTTTGCTAACTTCTACCGAAGATTCATTCAAAATTATTCTTCTGTCATAGCTCCTATAACCGCATTAACTAGAAAGGGAGCTGATCCTGCCAAGTGGTCTCCGGAGGCTTTGGAAGCTTTTTCATCTTTAAAGGAGGCCTTCACGACTGCTCCAGTTCTGCGACAACCCGATCTCAGCCTTCCGTTCTTGGTGGAGGTTAATGCCTCTACTGTAGGAGTAGGAGCAGTATTATCCCAGCTTTTCGAGGACAAGAAGGTCCATCCTTGTGCATTCTTCTCACGAAGATTCTCCCCCGCTGAACAGAATTACGCTATTGGGGAACAGGAATTACTGGCAGTTTAGTTAGCCTTTGAGGAGTGGAGGTATTTGTTGGAGGGAGCTCAGCATCTAATTTTGGTGACCACGGATCACAAGAACCTCCTGTATCTACAGTCAGCCCGATGTCTGAACCCACGCCAAGCAAGGTGGGCACTCTTCTTTACCCGTTTTAATTTTAAACTCCGTTACAGACCAGGTTCCCTCAACAAAAAGGCTGATGCATTATCTCGCTCCCTAAGTTCAGAAGAACCCTCTGACCGTTCAAGAGAGCAATTTATCCTGGAATCCACCTCTTTTTCTGCAACTAATACCTCTCCACTTCTTCCTCCAGGGAAGATCTTCGTTGCACCAAATCTTCACAAAAAACTTCTTACATGGGCTCACTCCTCCTCCTTCATGGGCCATGCGGGCGGTCATAAGACACTTAAATTCATTCAACGCTCCTACTGGTGGCCTCATCTCAGTACTGAGGTTCAGGAATTCGTAGCTGCCTGTCCAAAATGTGCCCAGCATAAAAGTCCCAAAGGTCCACCAGCCGGGTTACTCCATCCTTTGCCGGTACCACTAAGACCATGGACGCATATTTCTATGGACTTTATTACAGATTTACATATGTCTGGTGGGCGGAACACCGTATGGGTCATAGTTGACCAATTCTCTAAAATGGCACACTTTGTTCCTCTGGCTAATCTTCCATCTGCATCCCAGTTGGCAAAATTGTTTATAGCAGAGATCTTTCGACTCCATGGTCTACCCCATGAGATCGTGTCTGATAGAGGTCCTCAATTTGTGGCCAGGTTTTGGAGATCCCTATGTTCTGCTCTTGGCATGAAATTAAACTTATCCTCAGGATATCATCCTCAAACGGATGGTCAAACAGAGAGAGTGAACCAGGATCTGGAGACTTTTCTGCGTTTATTCATGTTCTCTTTACAGGACGACTGGCTGGACTTCCTCCCGTTCGCAAAATTTGCCCATAACAATCTTTATCACTCTGCCTCAAAATCTTCTCCATTCTTCATTAATTATGGTTACCATCCAAGAGTTCCTGACTTCCAACTTCTGCCTACGCTCGAGGTTCCGGCCGCAGAGTCAACACATCGTCAATTTACTGAAGCCTGGAAACAAGTTCACAAGACTTTGCTCAAGACATCCAAGAGATATAAGACCTATGCAGATCTGAAACGAAAAGCTGTACCAAGCCTTAAGGTAGGAGATCGGGTTTGGGTTTCCACACGTAACCTAAGATTAAAAGTTCCTACAAAAAAGTTTGCTCCCAGATTTATTGGGCCTTACCCAATCGAAAGAGTGTTGAATCCTGTGGCTTACAAAGTGAAATTACCTCCGCAGTTAAGAATTCCTAATGCATTTCATATTTCTCTCTTAAAACCACTGGTACTTAATTGGTTCAGAGCCGCTCTGCCTAAATCACCCAAGATCCAATTAGCACATAGAGATGAATTTGAGATTCACAAGATCCTCGATTCTCGCAGACGTTATGGTCGCATCCAGTACCTTGTTAATTGGAAAGGGTATGGGCCAGAGGAGCGATCTTGGGTAGATGCAGAGGATGTCCATGCTCCAAGACTTCTTCGGACATTTCATGCCAAGTTTCCAACTAAACCACATAGGTGTCCGGAGTCCACCCACAAAAGGGGGGGTACTGTCAGCGTCCGGAGTCTTACCGGCACGCTGGGGCCGCAGGACTGGCTTCCTTGGCATTGTGCGGGCAGTGGCGGAGGTGGGCTGCTGCGCCGGATATGTGGGCAGCAGTAGCGGAGGTGACTGGGTCTGCTCGTGGCGGCGGGACGCCGCTACAGCGGGTCGCTCTTGCTGAACCGTTGCTTGGAGACCAGGGGCAGTGAGCAATGTGACTTTGCAAAAAGGTCTGCATTACTGGGCGCCGCCATGTTGGAGACCAAGTTTTAAGCATAGTTCCTGTTTCCTGTTTCTTCCAGCCAATCCAGGGGAAGCTCTCCCAATAAAAGGGGGCTGGTTTAGGACAGGGATGCCAGTGCTTCAAGTTACAACCCTGTTGTAGGTGCTTTAGCCTGTGCTCCCAGGATTCCTGCTGTATCTTGGTTCCTCCTGATCCTGCTTGGTCGGTTCTCTGTTGCTGCTGCAGCCCTGCCGTTTCTTGCCTGCTACTGCCTGTGGAAGCGCTCCTGGAAAACCCGGTCCAGTAAGACTCCTTGGGCACAGTCGGCCCCGGGTCTTCTGCCTCGTCTTTCAAGCCACACTCCACAGATCTCCTTCATCAGCCACGCCTTTGTACCACTGACCACAGCCTGCAGATTATTATCTTCAAGCCTCGTTTTCCAAACCACAGTCCACAGTCCTTGTCTCCAGCCACGTTTTCAACTACCATCCACAGTTCCACAGTTCCTCATCTACAGTCTCGTCTTTCTAATCACAGTCCGCAGTTCTTCACCTCCAGCCACGTCTTTAACCATTGTGCTTCAGCCACAGTTCCCTACCTCAGCCCTGTACATAATAAATACTTTCCATTGACTCTCAAACCCCGCCTACGTTCTTCATTGCTCCGTGTCCCATGCGAAGGAACTATATCCAGCCCCCTCATCTGGTTCATTCACAGCCTGCTACCTCCTCGGGCAAATCTCAGCTGCCGGATCCTCAAACCCTGCCAGACGTGACAGAGATAGGGAACAGAGAGAGATAGGTTAAAGGAGAGCAGGTAGTGTTCAGAGAGGGCAAATGGGGAGATGGAAAAATCAGAAATATTACAAAGTGAGTGAAGACCAGATCCAATGAGCTCCCATTCACATGGGATGATGAGGAGGTCCACTGGGAGAGACCGGGTGAGGTTAAGAAGTTTAGAGGCAGGGGATTGTGTGGGGATATCAATAGGGATGTTGAAACCTAGGATAATGGCTGAAATGTCAGAAGAGAGGAAGTGAGGAAGCAAAGTTGTCAATGAATTTGGAGGCAATGCCAGGGGGGTGGTAAATGACAGCTACTCTAAGATAGACTGGTTGGAAGAGTTGTATAGCATGGACCTCAAATGTAGAGAATGTAAGGGATGGTTCTGGTGGTTAAGAGTTGGTAGGAGTAACTAGAAGGTAAAGGGATCCCAACACCACCCCCATGACGACCCCCAGGCGGGGTGTACGTGTTAATGTGAGGCCCCCAGCAGAGAGAGCAGTAGGAGAAGTAGTGTCAGAGGGCGTAATCCAGCTTTCAGTAATGGCTAGTAGGGGTAGGGAGTTGGAAATGAAAAGGTCATGGGTGGGGACCAGTTTGTTACAAACAGATCTGGCATTCCAGAGGGCACAGGAGAGGGAATAGGAGTCTGTGGGAGAGATGTGATTGAGATTTTCAGGGTTGCTGTAGTAGTGAGGTGAGATTAACTTTGAGAGCAAGGATGATGAGAGAGTAGTGATGGTGCATATGCCTGAGCTAGGAGGGGAAGCTGCATGAGGTGGGCAGGTAGAGAGTTCAGTGTGATGTGAATGGGGGTGTGGGGATATTACAGGGAAGGGAGGGAGGGCGTAATATGAATCAGGGGCACTATATTTGGGGTAATGTGAATAACATTGTAATACTGTGTGGCGTAATTTGAATTGTGGGTACCATTGTGGCCACGCCCCCTTCTTTGTGTGACCACAACACTTTTTGTGGTGCATGCTTTCTCTTTTTTACGGATGGGAGGGCACAAATTTATTATTTGCAGGGGGGCGCCAAACACTCTAGCACCGGCCCTGAGTGCAGGTTTTAGGGATATCCATAATTGAGCACAGATGGATAAATCAAATTGACTGAGGTACTAATTAAGTCATCTGTACTCAAACATGGTTATCCTTAAAACCTGGACTGCTAGAGTGCCTTGAGGACCGTGTTTGGGAACCTCTGGAATAGAGTATAATAAAATACATTATAAACTAACAAATATGATTTACCGTATCTGCTGAAATGAAATGACTACAGTCTCTGCATTGTGAGAGAAATATGCGAGAATTAATTGTGTGATTGTGTGACAGTATTTCATGTTACAGCTGCAGTCTGTTTCCAATCACAGAATTACAGTACTAGTCTCTTCCATTCAGACAAGTTGCCTTTTATGTGTCTAAGGAGTCAGGAAAAAAATTAATGGTTGGGGTGAAATGCCACCCGAGGTCGCCAGCTGCACGGGATCCTGGCATAACTCAGATGTTTTTTAAAAGGGCAAACGCTTACAAGGCACGGTTTTGCATTTTAAGTAATTTCCTCTATAAATAAACATCTGAGTTCGCCGGTATCCCGCATGGCCTCCAAACTCAGGCGGAATTACATCCCGACCTATAAGTTACTGAAGTGCTTAATGATTTGTAGCAGAACATAAGACAGGCAGATCTCAGCATATGCAATAGATCACAACAAAGTGGGTCTCAATAAATTGTGTATTATGATAACAGTGCCCTAGCTGAGAGGTTTTTATATACAGTAGGCTTCAGTATTGCCAAGACTGAGAGTTGGAATGCTACAAGGATGAAGAAGGTCCCTATGGTGAGGTAAGAAGATGTGGGTCTGGGATGGAAGTGGAATGCTTTTCTAGTACTTTGAAGCCACAAGTTATGCCAGAGAACCATCTACATGATGCACTACTGACTCAGGCCATGGGAGGAATCACTATACATGAACAATGGAATCTCTGGTGGCTCTTAAGTCATATTTTAGTATCATCTGCAAAACTTGACACTGTGCTTTCTAGTCTTGACTCTTTTCTAGTCCTTCTCGTAGATCATTTATAAATATGTTAAACAATAGTGACCCCAGCTCAGAACCCTGCGGTATTCCACTGATTACGTTAGCCCGTGTGGAAAACATCCCATTAACCACTACTTACTGTTCCCTGTTATCAAGCCAATTACTCACCCAAGTTCAAATAGTGTTTCCTATACCAAACTCCCTTAATTTGAAAATCAGCTTCCTGTGAGGATTTGTGTCGAAAGCTTTTGCAAAATCCAGATAAACCACATCTTCTGTATTACCCTGGTCAAAATTGACGCTTACTATCTCATAGAACCTAATCAAATTAGTTTGACATGACCTATTTCTCAAAAATCCATGCTGGTTCTTATTAATAGCATGGGAGTTCTCCAACTAATCCTGTATGCTATCCTTTAGTATACTTTCCAATAGTTTCCCTACTGTTGATGGCAGACTAACCAGTCTATAGTTACCATGATGGAGTTTAATACCCTTTTTAAAGATTGGGACTACCTCTGCTATACACCAGTCCTTTGGTAAGTGAATCACTGAAAATCAGATACAGTGGCCTTGCTAGTTCAGCATTTAGCTCCATCAGAACCCTAGGATGAAGTCTATCTCGACCAGGAGATTTATTAGTCTTAATTTTTTTTTATTGCTCACGGAAAACTTTCTCAGACAGATAAGTATTAAGCAACGGGCCTTTAACATTACTATTATTGTTACTTACTAATCCCACCATCTGGTCATCTCTAGTAAACACTGATGTAAATAATGTGTTTAATGTTTCAGCTTTTTCTTTGTTAGCATTTATCAAGAATCCCAGTTCACTTTTTAATTGTTCTGTAGTCTCTTTTTTTAGCCTCTTACCATTTATGTACTTGAAGAATTTTTTTAGGGTTAGTGTTGCTCTCCTTACTGATTTGCTTTTTGTTTTATATTTTAGCTGCTCTGATTTCCTTTTTGCATTTTTTGTAACATTCCTTGTAGTCCTAGAATGACTCCACCTTCCCATCTGATGTAAAAGCTTTGAATGCTCGCCTCTTTTTATCCATTTTGTCCTTTACCTTTTTGTTTAGCTACATTGGTTTGAATTTAATAACTCTTATTTTTAATGCCCACGGGGATGCAATTATGGGTATATTTGTCTAGCATCAATTAAAAAAATCCCACATTTCAGCAGTGTTCTTTCCCTGAAACAAAGTTTTCCAATCTACTGGTATGTCCTTTAGATCATGTTTCAGCCTATTAAAATTTGCTCTTTTAAAGTTGAGTGTTAGTTGAACCCTTAGGATGCTGCTTTTGAAAATGAATGTTGAAAGTAATCATGGTATGATCACTGGTACCCAAGGTCTCGCATACTGTGGTATTTACTATTATCTCCACGTTGTTAGTACTAGGTCCAGTATAGTCCTTACTCTGGTTGGTTCCTCAACTATTTGTGACAAGTAATTATCTTTTAGCATATTTAAGAACCTTTTAGTTCTAGCTGTGTCACATGATTCACTAGCCCAATTTAAGTCTTTATAATTAAAATCCCCAATGATTAGGACCTCCCCCAGTCCTGTAGCTTTCTTGATATGCATCAAGAGTTGCGCTTCCTCAGTCACACTAATATCAGGTGGTTTATAGCATGTCCCTATTAAAAGCTTTTCGGTACATTTCCTTCAGGTAGAAATTGCAACCCATAATGTCTCAACAATATCTCCAGTTCCCTAGTAAATATCCTCCTTTAAGTATGGTTTTAGAAATGGTTTAACATAAAGACATACACCACCCCCTCTTTTAATAGCTCTGTCTCTCCTGAAAAGAGTATAACCCTCCAAGTTAGCTGCCCAATTGTGAGAATCATCCGACGTGTCTCCGTGATACCTAAATTATCATATTGTTCCTTCATTACAAGCATTTCTAATTCCTCCATGTTGTCTTAAAGGCTTCTTCTGTTTACAAGCATACACTTTAGGTTAGAAATACCCTTATCTATTTGTCTTCTCTTCTCTATCATTTCCATTCTTAATTTGGCATTCTCTGATTTTCAAATTCTAGCTGTTCTTCCCCTACCCGATTTTCCACCTCCATTATATCTAATACCTCCCCCCCTTGCTGCACTCACTAATGTTCCTGTAGCTTCTTTCTAATCCCTCCCCCCAGACATCTAGTACCCCTCATACATGTTACACCACACAGTAGAGCTACTTATACAAGTTATGCCACAGTAAAGCCACTTATACACATTACACCACAGTAGAGCCACTTATTCACATTATGGCACAGTAGAGCCCCTTATACATGCTATGCCATGGTAGAGCCCCTTATACACATTAAACCACAGTAGAGCTGCTATAGAAGTATCTGTATTTAACTATTTACCCAACTGACCTGACTTCACAACCCCATACTGAAAATAATGCCCCAAATGTGACCTACCTCCAAGGCAGAGTCAGGTGCTGCAGCAGAAGCTGGGGCAGAGAGAAGTGCTGCAGCATCAATGTAGAGAGAGGTGCTGGAGCAGCCGGGGGTAAAGAGAGAGGTGCTGCATCAGCTGGGGCAGAATTAGGTGCTGTAGCAGCTAGGGCAGGGAGATGTGCTGCAGCATCTGAAGTAGAGACATGTGCTGCAGCTTCCAGTAAAGAGAGAGATGTTGCATAAGCTGAGTCAGAGGTGCTGCAGCAACTGGGCTATCAGAGAGAGGTGCTGCAGTAGTGGAGGCAGAGAGTGGTGCTGCAGGTCAGAAGTAACCTTGCTGCACACCTACATACACACTGTGAGCAATATAAATAAAGAGGACAGGCAGAGTTCCAGCATATGCAGGAGTATCTCCTGCTGTCGCCTCTGGCCTGCTTTGTTCCCTACCTAGTCTCAGAATGCGAGTCAGTCTGCACCCCTTTGTTCCTCCTCCTGCTCTGCAGCTGCCTGTACAGTGGTCCTAGGTAAAAATAGAGGCACAAGCGCATGCTCTAACTTTGCCAGCTCCTGGAGCTTGCGCTCTTCTGTAGCCACCCTTGCTACACCCCTGATAGAGCATTTGGAATGATTTACTGTGTACTGACACTGGGATTATTCTTGATAGATGTTTTGGAAGAAAAGTTACCTGGTTCCTTCAAGACATTTCATATATTCCATTATGTGAGACCAATCAAACGCTCCAGTACGTGTATTAACCCATTTGTTCAGCTCCATAATACATTGCTCAGAGCACTTCAGCACAAGGATCTCTTTAAAAAAATCCACTGGCTGCAAAGAGATGATGGATAAAGGATCCAATACTGATGTCAATCAAAAGATCTCCCTTAATGTGACCTGCAGGGAAAGATTACATCGATTACAGAGTGTAATATGTTATGTAGCATCTATTCTATATATCATTCTGTAATGTCCTGTTACAGGTAAGCAACTGCCTCACTATACACCTGCTGCTCTTTCAGTGTAATATATGAGGGGGTTAGTTCTTAAATACTGCTCATCAGGATAGCGGAGGTCACATGACTGACACCAGCATCCTGGCATTGAAGACTCCAACGTTGGATGGGGTAAGTATTTTTACACCTCCCCCCCACCCTAAACCTCAGAGGGTTGTGGATAGGGCTAGCCCTCCAAGGTGGTGGCTAAGACTAACACTCTGGGGTGGCAGCTAGGGCTAATCCAGCAGAGCCTAACCCTAACCCCATCTGTAATACCCCAATACAACCAGCATGTAAACTATGTGGTACAGGTCAGGGATACCTTGATGGTATATTCCTCTTTCAGCAGCAGCTCATCCCTATTCCTGGCAGAGAAGCAAAGTTTTCCCCAGACACAAAAAAAGGCAGTCAGGGCTTTGCATAAAAGAATAAGGGACAGATGTATTAAACTGGAGAAGATACAAAGAAGTGATAAAGCAGTAATAAGAGCAAGGTGATAACGCACCAGCCAATCATTACGGATATGAAAAATGGCAGTTAGAAGCTGACTGGCTGGTGCGTTATCACCTTCCACTTATCCATTGCCATTTCTTTTGGCGGGCAAGGCATGCCGTCGCACACAGTACCCGTCGCTGCACTTTTTCGCAGCTCTCCCTCCTCCCTGACATAAGCACTCCACTCAGGGGGTGGAGTTTCGTGAAATGACGCATTGCATAGCAACATCACGATGCAAACGCGTCATTCCATGAAACTCCGCCCCCCCTGAGCGGAGTGCTAATGACAGGGAGGAGGGGTAGTAGGGGAGCACGAAAAGTGCCACAGCAGGTGCCTCGTGCAATGGCATGCCTTGACCGCCGCAAGAAACGGCACTACTCCGCTACTCTCGGCACCTACAGTACTGATCACAAGATGCTAATGGAGAACAGGTTCTGGTTCAACTTGACTATTTGGATTAGTAACCCATCAAGCACCAAATCAACCATATTTGCTACTTCCAGGCTGGACATCCATAAATAGACAACTTTTATTACAGGTATACCTGCACATTCTACACCGTCTGTGCAATAACTGCCCCGCACTAACTTCTAATATTAAGAGCTACAGATTTGGGGTTATTCTGACCCGATCGCTCGCTGCAGTTTGTCGCAGCTCAGGGATCAGGTCGGAACTGCGCATGCGCCGGTGCATGGCAGCTTTCATTGCCGAGCGATCGCCTCTGAGACAGAAGCGGTCGCTGGGTGGGAGGGGGCTGAATGGTGGCATTAATCCACTGTTTAGGGGGAGCACTCCAGCCAACGCAGGCGTGGCTGGACCATTGGGGGTGTGGGCCGCGGCGGCAGAGTGAAATCTCACGCAGCCTCTGCGGCCAGTGGCAGTGACAATTACCTCCCGGCCATCCGCAGGAGCTGCTCAAATACAAAGGCATCGTTGCTGTGCGATGCTTTTGTATTTGTGCGTGGGGGCCGGACTGACATGGCCTGTGCTGGGCGTCCCCCCACATGTCAGGGAAGATGATCGTAGCTGTGCTAAATTTAGCACAGCTACGATCAACTCAGCATGACCCCCATAGAGTATGGTCAGAAGTAGTTTACATCTAATGAAAGAACAGCAATATTGACCTCATCCTAATTCTCTTGCTATTGCTCACTTTTAGTTTTTATCATGTTATGAGTTCTACCACGGGATTGTCTTGGCTGTCGGGATTTCAGCATTGGTATCCTAACTGCCGGGATCCCGGCAGCTGTTAAATTGACTGCATCCCCTACACTATATGATAGTTACGTTTAATTTCAAAATAAGCCCATTATTTTGCTTCCAGGTTTATTTTACCCATTAAATGAGTACGTTATATGCATTTACTATTTGATACAACATTTTTATAGAGTATAATAAATCGTTTTTATATACCGCATATTGGAGCTTTGTTAATTACATGGTTAGGAGTGGGCAATGTAATGTCTTTTTTTATTCTATACCTTTCTTGGTGTCCAGGGTGTTGGTTGACCAATGGGTTTGCAGCATCAGCTTCAATTGTATCACTACTGAACGGGCGCCCCTCAATTGCTTATTTAAGTGCACCTTAACTGGTATACTGGTCACTTTGGGGAATAAAGTGGATTATGATGTAGAGTAGAAAGAAATGCTGGAACAACACTAGACAAAGCTGTTTTCAGGCTCCATGTAATGTATGGAGAAAGTATAGACAATACATTGCCAGCATGGCCAATAAAATCATTATTCTGAGGTCTGCTGCAGAAATGTTTGCATGGTGCTAAGTGGGATAAAATACCATGGGTCAAAATAACAACTGCCCCATAAATGATACACCAACTTCCTCCCACTAGTAAACTGTACTAAACCAAACTGTGTGAAGGGACAAAACTAAGAGTAGGTGGTCATCCATTGTCAATGAGCAGGTAATTTAAAAGTAATAAGAAGCTTTACTGTAGGGCATAAAGTATCAAGGGCATTGCGGTGTGTGGCATAATATGGTGCAGAGGGAATTACTGTGTGGAGATTAATATGGTGGAATTTTTTTTTCCTGTGGTGGCAGTGACAGGGTCAAAAACTGGGGAGTAAGGTAGTCTTTTCAGGTGACCACACCCATTTTAGTGAGGCCATGCTCATTTTAGCAAGGTTACGCCCCTTGTTGGTAGCAAATTTGTATTCTTTATATCTATGGGGGGGGTGCATTTTTTTATGTCAATGAAGGGGAGGGGAGCGCATTTTTAAATCTTGCACTGGGAGCCAAATTGGCTAGAAACAGCCCTGCACTTATCACTGCATTATCTATTCTTTATCCCTTCTCTATGCTTAATACATCTGCCCCTACATGGTTTACTACATAACTCAGAAATGGAACTGATCGCAATAGGAAAGGGAAAGATTTGATTCATGCAACCTAAACACACAATCTAATACAATTACAGACACCATATAAACTTTAAGTCATTCATTACACAAATGGCAATATAATGAAATCTGATATTAAGTTAATGAGCGCCTGAAATTTTTCGGGTTTTGTGTTTTGGTTTTGGGTTCGGTTCCGCGGCCGTGTTTTGGGTTCGAACGCGTTTTGGCAAAACCTCACCGAATTTTTTTTGTCGGATTCGGGTGTGTTTTGGATTCGGGTGTTTTTTTCCAAAAACACTAAAAAACAGCTTAAATCATAGAATTTGGGGGTCATTTTGATCCCAAAGTATTATTAACCTCAAAAACCATAATTTACACTCATTTTCAGTCTATTCTGAATACCTCACACCTCACAATATTATTTTTAGTCCTAAAATTTGCACAGAGGTCGCTGTGTGAGTAAGATAAGCGACCCTAGTGGCCGACACAAACACCGGGCCCATCTAGGAGTGGCACTGCAGTGTCACGCAGGATGTCCCTTCCAAAAAACCCTCCCCAAACAGCACATGACGCAAAGAAAAAAAGAGGCGCAATGAGGTAGCTGTGTGAGTAAGATTAGCGACCCTAGTGGCCGACACAAACACCGGGCCCATCTAGGAGTGGCACTGCAGTGTCACGCAGGATGGCCCTTCCAAAAAACCCTCCCCAAACAGCACATGACGCAAAGAAAAAAAGAGGCGCAATGAGGTAGCTGTGTGAGTAAGATTAGCGACCCTAGTGGCCGACACAAACACCGGGCCCATCTAGGAGTGGCACTGCAGTGTCACGCAGGATGTCCCTTCCAAAAAACCCTCCCCAAACAGCACATGACGCAAAGAAAAAAAGAGGCGCAATGAGGTAGCTGACTGTGTGAGTAAGATTAGCGACCCTAGTGGCCGACACAAACACCGGGCCCATCTAGGAGTGGCACTGCAGTGTCACGCAGGATGTCCCTTCCAAAAAACCCTCCCCAAACAGCACATGACGCAAAGAAAAAAAGAGGCGCAATGAGGTAGCTGTGTGAGTAAGATTAGCGACCCTAGTGGCCGACACAAACACCGGGCCCATCTAGGAGTGGCACTGCAGTGTCACGCAGGATGGCCCTTCCAAAAAACCCTCCCCAAACAGCACATGACGCAAAGAAAAAAAGAGGCGCAATGAGGTAGCTGACTGAGTAAGATTAGCGACCCTAGTGGCCGACACAAACACCGGGCCCATCTAGGAGTGGCACTGCAGTGTCACGCAGGATGTCCCTTCCAAAAAACCCTCCCCAATCAGCACATGATGCAAAGAAAAAGAAAAGAAAAAAGAGGTGCAAGATGGAATTGTCCTTGGGCCCTCCCACCCACCCTTATGTTGTATAAACAAAACAGGACATGCACACTTTAACCAACCCATCATTTCAGTGACAGGGTCTGCCACACGACTGTGACTGATATGACGGGTTGGTTTGGACCCCCCCCAAAAAAGAAGCAATTAATCTCTCCTTGCACAAACTGGCTCTACAGAGGCAAGATGTCCACCTCATCTTCACCCTCCGATATATCACCGTGTACATCCCCCTCCTCACAGATTATCAATTCGTCCCCACTGGAATCCACCATCTCAGCTCCCTGTGTACTTTGTGGAGGCAATTGCTGCTGGTCAATGTCTCCGCGGAGGAATTGATTATAATTCATTTTAATGAACATCATCTTCTCCACATTTTCTGGATGTAACCTCGTACGCCGATTGCTGACAAGGTGAGCGGCGGCACTAAACACTCTTTCGGAGTACACACTTGTGGGAGGGCAACTTAGGTAGAATAAAGCCAGTTTGTGCAAGGGCCTCCAAATTGCCTCTTTTTCCTGCCAGTATAAGTACGGACTGTGTGACGTGCCTACTTGGATGCGGTCACTCATATAATCCTCCACCATTCTATCAATGTTGAGAGAATCATATGCAGTGACAGTAGACGACATGTCCGTAATCGTTGTCAGGTCCTTCAGTCCGGACCAGATGTCAGCATCAGCAGTCGCTCCAGACTGCCCTGCATCACCGCCAGCGGGTGGGCTCGGAATTCTGAGCCTTTTCCTCGCACCCCCAGTTGCGGGAGAATGTGAAGGAGGAGATGTTGACAGGTCGCGTTCTGCTTGACTTGACAATTTTGTCACCAGCAGGTCTTTCAACCCCAGCAGACCTGTGTCGGCCGGAAAGAGAGATCCAAGGTAGGCTTTAAATCTAGGATCGAGCACGGTGGCCAAAATGTAGTGCTCTGATTTCAACAGATTGACCACCCGTGAATCCTTGTTAAGCGAATTAAGGGCTGCATCCACAAGTCCCACATGCCTAGCGGAATCGCCTTCTTTTAGCTCCTTCTTCAATGCCTCCAGCTTCTTCTGCAAAAGCCTGATGAGGGGAATGACCTGACTCAGGCTGGCAGTGTCTGAACTGACTTCACGTGTGGCAAGTTCAAAGGGCATCAGAACCTTGCACAACGTTGAAATCATTCTCCACTGCACTTGAGACAGGTGCATTCCACCTCCTATATCGTGCTCAATTGTATAGGCTTGAATGGCCTTTTGCTGCTCCTCCAACCTCTGAAGCATATAGAGGGTTGAATTCCACCTCGTTACCACTTCTTGCTTCAGATGATGGCAGGGCAGGTTCAGTAGTTTTTGGTGGTGCTCCAGTCTTCTGTACGTGGTGCCTGTACGCCGAAAGTGTCCCGCAATTTTTCTGGCCACCGACAGCATCTCTTGCACGCCCCTGTCGTTTTTTAAAAAATTCTGCACCACCAAATTCAAGGTATGTGCAAAACATGGGACGTGCTGAAATTTGCCCATATTTAATGCACACACAATATTGCTGGCGTTGTCCGATGCCACAAATCCACAGGAGAGTCCAATTGGGGTAAGCCATTCCGCGATGATCTTCCTCAGTTGCCGTAAGAGGTTTTCAGCTGTGTGCGTATTCTGGAAAGCGGTGATACAAAGCGTAGCCTGCCTAGGAAAGAGTTGGCGTTTGCGAGATGCTGCTACTGGTGCCGCCGCTGCTGTTCTTGCGGCGGGAGTCCATACATCTACCCAGTGGGCTGTCACAGTCATATAGTCCTGACCCTGCCCTGCTCCACTTGTCCACATGTCCGTGGTTAAGTGGACATTGGGTACAACTGCATTTTTTAGGACACTGGTGAGTCTTTTTCTGACGTCCGTGTACATTCTCGGTATCGCCTGCCTAGAGAAGTGGAACCTAGATGGTATTTGGTAACGGGGGCACACTGCCTCAATAAATTGTCTAGTTCCCTGTGAACTAACGGCGGATACCGGACGCACGTCTAACACCAACATAGTTGTCAAGGACTCAGTTATCCGCTTTGCAGTAGGATGACTGCTGTGATATTTCATCTTCCTCGCAAAGGACTGTTGAACAGTCAATTGCTTACTGGAAGTAGTACAAGTGGGCTTACGACTTCCCCTCTGGGATGACCATCGACTCCCAGCGGCAACAACAGCAGCGCCAGCAGCAGTAGGCGTTACACGCAAGGATGCATCGGAGGAATCCCAGGCAGGAGAGGACTCGTCAGAATTGCCAGTGACATGGCCTGCAGGACTATTGGCATTCCTGGGGAAGGAGGAAATTGACACTGAGAGAGTTGGTGGGGTGGTTTGCGTGAGCTTGGTTACAAGAGGAAGGGATTTACTGGTCAGTGGACTGCTTCCGCTGTCACCCAAAGTTTTTGAACTTGTCACTGACTTATTATGAATGCGCTGCAGGTGACGTATAAGGGAGGATGTTCCGAGGTGGTTAACGTCCTTACCCCTACTTATTACAGCTTGACAAAGGGAACACACGGCTTGACACCTGTTGTCCGCATTTCTGGTGAAATACCTCCACACCGAAGAGCTGATTTTTTTGGTATTTTCACCTGGCATGTCAACGGCCATATTCCTCCCACGGACAACAGGTGTCTCCCCGGGTGCCTGACTTAAACAAACCACCTCACCATCAGAATCCTCCTGGTCAATTTCCTCCCCAGCGCCAGCAACACCCATATCCTCCTCATCCTGGTGTACTTCAACACTGACATCTTCAATCTGACTATCAGGAACTGGACTGCGGGTGCTCCTTCCAGCACTTGCAGGGGGCGTGCAAATGGTGGAAGGCGCATGCTCTTCACGTCCAGTGTTGGGAAGGTCAGGCATCGCAACCGACACAATTGGACTCTCCTTGTGGATTTGGGATTTCAAAGAACGCACAGTTCTTTGCGGTGCTTTTGCCAGCTTGAGTCTTTTCAGTTTTCTAGCGAGAGGCTGAGTGCTTCCATCCTCATGTGAAGCTGAACCACTAGCCATGAACATAGGCCAGGGCCTCAGCCGTTCCTTGCCACTCCGTGTGGTAAATGGCATATTGGCAAGTTTACGCTTCTCCTCCGACAATTTTATTTTAGGTTTTGGAGTCCTTTTTTTACTGATATTTGGTGTTTTGGTTTTGACATGCTCTGTACTATGCCATTGGGCATCGGCCTTGGCAGACGACGTTGCTGGCATTTCATCGTCTCGGCCATGACTAGTGGCAGCAGCTTCAGCACGAGGTGGAAGTGGATCTTGATCTTTCCCTAATTTTGGAACCTCAACATTTTTGTTCTCCATATTTTAATAGGCACAACTAAAAGGCACCTCAGGTAAACAATGGAGATGGATGGATTGGATACTAGTATACAATTATGGACGGGCTGCCGAGTGCCGACACAGAGGTAGCCACAGCCGTGAACTACCGCACTGTACTGTGTCTGCTGCTAATATATAGACTGGTTGATAAAGAGATAGTATACTCGTAACTAGTATGTATGTATAAAGAAAGAAAAAAAACCACGGTTAGGTGGTATATACAATTATGGACGGGCTGCCGAGTGCCGACACAGAGGTAGCCACAGCCGTGAACTACCGCACTGTACTGTGTCTGCTGCTAATATATAGACTGGTTGATAAAGAGATAGTATACTCGTAACTAGTATGTATGTATAAAGAAAGAAAAAAAAACCACGGTTAGGTGGTATATACAATTATGGACGGGCTGCCGAGTGCCGACACAGAGGTAGCCACAGCCGTGAACTACCGCACTGTACTGTGTCTGCTGCTAATATATAGACTGGTTGATAAAGAGATAGTATACTCGTAACTAGTATGTATGTATAAAGAAAGAAAAAAAAACCACGGTTAGGTGGTATATACAATTATGGACGGGCTGCCGAGTGCCGACACAGAGGTAGCCACAGCCGTGAACTACCGCACTGTACTGTGTCTGCTGCTAATAAATAGACTGGTTGATAAAGAGATAGTATACTCGTAACTAGTATGTATGTATAAAGAAAGAAAAAAAAACCACGGTTAGGTCACTGGTATATACAATTATGGACGGGCTGCCGAGTGCCGACACAGAGGTAGCCACAGCCGTGAACTACCGCACTGTACTGTGTCTGCTGCTAATATATAGACTGGTTGATAAAGAGATAGTATACTCGTAACTAGTATGTATGTATAAAGAAAGAAAAAAAAACCACGGTTAGGTGGTATATACAATTATGGACGGGCTGCCGAGTGCCGACACAGAGGTAGCCACAGCCGTGAACTACCGCACTGTACTGTGTCTGCTGCTAATATATAGACTGGTTGATAAAGAGATAGTATACTCGTAACTAGTAGAGATGAGCGGGTTCGGTTTCTTTGAATCCGAACCCGCACGAACTTCACTTTTTTTTTCACGGGTCCGAGCGACTCGGATCTTCCCGCCTTGCTCGGTTAACCCGAGCGCGCCCGAACGTCATCATGACGCTGTCGGATTCTCGCGAGGCTCGGATTCTATATAAGGAGCCGCGCGTCGCTGCCATTTTCACACGTGCATTGAGATTGATAGGGAGAGGACGTGGCTGGCGTCCTCTCCATTTAGATTAGATTTAGAAGAGAGAGAGAGAGAGAGAGATTGCTGTGATACTGTAGATTAGAAGAGAGTGCAGACAGAGTTTAGTGACTGACGACCACAGTGACCAGTGACCACCAGAGACAGTGCAGTTGTTTGTTTTATTTAATATATCCGTTCTCTGCCTGAAAAAAACGATACACAGTCACACAGTGACTCAGTCTGTGTGCACTGCTCAGCCCAGTGTGCTGCACATCAATGTATTGTATATAAAGCTTATAATTGTGGGGGAGACTGGGGAGCACTGCAGGTTGTTATAGCAGGAGCCAGGAGTACATGATAAATAATATTATATTAAAATTAAACAGTGCACACTTTTGCTGCAGGAGTGCCACTGCCAGTGTGACTAGTGGTGACCAGTGCCTGACCACCAGTATATTAGTAGTATTGTATACTATCTCTTTATCAACCAGTCTATATTAGCAGCAGACACAGTACAGTGCGGTAGTTCACGGCTGTGGCTACCTCTGTGTCGGCACTCGGCAGGCAGTCCGTCCATCCATAATTGTATTATAATATATACCACCTAACCGTGGTTTTTTTTTCATTCTTTATACCGTCGTCATACTAGTTGTTACGAGTATACTACTATCTCTTTATCAACCAGTGTACAGTGCGGTAGTTCACGGCTGTGGCTACCTCTGTGTCGGCACTCGGCAGGCAGTCCGTCCAACCATAATTGTATTATATACCACCTAACCGTGGTTTTTTTTTCATTCTTTATACCGTCGTCATACTAGTTGTTATGAGTATACTACTATCTCTTTATCAACCAGTGTACAGTGCGGTAGTTCACGGCTGTGGCTACCTCTGTGTCGGCACTCGGCAGGCAGTCCGTCCATCCATAATTGTATTATAATATATACCACCTAACCGTGGTTTTTTTTTCATTCTTTATACCGTCGTCATACTAGTTGTTACGAGTATACTACTATCTCTTTATCAACCAGTGTACAGTGCGGTAGTTCACGGCTGTGGCTACCTCTGTGTCGGCACTCGGCAGGCAGTCCGTCCAACCATAATTGTATTATAAACCACCTAACCGTGGTTTTTTTTTCATTCTTTATACCGTCGTCATACTAGTTGTTACGAGTATACTACTATCTCTTTATCAACCAGTGTACAGTGCGGTAGTTCACGGCTGTGGCTACCTCTGTGTCGGCACTCGGCAGGCAGTCCGTCCAACCATAATTGTATTATAATATATACCACCTAACCGTGGTTTTTTTTTCATTCTTTATACCGTCGTCATACTAGTTGTTACGAGTATACTACTATCTCTTTATCAACCAGTGTACAGTGCGGTAGTTCACGGCTGTGGCTACCTCTGTGTCGGCACTCGGCAGGCAGTCCGTCCATCCATAATTGTATTATAATATATACCACCTAACCGTGGTTTTTTTTTCATTCTTTATACCGTCGTCATACTAGTTGTTACGAGTATACTACTATCTCTTTATCAACCAGTGTACAGTGCGGTAGTTCACGGCTGTGGCTACCTCTGTGTCGGCACTCGGCAGGCAGTCCGTCCAACCATAATTGTATTATATACCACCTAACCGTGGTTTTTTTTTCATTCTTTATACCGTCGTCATACTAGTTGTTACGAGTATACTACTATCTCTTTATCAACCAGTGTACAGTGCGGTAGTTCACGGCTGTGGCTACCTCTGTGTCGGCACTCGGCAGGCAGTCCGTCCATCCATAATTGTATTATATACCACCTAACCGTGGTTTTTTTATACCACCTAACCGTGGCAGTCCGTCCATAATTGTATACTAGTATCCAATCCATCCATCTCCATTGTTTACCTGAGGTGCCTTTTAGTTCTGCCTATAAAATATGGAGAACAAAAAAGTTGAGGTTCCAAAATTAGGGAAAGATCAAGATCCACTTCCACCTCGTGCTGAAGCTGCTGCCACTAGTCATGGCCGAGACGATGAAATGCCAGCAACGTCGTCTGCCAAGGCCGATGCCCAATGTCATAGTACAGAGCATGTCAAATCCAAAACACCAAATATCAGAAAAAAAGGACTCCAAAACCTAAAATAAAATTGTCGGAGGAGAAGCGTAAACTTGCCAATATGCCATTACCACACGGAGTGGCAAGGAACGGCTGAGGCCCTGGCCTATGTTCATGGCTAGTGGTTCAGCTTCACATGAGGATGGAAGCACTCAGCCTCTCGCTAGAAAACTGAAAAGACTCAAGCTGGCAAAAGCACCGCAAAGAACTGTGCGTTCTTTGAAATCCCAAATCCACAAGGAGAGTCCAATTGTGTCGTTTGCGATGCCTGACCTTCCCAACACTGGACGTGAAGAGCATGCGCCTTCCACTATTTGCATGCCCCCTGCAAGTGCTGGAAGGAGCACCCGCAGTCCAGTTCCTGATAGTCAGATTAAAGATGTCAGTGTTGAAGTACACCAGGATGAGGAGGATATGGGTGTTGCTGGCGCTGGGGAGGAAATTGACCAGGAGGATTCTGATGGTGAGGTGGTTTGTTTAAGTCAGGCACCCGGGGAGACACCTGTTGTCCGTGGGAGGAATATGGCCGTTGACATGCCAGGTGAAAATACCAAAAAAATCAGCTCTTCGGTGTGGAGGTATTTCACCAGAAATGCGGACAACAGGTGTCAAGCCGTGTGTTCCCTTTGTCAAGCTGTAATAAGTAGGGGTAAGGACGTTAACCACCTCGGAACATCCTCCCTTATACGTCACCTGCAGCGCATTCATAATAAGTCAGTGACAAGTTCAAAAACTTTGGGTGACAGCGGAAGCAGTCCACTGACCAGTAAATCCCTTCCTCTTGTAACCAAGCTCACGCAAACCACCCCACCAACTCCCTCAGTGTCAATTTCCTCCTTCCCCAGGAATGCCAATAGTCCTGCAGGCCATGTCACTGGCAAGTCTGACGAGTCCTCTCCTGCCTGGGATTCCTCCAATGCATCCTTGCGTATAACGCCTACTGCTGCTGGCGCTGCTGTTGTTGCCGCTGGGAGTCGATGGTCATCCCAGAGGGGAAGTCGTAAGCCCACTTGTACTACTTCCAGTAAGCAATTGACTGTTCAACAGTCCTTTGCGAGGAAGATGAAATATCACAGCAGTCATCCTACTGCAAAGCGGATAACTGAGTCCTTGACAACTATGTTGGTGTTAGACGTGCGTCCGGTATCCGCCGTTAGTTCACAGGGAACTAGACAATTTATTGAGGCAGTGTGCCCCCGTTACCAAATACCATCTAGGTTCCACTTCTCTAGGCAGGCGATACCGAGAATGTACACGGACGTCCGAAAAAGACTCACCAGTGTCCTAAAAAATGCAGTTGTACCCAATGTCCACTTAACCACGGACATGTGGACAAGTGGAGCAGGGCAGGGTCAGGACTATATGACTGTGACAGCCCACTGGGTAGATGTATGGACTCCCGCCGCAAGAACAGCAGCGGCGGCACCAGTAGCAGCATCTCGCAAACGCCAACTCTTTCCTAGGCAGGCTACGCTTTGTATCACCGCTTTCCAGAATACGCACACAGCTGAAAACCTCTTACGGCAACTGAGGAAGATCATCGCGGAATGGCTTACCCCAATTGGACTCTCCTGTGGATTTGTGGCATCGGACAACGCCAGCAATATTGTGTGTGCATTAAATATGGGCAAATTCCAGCACGTCCCATGTTTTGCACATACCTTGAATTTGGTGGTGCAGAATTTTTTAAAAAACGACAGGGGCGTGCAAGAGATGCTGTCGGTGGCCAGAAAAATTGCGGGACACTTTCGGCGTACAGGCACCACGTACAGAAGACTGGAGCACCACCAAAAACTACTGAACCTGCCCTGCCATCATCTGAAGCAAGAAGTGGTAACGAGGTGGAATTCAACCCTCTATATGCTTCAGAGGTTGGAGGAGCAGCAAAAGGCCATTCAAGCCTATACAATTGAGCACGATATAGGAGATGGAATGCACCTGTCTCAAGTGCAGTGGAGAATGATTTCAACGTTGTGCAAGGTTCTGATGCCCTTTGAACTTGCCACACGTGAAGTCAGTTCAGACACTGCCAGCCTGAGTCAGGTCATTCCCCTCATCAGGCTTTTGCAGAAGAAGCTGGAGGCATTGAAGAAGGAGCTAACACGGAGCGATTCCGCTAGGCATGTGGGACTTGTGGATGCAGCCCTTAATTCGCTTAACAAGGATTCACGGGTGGTCAATCTGTTGAAATCAGAGCACTACATTTTGGCCACCGTGCTCGATCCTAGATTTAAAGCCTACCTTGGATCTCTCTTTCCGGCAGACACAGGTCTGCTGGGGTTGAAAGACCTGCTGGTGACAAAATTGTCAAGTCAAGCGGAACGCGACCTGTCAACATCTCCTCCTTCACATTCTCCCGCAACTGGGGGTGCGAGGAAAAGGCTCAGAATTCCGAGCCCACCCGCTGGCGGTGATGCAGGGCAGTCTGGAGCGACTGCTGATGCTGACATCTGGTCCGGACTGAAGGACCTGACAACGATTACGGACATGTCGTCTACTGTCACTGCATATGATTCTCTCAACATTGATAGAATGGTGGAGGATTATATGAGTGACCGCATCCAAGTAGGCACGTCACACAGTCCGTACTTATACTGGCAGGAAAAAGAGGCAATTTGGAGGCCCTTGCACAAACTGGCTTTATTCTACCTAAGTTGCCCTCCCACAAGTGTGTACTCCGAAAGAGTGTTTAGTGCCGCCGCTCACCTTGTCAGCAATCGGCATACGAGGTTACATCCAGAAAATGTGGAGAAGATGATGTTCATTAAAATGAATTATAATCAATTCCTCCGCGGAGACATTGACCAGCAGCAATTGCCTCCACAAAGTACACAGGGAGCTGAGATGGTGGATTCCAGTGGGGACGAATTGATAATCTGTGAGGAGGGGGATGTACACGGTGATATATCGGAGGGTGAAGATGAGGTGGACATCTTGCCTCTGTAGAGCCAGTT
The DNA here is from genome assembly GCF_028390025.1 of Pseudophryne corroboree. NCBI lineage: Eukaryota > Metazoa > Chordata > Amphibia > Anura > Myobatrachidae > Pseudophryne > Pseudophryne corroboree. The sequence continues at coordinate 355,399,692 of NC_086453.1, read as the reverse complement.
TGTGCAAGGAGAGATTAATTGCTTCTTTTTTGGGGGGGGTCCAAACCAACCCGTCATATCAGTCACAGTCGTGTGGCAGACCCTGTCACTGAAATGATGGGTTGGTTAAAGTGTGCATGTCCTGTTTTGTTTATACAACATAAGGGTGGGTGGGAGGGCCCAAGGATAATTCCATCTTGCACCTCTTTTTTCTTTTCTTTTTCTTTGCATCATGTGCTGATTGGGGAGGGTTTTTTGGAAGGGACATCCTGCGTGACACTGCAGTGCCACTCCTAGATGGGCCCGGTGTTTGTGTCGGCCACTAGGGTCGCTAATCTTACTCACACAGCTACCTCATTGCGCCTCTTTTTTTCTTTGCGTCATGTGCTGTTTGGGGAGGGTTTTTTGGAAGGGACATCCTGCGTGACACTGCAGTGCCACTCCTAGATGTGCCCGGTGTTTGTGTCGGCCACTAGGGTCGCTAATCTTACTCACACAGCTACCTCATTGCGCCTCTTTTTTTCTTTGCGTCATGTGCTGTTTGGGGAGGGTTTTTTGGAAGGGACATCCTGCGTGACACTGCAGTGCCACTCCTAGATGTGCCCGGTGTTTGTGTCGGCCACTAGGGTCGCTAATCTTACTCACACAGTCAGCTACCTCATTGCGCCTCTTTTTTTCTTTGCGTCATTTGCTGTTTGGGGAGGGTTTTTTGGAAGGGCCATCCTGCGTGACACTGCAGTGCCACTCCTAGATGGGCCCGGTGTTTGTGTCGGCCACTAGGGTCGCTAATCTTACTCACACAGCTACCTCATTGCGCCTCTTTTTTTCTTTGCGTCATGTGCTGTTTGGGGAGGGTTTTTTGGAAGGGACATCCTGCGTGACACTGCAGTGCCACTCCTAGATGGGCCCGGTGTTTGTGTCGGCCACTAGGGTCGCTTATCTTACTCACACAGCGACCTCGGTGCAAATTTTAGGACTAAAAATAATATTGTGAGGTGTGAGGTATTCAGAATAGACTGAAAATGAGTGTAAATTATGGTTTTTGAGGTTAATAATACTTTGGGATCAAAATGACCCCCAAATTCTATGATTTAAGCTGTTTTTTAGTGTTTTTGGAAAAAAACACCCGAATCCAAAACACACCCGAATCCGACAAAAATAATTCGGTGAGGTTTTGCCAAAACGCGTTCGAACCCAAAACACGGCCGCGGAACCGAACCCAAAACCAAAACACAAAACCCGAAAAATTTCAGGCGCTCATCTCTAGTAACTAGTATGTATGTATAAAGAAAGAAAAAAAAACCACGGTTAGGTGGTATATACAATTATGGACGGGCTGCCGAGTGCCGACACAGAGGTAGCCACAGCCGTGAACTACCGCACTGTACTGTGTCTGCTGCTAATATATAGACTGGTTGATAAAGAGATAGTATACTCGTAACTAGTATGTATGTATAAAGAAAGAAAAAAAAACCACGGTTAGGTCACTGGTATATACAATTATGGACGGGCTGCCGAGTGCCGACACAGAGGTAGCCACAGCCGTGAACTACCGCACTGTACTGTGTCTGCTGCTAATATAGACTGGTTGATAAAGAGATAGTATACTACTAATATTATATACTGGTGGTCAGGTCACTGGTCACTAGTCACACTGGCAGTGGCACTCCTGCAGCAAAAGTGTGCACTGTTTAATTTTAATATAATATTATGTACTCCTGGCTCCTGCTATAACCTATAACTGGCACTGCAGTAGTGCTCCCCAGTCTCCCCCACAATTATAAGCTGTGTGAGCTGAGCAGTCAGACAGATATATATAATATTATATATAGATAATAGATGATGCAGCACACTGGCCTGAGCCTGAGCAGTGCACACAGATATGGTATGTGACTGAGTCACTGTGTGCTGTGTATCGCTTTTTTCAGGCAGAGAACGGATTATAAATAAAAGTGGTGGTCACTGGTCACTATCAGCAAAACTCTGCACTGTACACTACTGAGTACTCCTAATGCTCCCCAAAATTAGTAAATCAAGTGTCTCTCTAATCTATTCTAATTCTAAACGGAGAGGACGCCAGCCACGTCCTCTCCCTATCAATCTCAATGCACGTGTGAAAATGGCGGCGACGCGCGGCTCCTTATATAGAATCCGAGTCTCGCGATAGAATCCGAGCCTCGCGAGAATCCGACAGCGTCATGATGACGTTCGGGCGCGCTCGGGTTAACCGAGCAAGGCGGGAAGATCCGAGTCGCTCGGACCCGTGAAAAAAAACATGAAGTTCTGGCGGGTTCAGATTCAGAGAAACCGAACCCGCTCATCTCTAATATTAACACTATGTTGCTCAATAATAAAAATCAATCTATGCAGACAATATTAACGTCCCAGATAATTTTGGTGTCACTGCAAGGGTGTCTATGTGCACGTTGGGGCCCAGTTATCTTGCTACATGCAGGTATTGTCTCCTTTAGCCATGAACAAAATATTGCAGCTCTGTGTATTAAAGATGACTGTTTCAAACAAACTGGAGCTGCTTCCCGTGTAATTCACTGCATAGGTATAGTAAATATAGGATAAGGAGGGTCATTCCGAGTTGTTCGCTCGTTGACGATTTTCGCAACAGAGCGATTAAGGCAAAAATGTGCATGCGCCTGGTACGCAGTGTGCATGTGGTTAGTATTTTAACACAAAACTTAGTAGATTTACTCACGTCCGATCGAAGATTTTTCATCGTTGAAGTGATTGGAGTGTGATTGACAGGAAGTGGGTGTTTCTGGGCGGAAACTGGACGTTTTCTGGGAGTGTGCGGAAAAACGCAGGCGTGTCAGGGAAAAAAGCGGGAGTGTCTGGAGAAACGGGGGAGTGGCTGGCCGAACGCTGGGCATGTGTGTGATGTCAAACCAGGAATGAAACGGCCTGAGCTGATCGCAATCTGTGAGTAGGTCTGGAGCTACTCAGAAACTGCTAAGAAATTTCTATTCGCAATTCTGCTAATCTGTCGTTCGCAATTCTGTTAAGCTAAGAAACACTCCCAGAGGGCGGCGGCTTAGCATGTGCAATGCTGCTAAAAGCAGCTAGCAAGTGAACAACTCGGAATCACCCCCAATGTTCTTTGCAGTGGAGCAAGTTTCAGTATAAATATGGATTTATCTCTCCCAGTCAATAGATGGTGCTGAGGGGCCAATCAGCATTGGTATAATGAGGGTCATTCCGAGTTGATCGCTCGCTAGCAGTTTTTAACAGCCATGCAAATGCATTGTCGCCGCCCACTGGGGAGTGTATTTTCTCTTTGCAGAAGTGCGAACGCTTGTGCAGCAGAGCACCTGAGTGCAAAATCATTTTGTGCAAAACACGACCAGCCCTGTAGTTAATCTCTGTGTGCGTTGATTCTGACGACGGAGGGACGGCTTTTTTCATCACTCACCTGCACAGCGAATGCCCAGCCACAACTGCGTTTTTCTAAGCACTCCCTGATAACGGTCAGTTGACACCCAGAAACGCCCACTTCATGTCAATCTTCCTGCGTTCGGCTGTGCAACTGGAATATTCGTTACACTCTGTGCAAACCCACGATGCTCATTGTACCCATACGACGCGCCTGCGCATTGTGGTGCATATGCAATGCCGATTTTTAGCCTGATCACTGCAAACAATGGCAGCTAGCGATCAACTCGGAATAACCCCCAAAGTCTTTATACTCTCCTGTCTCTGACACTTGCTGTGTGCTCTCTTGACTGAGGGTATCATGGACTCCCACTGCTGTATCCTGCCCTCCTGCTAACTCTCTCACACAACTTTCAGCTTGTGCCCCCTCTCTCAGCTGCTCATCTCTGCTTAATGGCATCTTTCCATCTATAAAGATGCTAAATGCAATGTAAGTACTTATTTGAGCCTCATTTCCAGTAGCTGGAGCCATCTTTCCTGCCTATACACACAGACATTTGCAGACCTCAGAAGTGTCATAATGTGACCTAACGTAATGTAAACTCTTAGAAGACCTGTAGACTTGAAATCAATGATGTCCACAGTGCTTATGATAAATGGAATCACTAGAAATGTGCACCGACCCCGTGTCTTAATTTTGGTGCCGGATCTGTATCTCCCTCATATTTTGGATCTGCACTTGATTTTGCCAAAGCCAGCTTTGCATGTTTTGGTTTTGGATTCTGTCTTTCTGTCAAAGATTCATTAAAACTGCTAAAATCACAGAATTTTGGCCTGTTTTTGTTTCTACAGTATTACTAACCACAGTAACATTCATTTCCACTCATTTACAGTCATTTCCAGTAAATTTTGACCACCTCACAGCTCACAATATTGTTTTCATCCAGTTTAGGCATTAAGGTTGTACCAAGGTAGCTGGATGACACATACCCCTTTTCCACTAGTGATGCGGGTCGCAGCCGGGAGCCTGACACGGTTGCTACTCAGCTGTGACCCACATCAGAGCCCCCTTTCCCACTGCACTCACCAACCCAGCATATTGCTGGGTTGGTGACGCTGCTGGCGACGCGGCAGGGGTGGCGCTGGGAGATCACATGATACATACACTGTGAACGGGACCCATGTTGCATCGACACGGCTTCCGTATACACTGCACTACATTGAACTCGTGTTCAACCCAGTAAGCTACCTGTGTAGGATTCCTGGATCACTTGATCCGGGTTTTTGCAGAGGAAGCCATTTCCACTAGCAAAATACACGAGTAAATGCGCAACCCCGTACATTTACCTGTGTTTTTTGAGCTAGTGGAAAAGGGGTATAAGCTAAGAGACAGCAGTGGGCAGCACAAACATGTGAACTTAAACTTCCAACATGGCACATCTAGGAAACCTAATGGAACTGCAGTGACAGACAGGGTGGCAAAACAAGCAGCCAATGGGCACTGAACATCGCTAGTAATGATCTGAACATACACAAACTGGCTCTACATCATCATCATCATCCGATTCCTCATCCCCATCAGTGTGTACATCATATTCTTCATACTATATAAATTTGTGCCCGCTGGAATCCACCATTACAGGTTCCTCTGTATTTTTTGGCCGTAATTACCATTTAAGGTCCTCTTTGTGGCATTGGTAATTCATTTTGATGACAATCCTCTTTTCTCTTTCATACATAGGGGACGCTGGGATAGCTGGATTCTAAATTTTCAAAAGTCTCATCTGGAACCTACTCAGAGACTTATTTTCCTGGGCAGGATCCTGGACAGAGTGGAGCAACAAATTGTTCTGCCTCTGGACAAGGCCGAGGTGCTGCAGTCTTTAGTAAGACAGGTCTTGCAACCACGTCGAGTCTCTGTCCATCTTTGTATTCGACTACTGGGCAAGATGGGCCAATTGGTTCTTATCTGCCGTCAAATTCTATGTTTCTATGTTTCTATGATGGTGGAATCCTTCGAGGCAAGTCAATATGGCAGATTCCACTCCAGACATTTCCAATTGAATTTTCTGTCCAGTCGGGTTCTCATCTCAACATGCGCAGGATGGTTTGTCACTCCCCTCAGTCAAGAATATCTCTCCTGTGGTGGTTGCACACTCCTCTGCTGGAAGGCCGTTCCTTCAGGCCTTGGACATGGATATTCCTGACGCCCATTGAAGAATTTGGGATACTTACCACATCGCCTTTCTGCTTTTTATGCCTCTTTGATGGCTTATGTAGGCCACCGCCGTAACGTTGTCGGTCTGCACTTGAACTGCCTGACCCATAGGATCTGAAAAGCCTGACACAGAGGGTTGTAAATTGCTCGTAACTCCAGGATGTTGATGGGAAGCAAAATTTCCTGGCTCTTCCAGTGACCCTGTAAGTGACAGTTCAGTGTCACCGCTCCCCATCTGTGGAGACTTGCATCCATCGTCAAGCAGCTCTTCTCCTCATCCCAGCATACGCTGCTGCGTGTTGGGCTGCACTGTGGCCAGGGAGGTGCTTAAAGTACTATTTTTACTATATATTTTTTCTAAGGGTGTAGGGCTAGACCTACTGTGGTTAGGCCAACACTGCCCATCAAAATTACCTGGGCCTGACCTGACTCTCTATTGCCCTGTCTATATCTGTATACAATGCACAACAGAACTTAGCATGAAACAAACTTTTGCCGCTACTTTGTATCAGGACAGCTTTTGAGGAGAAAGAATGGAACTGTCCATAGTGTATGTATAAAGTTTTTCATTGTTTTAGATGGGGCATGGCCACACATCCAGGATTTTACCATGCCCCCTGTATCTTCCACATATGTTTGCCAGCCCTTCCTATCTCAGCACTACTCTAGGCAGGAAGCCTTTTCAGCAAAAGGTATTTTATCCTTCTTTTATGAGGACTGTGCAGCTTATTGCTGGCATATTGTAGCTTGAGCATCCTCCTTGGTGCCTACACCTCCCCAGTGCTGCAGCAGGACCTGTGTGGCAGCACCAAAGAGAAAAGAGATGACTCATCAACAAATTAGATGGGACAGAGGTAGGAATAAGTGTAATTGAGAAAAAAATTAAATGTTGAGAATAATGTGTTGGTTAGTAGTATTAGTGGGTTTTATTATGATTTTGAAAGGCAGTGGCATATCTATAGTGTGTGCAGGGTGTGTGGTGAAATAGAAAGAAGGAAATACCTAGTGCAACACCTTTTTATTCCTTCACAGAGTGATAGCACAAATAATCCACATAAATATCAGCCTTGAGAAAGGGTCTAGTAAGGCCTGAAACGCGTTGGCACAACCTGTAACTACGTGGTCTGCTGTGTGTGGAGGGAGCCGCTGCCGGATAATCCAGAGTGCCATTTCCCGGGAGGCTGTCTGGTGACTTATTATACGCTTGTCTGAGGATAATTATCCTCCTACTATCTGGTAATTGCAACCTTTTTTCACACAGCTCAACCAGTACTTGCTACGTTGTATGTGCTCCATAAAGAATTTTTAAAAAATATTTTTATATCAAAAGCTATTTATGTGGATTATTTGTGCTATCACTCTGTGAAGGAATAAAAAGGTGTTGCACTAGGTATTTCCTTCTTTCTATTTTTTATATGACGTCACGAATTGGATCATTGATGAAATCATCTGCCTCCTTATGACGAAATCAGAGAACCTTGTATATGCCTGATTGCAAGTATTTGGAAGGGACGTTCTTTCAATATATCTGAAATATTTATCATATGCTTGATTGTTTAACATTGTCATTTGGCGCCCCATATAGTGTGTACTTATCTTCTTTTGTAAATTAAGGTACATATGTGCATAGATGTAGCCACAATGAGCGTGGCTAGATCTGTAAATGACCTTTGTAACAGCACCAGAGTGTACTTGTACTCTGAGCTGCCAGCTAAGGTGGGGTTTTGGACTGGGACAGAACACTGTGCAATTTGCCCCTGCAAGGTCTCGTCACCTAACCGTGTGATTACACAGGATTCTTTAATCTACACTGTTTTCAGTATAATTATAATGTATGTCAGTTTGCAGATCTAATGTGCAGTATGTTCATGACATGCAATGGCAATCAGTATGTACTGTACATTACACAGACATGTTTGGTCAGAAAAAGACAGACTCATAGCCATTGCATTCTTAATTTTATATATATATATATATATATATATTCTATAGAAGGCGGCACTCGGAGACTTTCACAAATTCTGAAACGTGCTTTAATGTGCGTTTCAGAATTTGTGAAAGTCTCCGAGTGCCGCCTTCTATAGACTATACATAGAGCTATTTCTGCTTAAGGAGGGCACCGGAGCGGATACCCTGTGGGAACGAGGAGTGCCAGACCAAAAACTTTGATATATATATATATATATGTGTGTGAAACATTGGTTGGTGATATGAGAGAACATTTGGTCATCTTTAAGAGATATATCGATGATATCTTGATTATATGGAACAGTGATGAAGTAGAATTTGAAAATTTTATGGCTAGAGTCAACATAAATGAATTCAATCTTAAATTTACACATACTATAGGTGGGGATCGAATAGAATTTCTTGACTTAGTGCTTGACTCAACACAATCATTGAATACTGGCATAATAGAAACCTTCACTCATTTCAAAAAAGTAGATAGCAATAGCTATTTACAGTTTGACAGCTGCCATTTGAGTAGATGGAAAGAAAATATACCACTATCTCAGTTTACGCGATTGAGAAGAAACTGCTCCAAGGTAGAAAAGTATGAAGAACAATCCAACAATTATATTGAGAGATTTAATGAATGGGGATATCCAGTTAATTTAGTAGAAAGGACAAAATGTAAAGCTAAAAGTAAGAACAGGGATGAATTGCTTGAATACAAAGAGAAAAGGAAATGGGGGGAAGATGATTCAAAAGTGCTATGTCCCTTTAGTACTCAATATAATGATGCAAATAAAGTAGTAGAAAAGATCCTACGGAAAAACTGGCACATATTACAGATGGATCCAATACTAGGGAAATGTCTTCCAAATAAACCTACTATTATTTATAGAAGAGCAAAAAAATAAAGAGTATGGTTTCTAAAAGCTGTTTGCGAAAATTATCAGATGACAGTGTACCAAATAAGGGAAATATGTTTGGGAACTTTCAAGGGTTTTATCCCTGTGGGTCATGTAAAATATGCCCACAAGGATTGAAAGGGGCAAAACACTTTAAAGGAAATGTATCAAGTGAATAATACCGAATTAATTCCTTTATTAATTGTAATTTATGCTATATTATCTATATGCTCATGTGCCCGTGTGGGCCAAAATATATAGGTAAAACTAAAAGGCCCTTAAAAATTAGAATTCTTGAGCACTTAAGGAATATCAAGAATGGTGTAATGAATCATAGTGTGCCGAAGCATTTCCAAAAGCATCATAATAGTGACCCTAAGGGACTAAAATTTAAAGGAATTGAACAAGTGTTGTCAGATCCAAGAGGAGGAAATCGTGATAAGAAGCTGATTAAAAGGGAAACATATTGGATAATAACGTTAAGCACCCTGACACCAAAAGGGTTAAATGAAAACTATGAACTGACTCCGTTCATTGAGGAACGTTGATGCAAGTTTAAAATGAGTATAATGAAATGTTCCCTTTTGATCCTCCTCGCTGAGGAATTGCGGTGTCCCCTGATGTAGTATTTATCCATCTTTGCATCTTTGTGGCCAATATATGTTGATGTAAACTATTAGGTTCTAGTAAAATAGTTTAATTATCAAAATAGTTTAGAAGTCTGCATTTCCTATACCTCTGGGATTTTATAGTACTTGTTAGGACTAATTACCGACACAGTACGATTAATGGAATATAAACTTGTGATGGTCTGTGTCGTGTGATCAGTGTGGTATTTACATGATCATTCTACACTGTGTGGAAATATATATTTTTTATATATATATATTTTTTTATAATTTTTTTTATTTATTTTGTATGAATTTTTATTTTTAATTTTGCCTAAAAAACGGTAAATGCAGTATGTACTATCCAGCATTGTATGATTGTTCTAAGCGGAATCTGTTGCAGCTTTTAGGACTCTACAACATGAGCAGGATTAATAAGTGATACAGTGTAATGAAAATATTAGAAACTGTTTCTTTTTTCCTGTATAAACGATGTAAAGTGTATCCACACTAGACTGACCAGTGTCGGGTGTAGTTTAAACATTGTTTTGAATATTAGAAAGAAACTCTGTGTATATAATTGAACTGAGTTGGGATACTTGAGTTCCCGGAGATCGGGACTACTGCAGCGTAATTGGCTGTATAATAGCTTTTGCACAGAGTGTCTTAATCTAAATGAATTTAATTTAATCTAATGTGCTTCTAAATATATTGGCTAAATAATAGGTAATTGGCATAGGAGAGATGTATGTGTGTAAATCTGGACAGTCTATTGTGGACGCACTGTTCGTTCTATGTAATATACAATTGATGGAAGTAGCTGATTGGCGGGAGTCGTTTTTAAAAGGTAGTGTGACACGTACAGTTAGCCAGCCCTCTGACGAAGTCTGTGACGAAACGCGTAGGGGCGTGGCTTGCTGACGTGTGTGGTTGTGCCCCCTCCTGCCTCGGTTGCTATCGACAAGTGACGGTGTCCCGACGTGCGGCGGCTGTGTCCAGCGGTCCAGCGGTACGGGGTTGTGGTCCTGTCCTAGAAGATTGCCGGAGGTTTGGAGAATTGCCGGGGGCATATGTTTTTAAATCATGTGGTATTAAGCCCACAGCGGATTGTGTTCTGGTACGGGCATTTAACGTTGTGTTTTAACCGGAGTGTTTGTGTGCTTTTAAAATTAAATTGATTTTGCACTATGGAGCGCCCCCCCTGTCTCTCTTTCTAGATACCTATCTCCCGTGGAATTCCAGGCTATTTACAACGGCAGGGGAGCAGCGGTTCTATCAAAAGAAGGTCACTGGTGCAGTCATTCTCCTCTGGTTGTAGAGAAGTGACTTTTAAGCTTTACTGGTTAAAGACTTTTGTTAGGATATCTTTCTATTTTACTGAGCGCACCTGATTATTCTAAATTGTGTGTATGTATATATATACTCCTCCAAAGAAAGCACGGCACTCGTAGGGACTCCTTTCCAACAGGTGTTTTAATTAAGGTACAAACGACATGTTTCAAGGCTACCGCCTCTTTATCAGGATACACCAGCCCTCCTTACAAACACACCAAAAAAGTGACATTTAAATACCTGCTTACCAAGCCATCATGCCGCCGCCTCCGTCTTCCCCTGATGCTGCTGCCGGATGTCCACGGTCCCTCACTTCCGGATCAACGCTGCACATCCGCACGCCGAAAGTGTCGCAGTTCCCCTCTGAGTCCTGATGTCCATAATAAAAGGCTTACTAGTGCAGGGCTCACTATTGATGACCCCTGAGGAAGTCCCAGCACACAAAAATGGTACAAAATGCGTTGGGAAATTTGATGACTCTCCGCTCTTCAAAGTGATTGACAGATAAGCATTTGTATTGTCACAAAATTGTACGAGTCCATCTATATTTTTTTTGTTTTTTGTTATATTAAATGTGTAAAAATAGTATTAAATTATCAGAGTTTTTTTTTCCCCCTTGGGAGCATTCTAATTTTAAGGTACTATTGGTGGGACAGATGACACTGAGGATACCATCTATTTATGTACCTTGAAAAAACGTGAGTGCTGCCCTTTTATACCAACTTAGACTTTGCTGCACCCTTAATATCGGTAAATAAGCACATTACTGGAAGGGTGTTTTCCCTCTTTTTAAAACAATTTCTGGCACAGTATAGTGATTCACAAAGAAGGGAAAGGGATTGGTCTTGAGTGGCGCACAAAAATAATAAATGGATACATAAAATCTAACTTTTATTATGGTATTCTTAAAAGGCCTGTAACTGTGAAATATTAAAAACCAACATACAATGACAAAACAAAATGTAACATTTATTGTTAAAAATACACACTATACACTTGTTAGGTGCTATGACCTTATCTGTTATTGTGTGTAATGCCCAGATTTGTATAAATATCAATAAAGATTGATTACACTCCCTATATCTGCGGTAGTAAGCTTTTTGTGTTTATTTACTTGGTTTTATGATAAATGGTTGGAAAACACAAAAAGCTTACTACCGCAGATATAGGGAGTGTAATCAATCTTTATTGATATTTATACAAATCTGGGCATTACACACAATAACAGATAAGGTCATAGCACCTAACAATTGTATTTATTGACCGTGCACGACACTGAGTATAGTGTGTATTTTTAACAATAAATGTTACATTTTGTTTTGTCATTGTATGTTGGTTTTTAATATTTCACAGTTACAGGCCTTTTAAAAATACCATAATAAAAGTTAGATTTTATGTATCCATTTATTATTTTTGTGCGCCACTCAAGACCAATCTCTTTCCCTTCTTTGTGAATCAGTGTCTTACTATTGGCAACAATATAACCTGTGGCAGCACCCCCATAACTAAATCAAATGTATGAAATAGCAAGCAATATGGGGTTAAGAAGTACAGTATAACTCATATATCTAGTGCAGTAATTTCCCCATCCCGTTTTCCCTACAATAGTGCTGGCACAGTATAGCACTGTAGCACTTTTTTGCACTTTTTTTGCACCATTAGCACAGAGACACTTTATCCTAAGCTGTGCACTTTACTGATACACTGTCATCCATCCCATATCTACGTGAAATATCACGCTAAATATCCAGAAGGATATAAGAGGAGGAGTGGAACGAGGAGGAACACTGAGATGAAAAGAAATTCCTATAAGCACACATTCACGTGCATCTGGTACGCATATTTGGTATTTATTGAGGACACTGTGTTGAGTCACTTTTGAAAACACTGAAGGCGCAGCTGATTTACCCTTGAACAATATATATATATATATATATATATATATATATATATACTGTATAACACTTTCATCATAAAGTATCATTATTTATTTTTATAGCCTAGGCATTTTAAGCAGCATCGTGCGAGAATATGATTGTCATGTACAGTACATGAGTCCCTCTCCCATTGGAGAGTACAGTCTAAATCCCGTTACACAACTGCACACATGCATGAACCTACACTAGGGGTAAGTTGGTCAGTATAGTATACATACTGTCAGATAATATACATACCCTCACTGAAAGCACGATGAATACATTCCATTGGAAATTTCATTGTGTCATCCCCAAAGACCATTTCTTGTTTGTTAGAAAAATATGTTTCCAGATGTTCTCTAGAATCAAAGCCGTGTACAGGATAGAATTTATGTGAGCTGGAATTCATCTTGTATTACTGTATCACAGACTGGCTGTCTCTCATGTCTTTTGTATGACAGTTCAGGAATTCTGTTTATGTTCATCAGGACCCAGTTATTTACAGTATATTCATCAGTAACCAGGATATTAGTGTTATCACATGATGGTTTATCAGCCTCAGGAGCTCTCATGGGAATGCAGGTGACAGTGTGATCATCTCCTAATATAGAATATTGATTTTTCAATGTTATACTATAACTAGCCGTGCCTTCTCGCCATTGCTGATTGATCATTCATTTTCTTTTTTCTTTTTAGTTCACTTGTCTGCCCCACTATCTTCTAGTTATTTATTTGAGTTATACTTCTCTATTTTAGCAATTCCATCATTGAGCAAAAAACCCAACATCATAACAAAAGTGCTAAGATGTTGTAATATGAAAATACTCAAAGATTGTGTGGATAAGTCTGATGTATAGGGAGTCTGCTCACACAGTGCATGTGTGACTGGGATCGCTATATGCGTAGACTTGAGGTTGTTTCACTGGCACACATGTTTTGTGTGTGGTGGTGGTAGTGACTGGGCAACAACATACACATGAATAGGTGGATTTAGGGAAGGGGGCACCAAGGCACATGCCACACTGTCATTTAGGAAAATGTAATTGTATTTTATTCAAGTGCTCCAACAGTGGGCAAAAATGCATGCTGGTTCTGGGATGGGGAGGGGGGCAAGGGGGGAGATCACCCACGAGAGTCAGCAGTACTGCAATCAGGGACATGCAGGTGATGGGGCAAATTGTATTAGTTTCTTTAGCACACTGCACACCACAACACTGTCTGGCACCCCCTTGGCCCCCTCCCCCATACCACCACGCACCTTTGCTCCCTGTGTTGCTGCATTTGAATAAAATAACACTAAAATGTTCCTAGACGACAAGGGGTGCCCCATTGTTATATGCCTCATTATCCATGTGTGCCTCTAACACCCCCCATTACCCATGTTTGCCTCTAACCCTCCATTTCCCATGTGTGCCTCTAACCCCCCCATTATCCATGTGTGCCTCTAACCCCCCATTATCCATGTGTGCCTCCAACCCCCCCCCCATTAACTATGTGTGCCTCTAACCCTCCCATAACCCATGTTTGACTTAGGTTTGGTTTATTAGATCTACAGTAGAAAGGTCTACAGTCAAAAGCTTGACCCCAAATGGTCGACATGGAAAAGGTCAAAAGGTCAACGTGACAATGTTTGACACAGAAAACATCAACACCAGCTGTTTTTTGTTTGTGTGTTGTTTCCATTTTTGCCCAACTAAATGCTCCCGTTAGTGTACCACGTCCCCTGGCATGGTGAAAATAGGCAGGGTTACTATTCCCAGTCGTAGTCCACGTGAATGGTAAAGTGTGATAAAGAGTGAAATTAAAAACTTGTGTTGACCATTGTCATTTTGGTAATTTTACCTGTCAACATTTTTTCAGCCCTTTGACCACGTCGACCTAATGCATATCAAACAAATAGGAAGCAACCTATTGACTGTCGACCTTTTCACTTTTTCACTGTCGGCCTATCATCCAGATACCATGTGGCTCTAACCCCCACTTTATCTGTTCTCTGGCACAATTGACCAATTAATATGATAGCGAGATAATTAATAGCCTACAGTATGTTACTTGGAGGATATTAAGGATCTTTCAGTGGAAACCCAATCAAAATCAGTTCAACCTTTGCTGAGTTTACCCAGCACAGAAAAGCGTATAGGGCACTCACCAGATAAATTATTTAGCATATAAGAATCACATTTTTATTCCTCACATGGTAGCATGGTTATAGGTCAAGCAACGTTTCGGTCCAGTCTGGACCATCATCAGGGCAAGCAGCCTCACACCTAATGCGGCAAATGTTAATAGTCCATACTGGACCTGCAGCAACCAAACAATGACTGAGAGGCCCCTATTATACCTCTGGGAATACAATAAAGGACTCCAAAACCATTACAGCCAATCACTACTGTACCTTATGCAATTGTAGGTGTCACTTCCTGGTATCTAGGTAACCCATGTCATCAATATAAATTATAATTATTATCAATCTCATCATATAAACTTAAGAAGAATAAACAGGCAGATAACATAAACTGATGTACAGAAACAACTGGAACGCATGATGTCACTTCCACTTCTGGTTCATATAGTATGATGGGGAGAGCACTACACACACATCAGATCACCTCCACTGGGTGGAACACAAACTGCATGTCACCAAAGAGACAATCACGGTATTTTCTCTAAATTATCTACAGATAATGTGACACCAACAGCAAAAAATGTGATAATAAAAAAACTGTATCAATACGCCCGGATTCTGGGCCTAATTCAGCAAGGAACGCAAAACTGCTAAAATGCATAATTTGCTACAATTGGCATAGTGCTCATGCATATGGGCCCTCATTCCGAGTTGATCGCTCGCAAGGCGAATTTAGCAGAGTTGCTCACGCTAAGCCTACGCCTACTGGGAGTGTATCTTAGCTTCTTAAAATTGCGACCGATGTATTCGCAATATTGCGATAACAAACTACTTAGCAGTTTCAGAGTAGCTTCAGACTTACTCGGCATCTGCGATCAGTTCAGTGCTTGTCGTTCCTGGTTTGACGTCATAAACACACCCAGCGTTCGCCCAGACACTCCCCCGTTTCTCCGGCCACTCCTGCGTTTTTTCCGGAAACGGTAGCGTTTTTAACCACACGCCCCTAAAACGCTGTGTTTCCGCCCAGTAACACCCATTTCCTGCCAATCACACTACGATCGCCGGAGCGAGGAAAAAGCCGTGAGTAAAAAAACTATCTTCATTGTAAAATTACTTGGCGCAGTCGCAGTGCGAATATTGCGCATGCGTACTAAGCGGAATTTCACTGCGATGCGATGAAAATTACCGAGCGAACGACTCGGAATGAGGGCCATGGAACACAACGGTCATGCGCAAAGTAAAAACAAAGACAAAAAATATGACTTCTGATACGTTGCAAAATCTGTGTATACACTATGAAAACTAGTCATGTAGAGGGCATACTAAAGGGCTGGACTCGCAAAAACTACGAGCTGGGGTGTGTTGTGGGCATTTGCAGATTTTTGATAGGCGGTGCATAGACATTTTTTGCAACTGAGTGCACATTTGTGGAGTACACTTTCTGAGTAACTGCAGGTCTACCTTAAAATCTGCACAAGCTGACCTCAGTTGAAGAATCCTCGATGTATACTGCAATCATTGCTTCAATATACCCAGCTGAAGCACCTCACACTGCTGACCAAAATTCAGTTTTTCTCCGGCAGGGTTCACAGATTATCCACAGGATAACAATGGGATATGATGGACCAACAGCGGATTGGCACCAAACGATTAAAGCTTTCAGGCCTCCCAAGATGCAATGGGCCCATCCATATATCCCGCCCCCTGGCTCAGGCAAATCAGTTTTTTGTTTGGTGCGGCAGGAGCCGGACCATGGTCAGAGGGCTGCTGTTTCATAGAAGCCCAAGCTTTATTTTATTTTTATAGTCTTATGGTTTTGTTTTTTTGAGTGATCTTTCCAAACAGCGTCTTATATGCATATTGGAAAGAGTTGCTCCAACAACTCTCCGCCGGGTCGCAACAACGCTTACCCACGCTTAACCTTACAGTGCTGTTTCGGCGGACATCTGTGTCGGATATGCTAGCAGGACCATCAGACATTACCAGGCTGTGGCCAAAGCATGGAGGGAAGGTAAGGCATTGGTTCCGCTTAGTAGATGGAATACGGACACAGCTGCACTGTTTTGGGAGGAGACTACCAAACAGTAGCTGACGCGCCGCCACCACGGGTGCTCCAGCGCTAGGCCTTAGGGATCATAAGGCACCAGAAATAGTAAGAGGCCGCGATCCCTAGGCTTGATGTCAGTGGTGGGGAGTCAGACGCTCTCCTGGTCACCCCTCCCCCCGGTTCATGACCAGTTTCCGCCGAGTCTCTCGTCATGAACTGATTCCTTGCTTACGTCTCAGACGCTACCAGTGGGGACTCTGTCACAGCATAGGCTGCTGCTGCAGTGTTCACTAAGCGCTACCAGAAGAGATCCAGTAGCAGCATAGGTGGCTGTGTGATCACTGCGTCTGTGTTCACTGAACGTCACCATTAGACCAGTGCGTCTGTGGTCACTGAGCGTCTGTGTCCGCTATAGGTTCCTGGAGCTGCAGTGTACACTAGTAGCGTCTGGATCCACTCAGCGTTCGCTAGCATATTGATCGATAACTGGAAGTGAGGTGAGTCTCCCTTTATCCCACTCTACTGAGTACGGGCTATACAGCACTACATTTCTATTTACTTTCTCAAGTACGAATAGATAAGTTAAGTTCCTATTGCATATGAGTCTGTGTACATTTACTGTGGTTTTCTTTGCATTGCGTCTGAATATGTTAGATCTGTTTATACAGGATTCAGTAAATGTTTGCCTACATACTTTAAAAAGTATTTGTAGTTGATAATATGCTCATATGACTAATATATAACATGTGACTGACTGCTAGTGTGATTGCTGACTTTAATATATGTTTGAAAGTTGTTTTCTTCTGATCATCAATGCTGGTGCATGGGTAGGGTCAGACTGATATCACTTTAGAAGGTTAAAGTGATTACAGTCACAAATTGTGTAGTACACTGTGAAAGTGCTGACTATTTATCATGTCTTAGAGCAGCAAAGGTGCAAAGGTACACTTACAGCAACACTCATATCATGTTTGTCTTGCAAAACTGTATTATCGTCTCAGGATCTGGTTCAGGATAGTTTATTTGCAAATTGTTTTTCTTTTCAGCAGAACACAAAACAGGTCCCTGTATACCATCAGGTACAGATACATCCACCTTGGGCTTTGTTTGCACAGACTTTGTCCAGTATAGCTGAACGGATAATTCCTACAGCTTCAGTACCAGATATAGGGTACCCATACATGCAGCTCCCTACCTACGGTATATAATTTCCCCCAGCAGCTTATCAAATGAAACAAGGTGATAAACCAATGGTAAGTAAATCTTCATCTTCACAGGCTACACATGATGATTCATTGGATGATGAAAGCTCTATTTACTCTACTTCAGTATATGAAGAGGAAGAAGAAGCCCTCAGCTCAGTGGAAATAGCTGAATTAATTAGAGCAATGAAGGTCATTCTATCCTTAGAAGATTCAACAGAGCCTGTGTTAAAAACCAAGGCACCTGTGTTTAAACGTCCCAAGACAGTTAAGACTGAGTTTCCAGGGTCAGACCAGCTGACAGAAATTGTGGAAGAGGCTTGGTCAATACCCAACAAAAAATATAGAATTCACCAAAAATGGGATTCTAATTATCCTTTTCCAGCCTGGGGACCGTTTTAAAAATGAGGTAGCTCTTAAGGTAGATACACACGTGATTTGATTAGTGTGAAAATCTATATTGCCTTCGCCATCAGCATCTTTAAATTATGTCACAGATAGGAGAGTGTATGGTTTTCTAAAAACTATATTTTCCCTGTATGGAGCAGTCATAAGGCCAGCTATGGTTTCAGCTTGGATAGCAAAGGCAGTGGCTGCCTGGGCTGATGCACTGGAAGGTGATTTTTCATCAGTTTCTAGAGAGAGAAAATATTTTATAGCCCATATTAAACAAGCAGCAGTATTTTTGGAAGAAGCTGCATTAGATATGGGTACTATTGCGTCTAGGGCATCAGCCTCAACGATAGCTGCTCGCAGAGCAGTTTGGTTACGTACATGGAAAGCTGATTCAGAATCCAAGAAAGTTTTGGAATCTGCCTTTTTTGGGAAATATTCTGTTTGGTAAAGAATTGACAGATATTCTGGAGTCAGAAGCAGACTCCAGGAAGGTCAAGTTTCCTTCCACATATAACACCAAACCTAGGGGTCCGAGCTTCCAGCCTTTTCAGTCTCAAGGAAAACCAAAGGGAAAAAGTGATCGTAAACAGCCCCAATACAATAAGTTTGGTAAGTAAAAAAAGCATTGGGCTACCAGAGGGCCAGCTTCCAAACCAGATAAGTCATCAGCCTGATGGTGCTGGCCTCCACCTAGGGGATCCCAGGTTGGGGGGCCAGCTTCTTCAGTTTGCACACATCTGGCAACAATCTACAACAGATGCCTAGGTGCAAGAAGTTGTATCTCTAGGTTATGTTTTTCCCTTCAAGAAGCATCCTCCTCGAAGGTTCTTCTGCACCTGCCCATCTTGGGTAGAGACAAAGGCCAGGGCTTTGCAAGAAGCAGTTCAGAAATTGCTTCAGTAGTCATTCCAGTACCCCTGGTAAAACGGGGGCAGGGTTTTTACTTCAACCTATTTTTGGTCCAGAAGCCAAATGGGTCATTTCGGCCCATTCTCAATCTCAAAATGCTAAACAAATAAATATATTTGGGTGGCATGGTGCCACATGGAGACCTTACACTCCATATTTGTGGCCATGGAGCCAGGGGATTATATGATATCCCTGGATATTCAGGATGCTTACCTACATGTTCCTATAGCACTGTCCCATCAGTGTTATCTCAGGTTCACTATCCTCCTGCAGCATTTTCAGTTCCATGCCCTACCCTTTGGATTAGCCACAGCCCGAAGAGTATTTACCAAGATTATGGTGGTTATGGCAGCTTATCTCCGCAAGCAGGGCATAAGATAATGTACCTAGACGACCTTTTAATCCTGGCACAATCACAGGAATTGCTCCTGTGCCATCTCCAACAGACAATAACATGTCTGCAGAGGCATGGGTGGCTCATAAATTGGGCAAAGTCATCTCTGGTGCTGTCACAACGAATGACTCACTTTGGGGCTGTACTAGATTCAGGTCTGCAGAAAGTAACTTTACTGCAGAACAAGATATCCAAGGTACATTCAAAGATTCAGGACTTGTTACATAGTCAGAGGGTATCCATTCACACAGCCATGCGAGTGATGGGGTTGATGGTGTTGACATTTGACATGGTGCAGTATGCACAATTCCACTCGAAACCTCTGCAGCATCTGATTCTGGTCAGATGGAATGGAGTACATCAGACAGTAAAGAGACAGACAATGGTACTTCCAGTAAAGGTAAGAAAATCATTAGCCTGGTGGCTACAGACATCCCATCTAGACAAAGAGAGACCCTTTTGGATATCAGATTGGGAGATCCTGACAACAGATGCCAGTCTTCAGGGCTGTGGAGCAGTGTCCAGAAAATTATGGTTTCAGGGACAATGGACCAGAGAAGAAAGTTGCCTGCCAATAAACTTACAGTATTAGAACTGCGGGCCATATACATGGCACTGATTCAGGCAAAAGACATTCTTCAGGGAAAACCAGTCAAGATCCGCTTGGACAATGCGACGGCAGTAGCATACCTCAACCATCAGGGAGGAACTCGCAGCCAAAAAGCAATGAAGGAGGTAATTCACATACTAAAGTGGGCAGAACTCCATCTTCCAGTGTTCATTCCGGGAGACCTAAACTGGGAAGCGGACTTTCTCAGTCGACACACTATTCAAGCAAGCGAATGGGCTCTACACCCGGAAGTCTTTCAGACTCTAGTAGACAAATGGGGGTTGCCAGAGATAGATCTCATGGTGTCCCGTCTGAACAACAAAGTGCCCACATATGGGTCAAGAACAAAGGATCCCGGAGCAATCTTTGTGGACGCCTTGTCAGTGAAATGGGACTTTCATCTAGCTTATCTGTTTTCTCTGATCACTCTGTTAGGGTGGTGAGGAAAATAAAGAAAGCAAAGGGTACCATGATTCTTATAGCTCTGGCTTGGCCAAGAAAGCATGGGTACACAGATCTGCAAAGAATGTCAATGAATGCTCCACTTCTGCTCCCACAACGTCCAGATCTACTGATGCAGGGTCCCTGTTATCACAGACATCTGGATCGACTATCTTTAACGGTGTGGCTCTTGAAACGGGATCAGTACTAAATCCCGCTGGACAGGAACCCAGCGGTCAAAATACCGACGCCGGAATCCCGACCACACAATCTCGATAGGGGTGGCAAGCAGAACGCAGCCCCTTGCGGTCTCGCTTCGCTCGCCACGATGCGGGCACGGTACCTCGCTACGCTCGGCACACTATTATGTTCTCCCTCTATGGGTGTCGTGGACACCCATGGAGGGAGAATATGTTGGGATTGTGCCGGTCGGGATTCCGGCATTGGTATTTCGACCGCCGGGATTCCGTCTGGCGGGATCCTGCCTGCCTCCACTTGAAACCTCTATCCTAAAGTCCAAAGGATTCTCTAAACAGGCAATTTAAACAATGCTTATCGCAAGGAAACCTTCCTTAGCTCGTATTTATCACCGAATATGGCAGGCCTATATTCATTGGTGCAGTGAAGGAGGTATGGACCCGAAATATTTTAGAGTTTCCAGAGTCCTAGCGTTCCTTCAGGCAGGAATGGATAAAGGTTTGAAGGTAGCTTCCTTGAGAGTGCAGGTATCGGCATTGACTGTCCGGTTTCAAAAGAAAATTGCCAATTTACAGGATGTGTGCACTTTGTTCCAGGGAATGCTACGCATTCAGCCTCCCTTTGTTTCACCTACAGCACCGTGGGACTTAGGTTTAGTCCTGAAAGCTCTTCAAGTTGCCCCATTTGAACCACTTAATAAGGTGGATCTTAAATGGCTGACAGCAAAAGTACTATTTTTACTGGCTATGGCATCAGCTAGAAGAGTATCAGATTTAGGAGCGCTGTCATATCATTCTCCTTTTCTGACTTTTTATCCAGATAAATGTATATATATATGCTTTGGATACTTTTGCCTCTCATGACGCTGAATTTGGGCGTAAGGTTCTCCTGTCAAATCAGGAGCGTCCCCACCACTAAATTGCTTTGGGAAATCCCATTGTTATCCTGTGGATAACCTGTGGACCCTGCCAGAGAAATATACATTATGGTAAGAATTTACCGTGGATAACGGTATTTCTTCTAAGTCTACAGGTTCCACAGGGATCCCACCATGACGCACCTGATTTGAGGATCCTTCTACTCACTAACCTCTTTCTTCTTGTATGGAAGGGTGTGCATGTGTGTTCTTATTGCCTGATTAGGGCTTTACATGATGCTCCTGCCTTGTGCTTTGAAATACAACTGATTTACCTGAGCCAGGGGGCAGGATATATGGACGGGCCCGTTGCATCCTGGGAGGCCGGAAAGCTTTGATCGTTTGGTGCCAATCCGCTGTCACTCCATCATATCCTATTGTTATCCTGTGGAACCTGTGGACTTAGGAGAAATACCATTATCCACAGTAAGTTCTTACCATAATGTATATATTCAGCTGGATTGAAAATTAACAACATGTAAGGGAGCTTTAAACTAATTAACACATGTATTACTCAAATATATATGTTTATAACCTAATTATTATAGTTAATGACATAATCCAGGTTTGTCAATAACACTTGTTATCTTTGTTTTCCTACAAACATGTACAATAAAATTTTCATACAAGTTTTTTGTTTTGTTTAGTTAATGGTTTTTTTTAACCTGTGTTTTTTATGACTTAAAGCTACAAACATTTTTATATCCAAAAATCATACCCACATACTATACATGTGTAATGTTTTTAATTTACTTTTTGTTGCTTGACAAACAAACACATGTTTAATAACATCAACACAAATTTTTTTATTTTATTGTCATTTTAATTAT
Organism: Pseudophryne corroboree; assembly: GCF_028390025.1. NCBI lineage: Eukaryota > Metazoa > Chordata > Amphibia > Anura > Myobatrachidae > Pseudophryne > Pseudophryne corroboree. The sequence goes on along the minus strand of NC_086453.1, from coordinate 355,377,332 downwards.
GCACCACTTTACTGCAGATTATTATTATTATTATTATTATTATTATTATTATTTTCATTTTCAGATTAAACAATAAAATAACTTGTTAATAATTTCTACCACACATTAATGACTCATGTATGTAAACATTAAATTTAGTTTTTTGTACACTATTTTTTTGCCTCCTGCGTTTGTGGGTTCACCAGCGGAAGTTGCTCGTCTTGTTGATCAATGCATCCTGTCAGTAGGCTTGGTTTCTTCAATGTTATGTGTGGATGATGGTCCTGCCATGGTGGTCTGATGTCCTTCAGCCACAAGAGCTCCAATCTGCCTCATGCTCTATTCTACAATATTGGTCAGATTCTGCCTAATGGTATTGTGCTGTAATAGGAGTTGATTTATTTCCCTGCTGAGGGTGTTCTGCTCACGAGCCTCTTCTAAAATGTTGTTGAAGATCTCAGAATTGCGCCAAGTTTCTTGAAGTATTTTCAGCTGGATCTGGTGACTACTGAGCAGAGGACTATCAGGTGGTGAGTGATGGTGAGTTGGTGTTTGAGGTGGTTCTGCACTTCCAGCTTATGGCACATCTTCCTCAAAAAAATGGCATTGAAGTATCCTCCACAACATCTTCTTCAGCATCAGCAGGTGCATCACCAACATCAGCCACTCGAGATACTTCTGTAAAGGTATGGTTTTGAGTTATAGTTTATTTCTCGGAATGCTAGTTGAAAGTACTAAAGTATTTATGACAAAACACAAAATTGTAACCTTGTGCAACATAAGGAGTTGCAATGGTAGGGCGATCTGTATCCATGTTGGAAATCTCTACCACTTTTTCATCCTCAATTGACCCCAGAGCCATTTCTTCCAAAGGGTTAAAGGCAAACCAGTGTGGCATTCTTCCTCCACTAGTCCCCCTTGCATGTCGGTTTCTAGCTGCCATTTTCGCCTTGAGTCGACATCTGAAGTACGCCCATCTGGCAAATAAGTGCATGTTTGTTGAGAATGACTCATATGTTTTTTTTTTTATAAAATACAAAATTATTTGTTTAAAGGTCACCTTGAACACACTATGTTACAGTAAATAGCATAGGTCTGCTACCTGTGGACCTCCAGCTGCTGTGTTACTACACAGCCAAGCATGCCCTACCTCACATTTCCCACATCTTAATAGGCAAACTGTGGCAGGGCATGCTGGGATGTTTAGCTCCACAGAGCTGGAGGTCCATAGGTTTCATTTAGCAACACTAAATTCTAAATGTGATTGTCATTTACATGTTTATAAAAGTCATAAAAATAAAAGCACACCCCAAGCCTATTATGTGATTTTTCCTTGAATGAACAATTTTGTAATTTATCATATTAATGTTGTACAGTACCTTCTCTTCTCTTTATGTGGGGTCCGCAAAAGGGGTGACTCTATATTGATGGCATCCGTGATCTCTTTCCATATTTTTTCTTTAGCAGCGGCAAATATATTTTTAGGTCCATGGTGAACCTTTTCCATAGCTTCAGAAATTAGTATGTGCAATTCCTGTTTGCTAAAATGAGGCTGCCTTTTTTTAGCCTGGCGTTGACTAGGCCCTGCAACACGCTCCTCCACAGTTGTCTGCTTCTGGGGCTGGGTAGTTCCAGCAACTGCCTCCTCCATACTTGGTTCTGCAGGAATATGAAAGTGAATGCAAAGACATCAATACCTACATGTACAGTACAACAAATATGTAATTACAATATTGCAGTGAAGTATGGTGAGGTACTTGGCTGAGGAGGCACTGACTAATTATACCCTACAAACCCCCATTATAATAGAAAAAAACCAACAACAGCGCGGGGTTCCCCTTGTTTAACAATAACCAGCACCAGACATAAACAGTCAAGAGGATAATGTCATAACAGGAGGAACACTCTGTGTGGGGTCCCCTTGCATGACATTAACCCCCCCCCCCCCAACCAGTCAGCCCAGGACTGGCATTCCTCAGAAAATGGGGACAACCCAAAAAAAATGGGGTTCCCCCTTCCGAGCAACAACCAGCACTGGGCTGATAGCCCAGTGTTCTGCCCCACACCCCTTGTGGCAGTGGGTGAGTGGGTTCATTGTATGTAAATATTGTTCTTTACAGGTGGCCTACAGTTCACAGCAGGCCTTGCCCAGCAAGCTAGCACTTGGTGAACCACAAGTACCAGCATGCCCGGACACAAAGGGACAGCTGGCACCTATAGTCTGCCTGTAAAAAAAATAAAAAATAAAGACAAAACACCTAATATTATAATATTTTATTATGCAGGGTCTTAACCTTTGGGCGGCAGCCTCTAAGCTCTTTTTCATGACCGCCGCCTTCCCAGGGCTTCCACTGCATCTTCCTCTGGTGTTTTTACCTAGGGGTGGTGGCCATTAAACTCTTTTCAGTGGCCGCCGCCAACCAGGACTCTCGCATCTACTGTCTTTGTGAGATCTACCATGTCCCTCCCTACCGGTGGATAGACAGCCGCTGCCTCGTGCTGGCTTTTATAAGCCAGTCAGAGGAGGCGGACTGATGACACAGCGAGCAATGATTGGCTCGCGGCCGCCATCTTGAATTTCAAAAATGGCTCCACAGCACCATTTTTGAAATGGGACATGACACACTGCCAGCCTTTGCTAGCATGGCTGACAGGGCTTGGATCCTCTAGGATCCAAACCCACCGCCAATACCGCTACCCCCGACGCAAATACCACTACCCCCACCGTCGATACCACTACCCTCACTGCCACCCACTACCGTCTCTGCTGACACTATTACCCGCTACTGTCAATGAACACTACCTCCAACTCCACCCGCTACCGTCACTAATCCCCGTGATTTCTGCAGTACGGGGGAGTGAACAACCAGCACAGCACTAACAGCCAGGTACAGTCACAGTCAGTGCAGGATCCATCTATCCAATCACAACTGCCTTAGTGACAGGGGCATGTTGTCATGTAGGCTGTATGTACGCCCCCGTCACTGAGGCACTTATAGTAGTACCGCTTATATATCATTTTTAAATGGCCATTTGCAGCCCATGGCTTCATCCTAATCCCCGAACACCCTCTGCCCGCCCCTGCCTCAACTCATTGACTATGGTCAGCAGGAGGCACCATTCTTGCTGCCTCCCACCCAGCTATGCCTGCAACAGCACAGGGGAAGTTATTAGAATAAAATAAAGAAGATATAAATTGCATATAATCTGTGTTATAAATATCTTCTTTGTATTATTTTAATCATTATGACAGGGGAGGCACTGCCTCCCCTAACTGCATGTTCCTGCAATATTGTATGTTGCTAATCAAATTGTTTTGCATTCCCACAAAAGTCACACTGATATTTACTAGAGATATGTGGCGGGCACTTTTCATGTTTTGTCTTTTGGTTCTGGTTCCATGCTCGTGTTTTGGATCTGGATTAGTTTTGCCAAAACCACCCGTTTAGTGTTTTGGTTTTGGATCTGGGTGAGTTTTAAAAAAATATTTAAAAACAGCTAAAATCACATAATTTGAGGGTAATTTTGATCCTACTGTATTAGTAACCTCGATAACATTCATTTCCACTCATTTCCAGTCTATTCTGAACACCTTACACCTCACAATATTGTTTTAAGAACAAAAGGTTGCACCGAGGTGTCTGTATGACTAAGCTAAGCGATACAAGTGGGTGGCACAAACACCTGGCCCATCTCGGAGTGGCACTGCAGTGGAAGACAGGATGGCACTTAAAAAAAAATAGTCCCCAAACAGCACATCATGCAAAGAAGTGAAAGAGGTGCAATGAGGTAGCTGTATGACTAAGCTAAGCGACACAAGTGTGCGGCACAAATACCTGGCCCATCTAGGGTTGGCACTGCAGTGGCAGACAGGATGGCACTAAAAAAACTAGGCCCCAAACAGCACATGATGCAAAGAAAAAGAGATGCAATGAGGTGGCTGTTTGACTAAGCTTAGCAACACAAGTGTGCGGCACAAACACCTGGCCCATCTAGGAGAGGAACTGCAGTGGCAGGCAGGATGGCACTTAAAAAAACTAGGCCCCAAACAGCACATCATGCAAAGAAGAAAAAGAAGTGCAATGAGGTAACTGTATGACTAAGCTAAGCAACACTAGTGTGTGGCACAAACACCTGGCCCATCTATGTTTGGCACTGCAGTCCCACTGCACTAATGGCAGATACCTGACACACGTCTAACACCAACATAGCTGTCAAGGCCTCAGTTATCCGCTTTGCAACAGGATGACTGCTGTCATATTTCATCTTCCTCGCAAAGGACTGTTGGACAGTCATTTGCTTCGTTAAAGTAGTACAAGTGGTCTTCCGACTTCCCCTCTGGGATGTCGATCGACTCCCAGCAGCAACAACAGTAGAGGCAGCAGCAGCAGTAGGAGGAAGTGGTTCTTGATCTTTCCCTATTTTATCCTCCAACTTTTTGTTCTCCATTATTTTTCTGGAGTTATATAACAAAATGCAGCAAAGTAGAGAATACCTCTACACCACACAGGGCTAACCCTGTAAAAATGATTTGGATTAAATATTAATAACACCTTTATTTGGAGTAAATAATATACAGCACAGGACAGCACCACTGAACTTATATGGCAGCACCACTGGACTGGACATATACGGCAGTTTCACTAGAATTATATGGCAGTATCACTGGAAATATACGGCAGTATGACTGGAATTATATGGCAGTACTACTGGACATATATGGCAGTATCATTGGACTGGATTTATATGGCAGTATCACTGGACATATACGGCAGTATCACTGGATTTATACGGCAGTATCACTGGACTTATACAGCAGTATCACTGGACTGGATTTATACGCAGTACCACTGCACATATATGGCAGTATCACTGGATTTATATGGCAATATCACTGGACATATACGGCAGTATCACTGGAATTATATGGCAGTACCACTGGAAATATATTGCAGAGTTACTGGACTGGATTTATACACCAGTACCACTGGATTTATATGGCAGTACCAATGGACATACACGGCAGTATCACTGGAATTATATGGAAGTACCACTGAACATACAGTATACAGCAGCATCACTGGAATTATATGGCAGTACCACTGGACATACTGTATACGGCAGAATCACTGGACTGGATTTATATGGCAATACCATTGGACATAAACGGCAGTATCACTAGATTTGTTCAACAGTATCACTGGACTGGATTTATACGGCAGTACCATTGGACATATACGGCAGTATCACTGGACTTATACGGCAGTTTAACTGGACTGGATTTATACGCCAGTACCACTGGAATTATATGGAAGTACCACTGGACATATATGGCAGTACCACTGGAATGGATTTATACAATAGTATCACTGGACTTATACAGCAGTATATCTAATAGCTCTATACAACTAATTAAATAGAGCAGTCTGGCTTAACTATTATAGCAAATTCAATTAATCTGGATAAAGAGTGTTTATCAGTAGCTATAAATTAAGCAGCTCTCAACAGAATACTCTGCAAATTATTAAAAAGACAAAAATACATTGAAATATAAAGAGAGCGCCATTAAATGTACATGTATATTTTTAATAAAAATTAAATAACACAATTCATTTATAGACAAATTCATTATGGCAAATTTCGCACCAGTAAGGGTTTTTTCTGTGACCAATCAGATAAGTGTTTTTTTTAATAACATATTTGTTAATATATTTTTGTCTTTCCTTTGATTCAGTTTTCATATAGTGTGTTGTTCAACATCATGGATGCTGAAACCTCCCATCCTCATCCTCAAACCCAAAGGCAATGATGGCATGCAAGGGTTAAGAACTTTTGCATATGTGTCACCCTGTTTGGAATGCCAGATGATGAGGTGTTAGGCCTATTTAGGCTCCCACCACACATCATTTTAGATACTCTTTCTATAATAAAGAGTGATCTAGAAAAACAAAGAAACATTTCTACATCATTACCACCCTTGGCACATTTTTTAGGTGTGTTACATTTCTGCACTTCAGGATCTTTTCAAAGAACTGTGGCTGTGGCGGCTGGGATTACCCAGCCATCATTCAGTCAGATCCTGAAGCACATCTGTGATGCTTTCCTGGCCCACATCAACCAATTTATTTCAATGTCTTTAGATGAGGAGTCCCTACGTGTGGTGAAGCAGAATTTTCATGAACTTGCTGGCTTCCCACATGTTATAGGGTATTGGATGGATCACATACTCCATTAGTGGCGCCATCTAAGGGGTACATTTACTAAGATGGGAGTTCTATTTAAGATGGGATGTTGCCCATAGCAACCAATCAGCTTTTACTTCTCATTTATCTAGCACCTTCTAGAAGATAATACCTGGAATCTGATTGGTTGCTATGGGCAACATCCCATCTTAAATAGAACTCCCATCTTAGTAAATTTACCCCTAAGAATGAAAGATTTTTTAGAAACCGAATTCACTTTAATTTTTTAAATATAATGTTTGTTTGTGATTCATCCCTCCATATTCTCTCCCAAAATGCTCAGTTTTCAGGGCGCGCACAAGATTCTCATGTGATAAAGCAGTCAGGGATTTGGCAAAGATTATCGGTGATGCAAGGTGGGGATGCGTGGTTGTTGGGTAAGTGTTGGATGTTTTGTTTCAATTGTTGGCTGAATATGTAATTATCCATTTATGAGATTATAACTAGAGATGAGCGGGTTCGGTTTCTCTGAAACCGAACCCGCACGAACTTCATGTTTTTTTCACGGGTCCGAGCAGACTCGGATCCTCCCGCCTTGCTCGGTTAACCCGAGCGCGCCCGAACGTCATCATGACGCTGTCGGATTCTCGCGAGACTCGGATTCTATATAAGGAGCCGCGCGTCGCCGCCATTTTCACACGTGCATTGAGATTGATAGGGAGAGGACGTGGCTGGCGTCCTCTCCATTAGAAATTAGATTAGAAGAGAGAGAGAGATTGTGCAGAGTCAGACAGAGTTTACCACAGTGACCAGTGCAGTTGTTGTTAGTTAACTTTTATTTATTTTAATATAATATATCCGTTCTCTGCTATATCCGTTCTCTGCCTGAAAAAAAACGATACACAGCAGCAGCCAGTCACACAGTGTGACTCAGTCTGTGTGCACTCAGCTCAGCCCAGTGTGCTGCACATCAATGTATAAAAGGCAAAGCTTATAATAATTGTGGGGGAGACTGGGGAGCACTGCAGGTTGTTATAGCAGGAGCCCCCAGGAGTACATAATATTATATTAATTTAAAATTAAACAGTGCACACTTTTGCTGCAGGAGTGCCACTGCCAGTGTGACTAGTGGTGACCAGTGCCTGACCACCAGTATAGTAGTATATTGTTGTATGTATTGTATACTATCTCTTTATCAACCAGTCTATATTAGCAGCAGACACAGTACAGTGCGGTAGTTCACGGCTGTGGCTACCTCTGTGTCGGCAGTCGGAACTCGGCAGGCAGTCCGTCCATCCATAATTGTATTACAATATATACCACCTAACCGTGGTATTTTTTTTTCTTTCTTTATACCGTCGTCATAGTGTCATACTAGTTGTTACGAGTATACTACTATCTCTTTATCAACCAGTGTCCAGTGCGGTAGTTCACGGCTGTGGCTACCTCTGTGTCGGCAGTCGGCAGGCAGTCCGTCCATCCATAATTGTATTATTATTATAATATATACCACCTAACCGTGGTTTTTTTTTCATTCTTTATACCGTCGTCATAGTGTCATACTAGTTGTTACGAGTATACTACTATCTCTTTATCAACCAGTGTACAGTGCGGTAGTTCACGGCTGTGGCTACCTCTGTGTCGGCAGTCGGCAGGCAGTCCGTCCATCCATAATTGTATTATTATTATAATATATACCACCTAACCGTGGTTTTTTTTTCATTCTTTATACCGTCGTCATAGTGTCATACTAGTTGTTACGAGTATACTACTATCTCTTTATCAACCAGTGTACAGTGCGGTAGTTCACGGCTGTGGCTACCTCTGTGTCGGCAGTCGGCAGGCAGTCCGTCCATCCATAATTGTATTATTATTATAATATATACCACCTAACCGTGGTTTTTTTTTCATTCTTTATACCGTCGTCATAGTGTCATACTAGTTGTTACGAGTATACTACTATCTCTTTATCAACCAGTGTACAGTGCGGTAGTTCACGGCTGTGGTAACCTCTGTGTCGGCAGTCGGCAGGCAGTCCGTCCATCCATAATTGTATTATTATTATAATATATACCACCTAACCGTGGTTTTTTTTTCATTCTTTATACCGTCGTCATAGTGTCATACTAGTTGTTACGAGTATACTACTATCTCTTTATCAACCAGTGTACAGTGCGGTAGTTCACGGCTGTGGCTACCTCTGTGTCGGCACTCGGCAGGCAGTCCGTCCAACCATAATTGTATTATAATATATACCACCTAACCGTGGTTTTTTTTTCATTCTTTATACCGTCGTCATACTAATTGTTACGAGTATACTACTATCTCTTTATCAACCAGTGTACAGTGCGGTAGTTCACGGCTGTGGCTACCTCTGTGTCGGCACTCGGCAGGCAGTCCGTCCAACCATAATTGTATTATAATATATACCACCTAACCGTGGTTTTTTTTTTCATTCTTTATACCGTCGTCATAGTGTCATACTAGTTGTTACGAGTATACTACTATCTCTTTATCAACCAGTGTACAGTGCGGTAGTTCACGGCTGTGGCTACCTCTGTGTCGGCAGTCGGCAGGCAGTCCGTCCATCCATAATTGTATTATTATTATAATATATACCACCTAACCGTGGTTTTTTTTTCATTCTTTATACCGTCGTCATAGTGTCATACTAGTTGTTACGAGTATACTACTATCTCTTTATCAACCAGTGTACAGTGCGGTAGTTCACGGCTGTGGCTACCTCTGTGTCGGCAGTCGGCAGGCAGTCCGTCCATCCATAATTGTATTATTATTATTATAATATATACCACCTAACCGTGGTTTTTTTTTCATTCTTTATACCGTCGTCATAGTGTCATACTAGTTGTTACGAGTATACTACTATCTCTTTATCAACCAGTGTACAGTGCGGTAGTTCACGGCTGTGGCTACCTCTGTGTCGGCAGGCAGTCCGTCCATCCATAATTGTATTATTATTATAATATATACCACCTAACTGTGGTATTTTTTTTTCTTTCTTTATACCGTCGTCATAGTGTCATACTAGTTGTTACGAGTATACTACTATCTCTTTATCAACCAGTGTACAGTGCGGTAGTTCACGGCTGTGGCTACCTCTGTGTCGGCAGTCGGCAGGCAGTCCGTCCATCCATAATTGTATTATTATTATTATAATATATACCACCTAACCGTGGGTTTTTTTTCATTCTTTATACCGTCGTCATAGTGTCATACTAGTTGTTACGAGTATACTACTATCTCTTTATCAACCAGTGTACAGTGCGGTAGTTCACGGCTGTGGCTACCTCTGTGTCGGCAGTCGGCAGGCAGTCCGTCCATCCATAATTGTATTATTATTATAATATATACCACCTAACCGTGGTTTTTTTATACCACCTAACCGTGGCAGTACGTCCATAATTGTATACTAGTATCCAATCCATCCATCTCCATTGTTTACCTGAGGTGCCTTTTAGTTCTGCCTATAAAATATGGAGAACAAAAAAGTTGAGGTTCCAAAATTAGGGAAAGATCAAGATCCACTTCCACCTCGTGCTGAAGCTGCTGCCACTAGTCATGGCCGAGACGATGAAATGCCAGCAACGTCGTCTGCCAAGGCCGATGCCCAATGTCATAGTACAGAGCATGTCAAATCCAAAACACCAAATATCAGAAAAAAAAGGACTCCAAAACCTAAAATAAAATTGTCGGAGGAGAAGCGTAAACTTGCCAATATGCCATTTACCACACGGAGTGGCAAGGAACGGCTGAGGCCCTGGCCTATGTTCATGGCTAGTGGTTCAGCTTCACATGAGGATGGAAGCACTCAGCCTCTCGCTAGAAAACTGAAAAGACTCAAGCTGGCAAAAGCACCGCAAAGAACTGTGCGTTCTTTGAAATCCCAAATCCACAAGGAGAGTCCAATTGTGTCGTTTGCGATGCCTGACCTTCCCAACACTGGACGTGAAGAGCATGCGCCTTCCACTATTTGCATGCCCCCTGCAAGTGCTGGAAGGAGCACCCGCAGTCCAGTTCCTGATAGTCAGATTGAAGATGTCAGTGTTGAAGTACACCAGGATGAGGAGGATATGGGTGTTGCTGGCGCTGGGGAGGAAATTGACCAGGAGGATTCTGATGGTGAGGTGGTTTGTTTAAGTCAGGCACCCGGGGAGACACCTGTTGTCCGTGGGAGGAATATGGCCGTTGACATGCCAGGTGAAAATACCAAAAAAATCAGCTCTTCGGTGTGGAGGTATTTCACCAGAAATGCGGACAACAGGTGTCAAGCCGTGTGTTCCCTTTGTCAAGCTGTAATAAGTAGGGGTAAGGACGTTAACCACCTCGGAACATCCTCCCTTATACGTCACCTGCAGCGCATTCATAATAAGTCAGTGACAAGTTCAAAAACTTTGGGTGACAGCGGAAGCAGTCCACTGACCAGTAAATCCCTTCCTCTTGTAACCAAGCTCACGCAAACCACCCCACCAACTCCCTCAGTGTCAATTTCCTCCTTCCCCAGGAATGCCAATAGTCCTGCAGGCCATGTCACTGGCAAGTCTGACGAGTCCTCTCCTGCCTGGGATTCCTCCGATGCATCCTTGCGTGTAACGCCTACTGCTGCTGGCGCTGCTGTTGTTGCCGCTGGGAGTCGATGGTCATCCCAGAGGGGAAGTCGTAAGCCCACTTGTACTACTTCCAGTAAGCAATTGACTGTTCAACAGTCCTTTGCGAGGAAGATGAAATATCACAGCAGTCATCCTACTGCAAAGCGGATAACTGAGTCCTTGACAACTATGTTGGTGTTAGACGTGCGTCCGGTATCCGCCGTTAGTTCACAGGGAACTAGACAATTTATTGAGGCAGTGTGCCCCCGTTACCAAATACCATCTAGGTTCCACTTCTCTAGGCAGGCGATACCGAGAATGTACACGGACGTCAGAAAAAGACTCACCAGTGTCCTAAAAAATGCAGTTGTACCCAATGTCCACTTAACCACGGACATGTGGACAAGTGGAGCAGGGCAGGGTCAGGACTATATGACTGTGACAGCCCACTGGGTAGATGTATGGACTCCCGCCGCAAGAACAGCAGCGGCGGCACCAGTAGCAGCATCTCGCAAACGCCAACTCTTTCCTAGGCAGGCTACGCTTTGTATCACCGCTTTCCAGAATACGCACACAGCTGAAAACCTCTTACGGCAACTGAGGAAGATCATCGCGGAATGGCTTACCCCAATTGGACTCTCCTGTGGATTTGTGGCATCGGACAACGCCAGCAATATTGTGTGTGCATTAAATATGGGCAAATTCCAGCACGTCCCATGTTTTGCACATACCTTGAATTTGGTGGTGCAGAATTTTTTAAAAAACGACAGGGGCGTGCAAGAGATGCTGTCGGTGGCCAGAAAAATTGCGGGACACTTTCGGCGTACAGGCACCACGTACAGAAGACTGGAGCACCACCAAAAACTACTGAACCTGCCCTGCCATCATCTGAAGCAAGAAGTGGTAACGAGGTGGAATTCAACCCTCTATATGCTTCAGAGGTTGGAGGAGCAGCAAAAGGCCATTCAAGCCTATACAATTGAGCACGATATAGGAGATGGAATGCACCTGTCTCAAGTGCAGTGGAGAATGATTTCAACGTTGTGCAAGGTTCTGATGCCCTTTGAACTTGCCACACGTGAAGTCAGTTCAGACACTGCCAGCCTGAGTCAGGTCATTCCCCTCATCAGGCTTTTGCAGAAGAAGCTGAAGGCATTGAAGAAGGAGCTAACACGGAGCGATTCCGCTAGGCATGTGGGACTTGTGGATGCAGCCCTTAATTCGCTTAACAAGGATTCACGGGTGGTCAATCTGTTGAAATCAGAGCACTACATTTTGGCCACCGTGCTCGATCCTAGATTTAAAGCCTACCTTGGATCTCTCTTTCCGGCAGACACAGGTCTGCTGGGGTTGAAAGACCTGCTGGTGACAAAATTGTCAAGTCAAGCGGAACGCGACCTGTCAACATCTCCTCCTTCACATTCTCCCGCAACTGGGGGTGCGAGGAAAAGGCTCAGAATTCCGAGCCCACCCGCTGGCGGTGATGCAGGGCAGTCTGGAGCGACTGCTGATGCTGACATCTGGTCCGGACTGAAGGACCTGACAACGATTACGGACATGTCGTCTACTGTCACTGCATATGATTCTCTCAACATTGATAGAATGGTGGAGGATTATATGAGTGACCGCATCCAAGTAGGCACGTCACACAGTCCGTACTTATACTGGCAGGAAAAAGAGGCAATTTGGAGGCCCTTGCACAAACTGGCTTTATTCTACCTAAGTTGCCCTCCCACAAGTGTGTACTCCGAAAGAGTGTTTAGTGCCGCCGCTCACCTTGTCAGCAATCGGCGTACGAGGTTACATCCAGAAAATGTGGAGAAGATGATGTTCATTAAAATGAATTATAATCAATTCCTCCGCGGAGACATTGACCAGCAGCAATTGCCTCCACAAAGTACACAGGGAGCTGAGATGGTGGATTCCAGTGGGGACGAATTGATAATCTGTGAGGAGGGGGATGTACACGGTGATATATCGGAGGGTGAAGATGAGGTGGACATCTTGCCTCTGTAGAGCCAGTTTGTGCAAGGAGAGATTAATTGCTTCTTTTTTGGGGGGGGTCCAAACCAACCCGTCATATCAGTCACAGTCGTGTGGCAGACCCTGTCACTGAAATGATGGGTTGGTTAAAGTGTGCATGTCCTGTTTTGTTTATACAACATAAGGGTGGGTGGGAGGGCCCAAGGATAATTCCATCTTGCACCTCTTTTTTCTTTTCTTTTTCTTTGCATCATGTGCTGATTGGGGAGGGTTTTTTGGAAGGGACATCCTGCGTGACACTGCAGTGCCACTCCTAGATGGGCCCGGTGTTTGTGTCGGCCACTAGGGTCGCTAATCTTACTCACACAGCTACCTCATTGCGCCTCTTTTTTTCTTTGCGTCATGTGCTGTTTGGGGAGGGTTTTTTGGAAGGGACATCCTGCGTGACACTGCAGTGCCACTCCTAGATGTGCCCGGTGTTTGTGTCGGCCACTAGGGTCGCTAATCTTACTCACACAGTCAGCTACCTCATTGCGCCTCTTTTTTTCTTTGCGTCATGTGCTGTTTGGGGAGGGTTTTTTGGAAGGGCCATCCTGCGTGACACTGCAGTGCCACTCCTAGATGGGCCCGGTGTTTGTGTCGGCCACTAGGGTCGCTAATCTTACTCACACAGCTACCTCATTGCGCCTCTTTTTTTCTTTGCGTCATGTGCTGTTTGGGGAGGGTTTTTTGGAAGGGACATCCTGCGTGACACTGCAGTGCCACTCCTAGATGGGCTCGGTGTTTGTGTCGGCCACTAGGGTCGCTTATCTTTCTCACACAGCTACCTCATTGCGCCTCTTTTTTTCTTTGCGTCATGTGCTGTTTGGGGAGGGTTTTTTGGAAGGGACATCCTGCGTGACACTGCAGTGCCACTCCTAGATGGGCCCGGTGTTTGTGTCGGCCACTAGGGTCGCTTATCTTTCTCACACAGTCAGCTACCTCATTGCGCCTCTTTTTTTCTTTGCGTCATGTGCTGTTTGGGGAGGGTTTTTTGGAAGGGACATCCTGCGTGACACTGCAGTGCCACTCCTAGATGGGCCCGGTGTTTGTGTCGGCCACTAGGGTCGCTTATCTTTCTCACACAGTCAGCTACCTCATTGCGCCTCTTTTTTTCTTTGCGTCATGTGCTGTTTGGGGAGGGTTTTTTGGAAGGGACATCCTGCGTGACACTGCAGTGCCACTCCTAGATGGGCCCGGTGTTTGTGTCGGCCACTAGGGTCGCTTATCTTTCTCACACAGTCAGCTACCTCATTGCGCCTCTTTTTTTCTTTGCGTCATGTGCTGTTTGGGGAGGGTTTTTTGGAAGGGACATCCTGCGTGACACTGCAGTGCCACTCCTAGATGGGCCCGGTGTTTGTGTCGGCCACTAGGGTCGCTAATCTTACTCACACAGCTACCTCATTGCGCCTCTTTTTTTCTTTGCGTCATGTGCTGTTTGGGGAGGGTTTTTTGGAAGGGACATCCTGCGTGACACTGCAGTGCCACTCCTAGATGGGCCCGGTGTTTGTGTCGGCCACTAGGGTCGCTTATCTTACTCACACAGCGACCTCGGTGCAAATTTTAGGACTAAAAATAATATTGTGAGGTGTGATGTGTTCAGAATAGGCTGAAAATGAGTGTAAATTATGTTTTTTGAGGTTAATAATACTTTGGGATCAAAATTACCCCCAAATTCTATGATTTAAGCTGTTTTTTAGGGTTTTTTGAAAAAAACACCCGAATCCAAAACACACCCGAATCCGACAAAAAAAATTCGGTGAGGTTTTGCCAAAACGCGGTCGAACCCAAAACACGGCCGCGGAACCGAACCCAAAACCAAAACACAAAACCCGAAAAATTTCCGGCGCTCATCTCTAATTATAACACCCATTTGATTACCTTATATTTCAGGAGATAGTGGCTATCCCTGCATGCCTTGGCTCCTGACTTCTTATTCCAATCCCACACCAGGACAACAATCAAATTACAACACCACGCTTACAGCCACCAGGCAGGTTGTGGAGCGATGTTTGGTCCTATTAAAAGGTAGACTCAGCTGCCTACACCAAACTGGGGGCACACGCTTGTATTTGCCGGAAGTGGTCTCATAAATTGTGGTTCAGTGTTGTGTGTTGCATAACATTGCAATAATGAGTTGGTGCCATTTCCAGAAGAAGACTTGTTGCTTGAGAATGAGGAGGATGAGGATGGTGGCCCAGTGACATCAAAAGTAAGAGGGACGACCTTCCGTGATAAAGTTGTGAACAAATATTTTTGGTATGTATGTATAATTAATAGTACTTGTGATTGAGTTTTTCATTTATGACATGATTTATTTATTTTTTTACTAAACAAGTGTGATTATTTTTTATATTTTTATTTTAACTGTACAAATTTTACACAGTATGGCTGCAGTTATGTAATTGTAACAAACAATCCCCTCTATGAAGGTAGGGCATCAAATCCGCATATGTTGTGGGCTCTGTGTTTCCAACAGGCTGGTGTGAGTACAGGGGACATGACCTAACATGATGTGTGGAGCACAGATAATTTAACTATTAATGTACGTACATTGGGGGTCATTCCGAGTTGTTCACTCGTTATTTTTTTCTCGCAAAGGAGCGATTAGTCGCTAATGCGCATGCGCAATGTCCGCAGTGCGACTGCGCCAAGTAAATTTGCTATGCAGTTAGGTATTTTACTCACGGCATTACGAGGTTTTTTCTTCGTTCTGGTGATCGTAATGTGATTGACAGGAAGTGGGTGTTTCTGGGCGGAAACTGCACGTTTTATGGGTGTGTGCGAAAAAACGCTACAGTTTCTGGGAAAAACGCGGGAGTGGCTGGAGAAACGGAGGAGTGTCTGGGCGAACGCTGGGTGTGTTTGTGACGTCAAACCAGGAACGACAAGCACTGAACTGATCGCAGATGCCGAGTAAGTCTGGAGCTACTCAGAAACTGCTAAGAAGTGTCTATTCGCAATTCTGCTAATCTTTCGTTCGCAATTTTGATAAGCTAAGATTCACTCCCAGTAGGCGGCGGCTTAGCGTGTGCAAAGCTGCTAAAAGCAGCTTGCGAGCGAACAACTCGGAATGACCCCCATAGACATAATTTACATAGTGAAAATACATGGAGTTTAAGTTTGACCCATCCTGAGATGTCAAAAACCCAAATTCAATTTGATGCCAAAAGGCTAGTTGAACAAAAGATAATAAAACATTAGAAGGTGAATGATGCAAGGCAATAGTGAAGCTGGGTTGCTGATGCAGTAGTCTGGGTTGTTACCATGATAACAACATGCATTTTTAACTACTAATATAGGCATACGATGTGATTTATCAATCTCAAATTCAAAATGATGTTGATTAGAAGACAATGGGGGTCATTCCGACCTGATTAGTGCTGTGCATTTTCGCACAGCAGTCAATCAGGTTGAAACCACACATGTACTGGCACCGCAGTGCTCCGGCGCATGCCAGATAGTTGACGGCTGTCGTAGCCCAGCGATCACCTCTGCCTGATTGACAGGCACAGCAGTTCACTGGGTGGGCGGGGGTGGCACGGTGGCATTTGGCCGCCACTTTGTGGGCGTAATCCGGCCAACACAGGGTGGCTGGACCATGAAGGGGGGCCGCAGCGGGGGCTGCAAGATGTTACGCACAATCGCTGTGACCCAGCCAGCAAAGACTAACTCCCTCCTATCCGCATGAGCTGCGCTGGCTGGGAGTTACTTTACAAGTACAAAAGCATCGCCACTGTGTGATGCTCTTGTACTTTTGCGGGGGGGAGTGGCCTGACATGCGGGCGGACTAGCGCTGTGCTGGGTGTCCGTCCCCCTCATGTAAGGGAAGATGATTGTAGCTGTGCTAAATTTAGCACAGCTACGATCGGGTCGGGATGACCCCCATTGTCACATAATGTATTAATAGTGGGGTTTTTTATCTCATTTACCCTTTTAACAACATTATAACAAATTCCATTTGAAGAGTGGATTCCTGGGAGCCATATATCTTTTTTGGAATTATGTGAATCGATCTCTTTATTTTTTATTTTTTATTTATTTCATAGTAATATTACGAGAACATATTTGTTTTTTGTGGCATAAACAACATGTTGGTTATTCTTTTGTTTACAATAAAAAGTCACACAATGAAAGGTCACAATATTGTATATGTATTTTTTAAGGTTAATGTTATTTTAAGTATATTTGTCTCAACCAAGTAATATATAACATACGAGATGGGTGTTTTATATAGTAAATGTGAGATTAGTGTTGTAGTTATTTTTATGCACTTAACCAATCATAGGAATGTGAATATTGTGTAGTTTTTATAATGCATAATGTTAGATTGATACTGGAAATATGGAAATTATGTCAACTATCTTTATGCCCTTAACCAATCAGTAGTAACAAATATTATAAATATTATATATTGTTGTACAGACGCCATTGCCATCATGAGAGCTGCTGCATTCACAGCACAGGAGCTGCATATTTTGCAGGTGATGGACAGGAGGCTGGAGGGACACACCCCTATATTTCAAATGTGGTCAAACAGGCCACTCATAGAGAGGCTCGCAGGCGGCTCCACATCTGCTGTGCGTCCAGT
Source organism: Pseudophryne corroboree (assembly GCF_028390025.1). Lineage (NCBI taxonomy): Eukaryota > Metazoa > Chordata > Amphibia > Anura > Myobatrachidae > Pseudophryne > Pseudophryne corroboree. The sequence goes on along the minus strand of NC_086453.1, from coordinate 355,359,951 downwards.
CGCCTAGTGATACAACTAGAAGGGAAGTGGTCTGACCTCTGTTGGTGGCAGCCAAATATGCTGATGCGTATTTGGGTGGACATACGGACATACAGGATGTTTTGATATGAGTGTGTCAGTGAGTGTGTGTTTGTTAGTGAGTGTGTGCTTGTGTGTCAGTGAGTGTGTGTTTGTGAGTGTGTGTTTGTTAGTGAGTGTGTGTTTGTGCGTCATTTAGTGTGTGCTTGTTTGTTAGTGAGTGTGTGTTTGTGTGTCAGTGAATTTGTGTTGGTGTGTCAGTGTTTGTATTTGTTTGTTTCTCTGTGTGTTGTGTCTGTATTGATAATTATCAGCAGCCATTATGAGTCCATTTGTAACTGTAAAATAAAGTCATTTTTTACAATTTAATGTTTAGTTTAATAAAAAATGTGTCATTGGGTAATTGTAATCCTTTACTCCCAACTCTGTTAGGCCAGACACAATGACAACACAGGAGGCAGAAACGCCATGTGTCTCACAGAAGCAATCCAGACAGGGCACCCTCTGCCTCTCCTCCACAACCCCCCTCTGCGACTCCTTCTGAACCCCCTACTCCCTCTCACATCCAACCCCCCTCTGCTATTCCTTCTGAACCTCCCTCTCCCTCACTTCCAACCCACCTATGCCACTCCTTCTGAACCTCCCACTCTCTCACTACCAACCCCCCTCTACCACTCCTACTGAACCCCCCTCTCACTCTCACTTCCAACCCCCCTCTACCACTCCTACTGAACCCCCCTCTCACTCTCACTTCCAACCTCCCTCTACCACTCCTTCTGAACCCTCCTCTCCCTCTCACTTCCAAACCCCCCTCTGCCACTCCTTCTGAAACCCCCACTCACTTTCGGGTTCCAATCCGCTCTCTGCCATTAATATGGAGATGTCACAGCTTCTAGGGATGAAGCTGCAGAAGGACCACCCCAAAGCCAAGAAAGTAAGTGCTTACACATGCATTTGCATTTTTAAAGTATGTGATGTGTGGTGATTAGTGGTATTTGTGTTTGTCTATAAAAGGCTATAAATGTGTTGCCACCAATGGCAGCCATGACAAAAAAAACACAAAACATTTTGAAAGAGAATAGAGTGATAGTGGTTGCAAGGTTAAATGGAACCATGGTGGAGGAAGGTGTTTGATAAAATTTAGATAGTACAGGACTATATAGATAGTATATGGGGGGTCTTTCCGAGTTGATCACTGCGGATATTCACATCACAAGCAGCGGGACTTAGCCAAATGTGTACACGCGATGTACTGAATGTGCATGTGCAAAGTTCCCCGTACAACGATTGTGCAGAAATACACATGCTTTCTGTGTTCGCAGCCACGCAATGACAAAGAGGCGTGTTGAAGGTGGATAGGGGGAAGCGCTTCGCTGGCTAGCAAAAAAAGGGGCATGAAGGTGGGTGTCTTGTGGGGGAGTGTGCTCAGGTCTGCAGGCATGGTTTTTGCAGCGCTACAACACTGGCTGTTGTTGGTACACACCAGCCCTTCGCAGCAGAGGAGTAGGTCTAGGGCTGTGCACTGCTAGCAAACACATGCTACAGGTGCTTGACAGGGTGTAGCTAGCTAATCATTGGCAATAGAACGCAGCTGTTTGATATGCAAACGCATCAACATGCCATTGTCGCTCTACCATTCTCACAGATGGTATGTACATTTACACTCCCAGGAAATGTTATAATGTTAAACATTTGCAAATTAGCTTAAACTGACAAGCAGCACACATGTTTATTATGAGCAAATACATGTGTATTTCCCATGTCCCACATGTCTGGTTTGTGTAGAAATTGTGTTTATTTTATAATTGGGAACAATTTAGTAATTTCTGAAAAATCCCACATACATGCCATGTTTTCCATATTATAACATTTGTTTTGTGTTTCATATAACAACATTACCAGCATAATGCACCCTAACCTATAATGTTATTAAATGCTGCTTTAGCTAATACATTGCTATGGCTGAATTAGGTCAGATGTCAGTTATATTTCAGATGCCATGTTGCCCATAGTAACCAAACAGCATTGTGTCCTTATATTGTGTAAGGAGCAACATACATGGGTTTTTTTTTGGATTTCAATAATCAACATGCCATGATTTTATGTAATTAACACAAACATAAAGAAAAACATTTTTATATTTAGCTACAATGAAACTCTTTTCACACACCCACAATAATAATCACACAATTTCACAACAAAGTGTATGGGCTCAAAGTATTTTTACTAGTTCAAAAAAAAGTACATAATGTTTTTAAATAAAACTCACATGTTCACACAAAAACAACAGAACATGGCACAGCAACAAACACCTGCCACTGCATAAAATAGGTTGACAGTACCCAGTAGTCAAGCCCCCCATCTATTGCCCATCAATCACAAAAAGAGACTGGGGTCATGACCCTGGCTGAGAAACATGTGTGGCAAATTGTGGTAGAATCTGGGCACAATACCCCAAACCAACTATCCAGACCACAATATGAAGAGGAAGGTGGGACAAGGTCACAGGCTAATATATCACTGGCTACAAACAAAAAGAGAAGACAGCAAACCCCATTCAGCAGGAGGGAGTTTTTCATTCTGCTCACACAAGCCATTGATAATCCATTTTAGAACAGAAACAACATGGGTGCTGGGAAATGTGACCACATCTGGATTTAAATTATCTTTTCTTTTTATGCCCCACCTGAAGAAAATGTTGGTCACTGGTTGGTCTGCGCCCTGACCATTTGTGGGCCCTGCCCAGTGGAATCTTTTTCCTGGGCAGGGGTAGGGGATGGGCCAGGTGTTGGTGCCTCCCTGACACTGTGGGCGAGGAGGCCAGCGATGGTCTGTATTCCTTGGCCAATTGTGATGTTTAGTTGTTGGACTGAGGAGTTGAGCCTTGGTGAACATGGGTGGTCAGGTCAGTGAGCCGAAAGGACATCTCACATACCTCATGAATCATCTGGTTATGGAATTCGGTGTCTCTAACTCCATGACTGGCTATCTCAGCCAGAATCTACATGCGAGAGGGTTGGGTGGGGGTGCCAGTGTGGGGCTGGTATGGTGGTATTTCTTTGGAAGTGCACCAGGATAATAAGGATATTGATGCGGATGTTGTTTGTGTAAATCAGGCTCAAGTGGAAACAGTTGTTCCCCATTATATGTAAAAGCCCATTGTCATGCCTGGGAAAAAAAAATAAAAATCCACCTCTTCTGTGTAGAATTATTTCTACTCAAATCTGGACAATTGTCAAACCATCTGTAGTCATTGCAGAGCCATAGTAAGTAGAGGTAAGGACCTTAACCATCTAGGAAACTCCTCCCTGTTATGTCACTTGTAGCACATTCATCAAAAGTTTTTTAAAAATTCAGAAACTTTGGCTAAAAACAAAACAACAACAACCAGTCCAGCATCACCTATCTACCTTTTCTCCAAGTGCCTGCAATCTCCAGCACCAACACATACATCATCAATATCCTCAATCTCATAAGCATGACTAACTCCTCTTCTATCTGGGGTTCCTCAGAAGGATCCTTGAGTGCTACGCCTGTTGCTGCTGCTAGTTAATCTTAATCCCAAAAAGGGATCAGTAGAGCTGTAGTAGTTTTTCAAAACAGTTAACTGTTAAACAATCCTTTGCAAGGGTAGCAAGTATGACAGCAGTCACCCAGCTGCACAGTGGATTACTGGCACCATAACAATTATTCTGGTATTAGATGTGCATCCAGTATCTGCCAATAATGCAGTGGGGTTTAGACAGTTAATTGAGGTCCTGTGTCCCCGTTACCAAATCCCATCTAGATTCCACTTCAATATAAAAGCAGTTCCTAGTATGTACAGGGATGTTAAGAAAAATGCAGTGGCTATGTGACTTCTGGTGGGTGGGCCAAAATGAAGGACGCTGTTTTAGTGAGCTCCCGAAGCTCTGTACCACATAGCATCATAGCGTGCAAGGAGTGAAGTATACCCGATAACCGCAATGGGTAATCCGGGATAGGTGCAGGAAAAGAGATAGCAGCAGCATCCGGCTCCCTGCAGCGGCTACACCAGAGTCAGGCCTTGGACACTCACGGCGCCGCCCATGGATGGAGAGATGACCGGGCACATAATCTTGCACAAGCCGGCATTATAAGCAAATAGGCAACGCCAGAGAGAGGTGGGGTGTGAGAGGCAAATACCATGTAATAGGGAGCGGAAAGAACTCGGCAGGGAGATGCCTGGCTGAAGCTATCCGCCACTGTGTATGTTTAAAATCCAGCGCTGCATCCTCCCCTGCTGACAGACAAAGGTGCAGATATTAAGAGCAAGCCCTACCCGCAATCACCGCCCACCTCAGCAGGGATTGCTGATACACAGCCACCCTCAGCGATTGACAAGAGAGGCAGACAACCACGCTGTTAGAAGTCAGCCATAGGCAGCAAAGGGAGTCAGCGTGAGCCAGCGGTTAGAGTACATTAAGAGAAAATAGTGGACAGCGTTGAGTATTTGTCTAAAAAAATGCAGCTTAAGACCAAACTCAGTATAAATACACCACCTCACTTTACTGGAGGAGATTAAGTTTAATGAGAGATACCAACCTGTGGACTGCTGTGGAAAACTCTAACATCTGCTCAGTCTCTATATACTGCTGCAACATCTCAATGTAAACCCCTCTCTAAATACAAATGATCACTGCTTACTGCCTATACCTACACTCTGTGTTATATCATACCCTGCCTATGACTGACTATATACACTTGAAAACCAATCTCTCTCACATTTATCTCATCATCAGCAACTGCTAACATATATGGTGGACATTGTGACTGGCGAGAGAGATGGATAGCTGTCATATGTCAGGCATAGCAGCCTATGTATCAACAGTTTTTTGCTTTAAAATGAGATAAATTTAGATTTTTGATACTTTTCACATTTTTTAAATATTGTCTGTATGTATGCTTGCATGTAAGTTTTTTATTTTTTTTAATCATTTTTTTTCGCAAAATCTACTTTTCACATTTTTTTTTCAACTTTTCCAACCTCTATTTAAAATGAATGGGAACTTTATGTATCATTGTATTATCGTGAAAATTGTCTGAAACTTTTCATATCTTTTTTTCACCAGCTTTTACTGGCGAGTTTAGCAATAGGCCATGATTGTTTTTGTAGTTCCACCTTTAAATTTACTTAGGTATCAGGTTCTTAAACAGTCTAAAAGGTCATTACTTGTCCCAGGTAATCGAGGAACCAACTAGGCATAGGACTATACTGGACCTAGTACTAACTAATAATGAATAGATAATATCAAATACTAAAATAGGGGAGATCTTGGAAAATAGCGATCATAATATGACCACATTCGATAACAGCTTACAAAAAAAGACACTATAAGGGTCTAACTAAGACTTCAAACTTTAGAAACGCTAATTTCAACTTGCTGAAACAAGCAATGAAGGATATCAATTAGGAAATAGTATTTCAAGGTAAAAATACAGCTGAAATGTTGGATGTTTTTACAACTGTGCTCAATTTGTTCATTCCCAAGGTCAACAAAAACAGGAGTAGTAACAAAAAAATGCAAAAAAAAAGTCATCAGAGCAGCAAAAACAGAAAATGAAAAACAAACCCCAAAAAGTTGTTTACGTATATAAACAGTAAAAGGTAAAAAAAGGAGCATATTGGACCATTAAAGGGCAAGTTGGATATCTTGATTAATGATTATAGTGAAAAATCAGAGTTATTAAATAAATTCTTTTCATCAGTATTCATGAGAGAGGACTGGTTTACGACAGTAGAGCACAACATAAGCTTTAATAATGACCCATTGCTAAGTACTTGGTTAAACGAGGAAGTAGTCCAGGAGAGACCAAGTAAAATTAAGATAAATAAATCTCCTGGTCCTGATGGACTTCACCCCAGTGTTCTTATGGAACTTAACTCAGAGCTAATGAGACCCCTATATATGATTTTTAGTGAGTCAATTACATTAGGAAAGAGAACAAAGAACTAGCGTATAGCAGAGGTAATCCCAATATTTAAAAAGGGAATTAAAACTCATCCCAGTAATTATAGACCAGTAAGTTTGACATCTATAGTGGGGAAAATTCTGAAAGGTATATTAAGTGATAGCATACTAGAGTACATGGATACCTCCAAGCTTATTACTAGGAATCAGCATGGTCCTGTGAAGGACAGGTCATGTCAAACTAACTTAATAAACTTCTATGAGAAAGTGAGCGATAATATTGATCATCGTAAAACAGTGGATGAGGTCTTTTTGGACTTTGTTAAGGCCTTTGACAAAGTCCCACATAAGAGACCAATTTTCAAATTAAGAGAGCTTGGGGTAGGAAACAATATTTGTACTTGGGTGAGTAATTGTCTGTACAACAGGGAACAGTGAGTGGTGATTACTGGGATGTTCTCTGAATGGGCCTCAGTGCTCAGTTGAATTCTACAGGGTTCAGTACTAGGGCTAGTGCTGTTTAACATATTCATTAATGACCTAGGAGTGGGCCTAGAAAGCACAGTGTCAATTTTTGCAGACAATACTAAACTATGTAGAGTAATTAATTCAGACAAGGCTGTTGAGTCTCTATAGAATGATTTTTCTAGACTGGAGGTCTGGGAAGACAAATGGAGAATGAGGTTCAGTATAGACAAATGTAAGGTTATGCACTTTGGGACTAAGAACAATAGGCCAGCCTATAAACTAAGTGGGGAAAATGTAGGGATAACGGTAGTTGAAAAAGATTTGGGGGTGCTCATCGATAATAGACTTAGTAGTAGTATACAATGTCAAAATGCAGCAACAATAGCAAATAAGGTGCTAGCATGCACAAAACAGGGAGACTAGGGAAAAGTGTGTAATCTTACCACTGTATAAATCATTGCCACGGCCACACCTGGAATATTGTATACAGTTCTGAGCACCTCACTATAAAAAAGATATTTTGGAGCTCGAAAGGGTTCAGAGGTGAGCCACCAAACTGGCTAAGGGGTTAGAGGCACTGAATTATGAGCAAAGACTTAAAAGGTTAGATTTGTTTACACTGGAAGAGAGGCCACTGAGAGGGGACATTATTAATATTTATAAATACAAAAAGGGACAATAAAAGGATTTATCAGACAATCTGTATATTAAAAAAAGGTTACACACGGTGACACCCCATGAGGTTAGAATTTTTTTTCTTTTCCATCCACTAGGGGTCACTGGAGTACTCTAGGGATATGGACGGTTCCACAGGAACTAAGCACTGAATAGTTAAACTTTGACTATACCTCCCCTCCATATCCCTGAGTACCTCAGTGTTTTTTCGGTGCTCATCGAGACTAGGCTTGTGGAAGTTGATCCACAATTACTGAAATGTTTTTTTTTTTTTTTTGTAATCCCTTTCCCCCTTCCAAGAAGGCGATGGTCTGGGATAGGAAAGCTGCTGAAGCAGCTGTGGGTGTCGGTCCTCTCTAGAAGAGCTCCCTCACTACCACGTGCAGGTCACCTGCAGTAAAAGGCTGACAGTGCTTACAGAGAAGCCCCGTCATTGCCCTCACCACAGGGTCCAGGTCTGTTGAACGGGGCGGTCAGCTCACGCTGCCGCCCTGCTGTGTGGGATACTGTGTGTGTGTGTGGCCGCCGGCCGCTGCCTTCAGCCGCCCGCCGCCGCTTCCAGCGCCGCTGTTTATGCTGTGTCCCCCGCCGCTCTGAGCTGCGACGGCCACTTTGATTTATGCATAGGCCGCTCCACGGCTCTATGCAGCGCGCTCCCCGGCCCTCGATGCCGCTTCCGGCTCCCTCTCCACCATAGCCCGGCTCCGTGTATAGAGAACGATACACGGAGCACGGGGGGGGGGCACACAAATGTGAGTAACTGATGCCACAGTGATGTTCCCTGCACACAGAAATGTCAGGGTCACTGGATAAAGTCTCATGATTCAACTCTTGTTGATAAAAGAAGTATGTTTACTAGAATACAGCAGCGCTGCATATGTATTACAATAGGCTATTAAGTCTTTGTTAAACAGGATACATGTTGCTCATATATGTGCAGGTTTGAATGCAACATAGTATGTTTATTAAATCTGCTTACATAATTATAAGTCTGCATATTTAACCATTTTTCCTGTTGTTTTTCCAGAATTTCCTGTATTACATCTCTCCTCCATTGAAGGCGCAGGGGTGTTAAGGGGAATTTGGAACCAGGCATATTGCTGACGTGTACTGCACTTGGCCAGATATATATTTGTAAAGACACATTAGTGCTATTTACTGAGTCGCGCAAGTTGTATTTTGTATTGTCTGTCGGTATAATGAGTAAGACACCAGCAAAGACTATTATTCTTATCATAACTGTTTATAATGATATTATCCCAAAGACTGCAAATCTGAATCATGGCTGTGGTCAGCCAAATACTGGCTTTGTTCACTGTTGTAAAGTAAGATGTGTTGTACAATTGGTCAGCACATGGTGATTATAAAACAGTATCTGTGGAGCACTGCAAGCATTGTGAGTTCAGGCTCACCTGCAGCAGTTTTGCTTAATTCACTTAGCCACACCACAATTGGATACGCCCAATCTCATCTGATCTTGGAAGCTGAGCAGTGTTGGGCCTGGTTAGCCACCTGGGAATACAAGGTGCTGTAGGTATTTTTAAATCTACAGCCACACCACACTGGATTCGGGACCCATTAACTAAGCTGCGGTTAAGCAGCAGACTTCTCAGGTTTTTAAGCCTGTGAGTGGTCACATTTAGTTTCAGACTTCTAAGAATTATTATACTTCTGAATCAGGATATATCTGGATATATATATATATGGGTATATAATATATGTGTATGTGTGTATGTATGCATATATGAAATATATATATATTTATAAGGTCTGAGTATGTGTGAATATACATGGTTGTATATGTGTGTGTGTGTATATATATATATATTTATATATATATAATATGCTGACATTAAAAATCTATTTTGGCAAGACTACAGTGGCGCAATTGGTCGGCACACAGTGCTTATTAAACAGTATCTGTTGAGCACTGCAAACATTGTGAGTTCAGGCCTCACCTCCCCAGATCCCCAGTGGCCTAATGGATAGGACACTGCCCTCCTAAACCAGGGATTGTGGGTTCAGGTACCATCTGGATTGCAAGTCACTACAGCAACCATTTCATCACCAGAGTTGATGTTTAAACAGCAGCTTTTGCTTATTACTTTTACAGGTGGCTCTGTAGCCAAGTGGTTAGGCTTCCCGCCCACAGTGAACATTGTGATTGCATGGACACTGGTTCAGATCCTGGTTTAACAGGTGTAATATATATATATATATATCGGTAAAAAAGCTGCGCATTAGACACACTTTCCTTTTTCACATATCCAGTAGATAATTTGAAAGTCCCGTGTCCCGTTTTCTATACGATGTATGCTGCCGCTTCCTCAATTCAGGAATTAGAGCCACTAATTCCAATGCACATGTAACGGAAGAAGAGTAGAGGGCGCAGGTATGAGTAAAAGGTTTACAATTCCATTTATTAAAAACAAATGCTCACATACATCTCAGTTTAAAATGAAGCGTTCCGTCCTTCACATGGTAATCAAGCCACGGAGCCGCTCTCTCACACAGCCGATCCCCCGTCTCTCTATCGGGAGTCACAGGCGAGTAGTCCTTCTCTCACCGGGACCAAGACCAGGTTGTGACGGTCTGTCACCAGCTCCACAGGCAACGCATTTGTGGAGCATTTGTTTTTAATAAATGGAATTGTAAACCTTTTACTCATACATGCGCCCTCTACTCTTCTTCCGTTATATATATATATATATATATATATATATATATATATATATATATATATAATAATAAAAAATAAATAAAAAAAAACATGGTAGGACACCATTTTTAACGTTACTTCCTGGGTCTTTGCTGGAGGTTGCTGCCCTACAACACTCAGCCTCTGGGGGAGCGGGGGGTTGTTAGGAATTTAATTTATTAATTGTTTTTGACAGCATGTCTCTACAGGAAGATTCACTATTGCTGGAAACCACATGCACGGTGATGCAGGTTTATACACAGATTACTTCCGTGGTGTACTTACTGGTCGGGGTACATGATCACTAAGTCTAATGCATAATGAAACAAGCAGCCTCGCTGCAGAGTCGGTCACACAGTGTGTCGGACAAATTCGACTGCGCAGACAGACCCTTACCGGTCCTCTTTGGGGGGAATGCGGACGCATGTACTGCCTGAGAGGGAAAAATTTACTGTTTCAGCTAGATTGTTGCGGTCGATTCGCCGCCAGCCCTCATAGCACCAGGCCAGTACGTCAGGTTCTCAGCAAAGGCTGAACAATTTCCAATGAGAGACAATTGCAATTATTGGGCGTTTAACTACCTATCGGAGTGTACCCTACACAGCAGTAGGGCTGTTGCTTCGCCCTGCTTTGGTAAGGGTTTGAGGTAACAAGGCTGTAGTGGCAGGGCGCTCCAGTTCAGGTTTGCCCTAAATAATGACCACCTTACACTTCTTGCTGCCTACAGCTTTTGTGACGTTGGCAGTTGGTTCTTGCGTTTCAGCTTCGCAAGTGGCACACAACGTCCACTTTGGCTACGTTCCAGACGAGAATAGATCACAGACCAGGTGGGGGGGGGGACAAATCTGTTTTCCTACCATTGTCTACGCGAATTCCTGAATGATTCCATCTCATCGACTTCAATTCCTAGGTATGATTCTTGATACGGTAAATAAAAGAATTTACCTACCCGAACAGAAGTACAGGTCATTCGTCATCTGGTACAGTTAGTGCTTAAGCCACGCACAGTCTCGGTTCATTTGTGCATTCGCCTATTAGACACAATGGTGGCGGCTTTCGAAGCGCTTCAGTTCGGAAGACTTCACTCACGTCCTTTTTAACTGGATGTGCTCGCAATGGTTGGCTGTGGCCTGACGAGTACAGTGTCTGCCTGCAATGCATGCCAAAAACAAGGGTCGGGCTCGCTTCTGCAGATTCACCGCAGGGTGAGGTGGTCTCCAAGATCCAGGGTGTCTCTACTCTGGTGGCTCAAAGTACAGAATCTAACCGCAGGGAAACGGTTCGGCGCCTGGAATTGGATAATTCTCACGGCGGACGCGAGTCTCAGAGGTTGGGGAGCTGTAGTTCAAAATTTTTAGCTCCAGGGTCTCTGGGCGGATCACGAAATATTGCTGTCTATAAATGTCCTGGAACTCCGGGCAATTTACAATGCGCTACGACAAGCAGTGCACATGCTTCAGGCTCAGGCTGTTCAGGTGCAGTCAGACAATGCGACGGTGGTCGCATACATCAAAAAACAAGGAGGAACGAAAAGCCGCATGGCAATGCGGGAAGTAGCTCAAGTCCTCAATTGGGCCGAGGTGGTTTTGTTGGCAGTATTCATTCCAGGAGTGGACAACTGGGAGGCGGATTATCTCAGATGCCGGGATTTTTATCCAGGATGTGCATTAAATCCAGAAGTGTTTCAAATGCTGGTCCAGAAGTAGGGTTACCCGCAAGTGGACTTGATGGCATCTCGCCACAATTATCCAACGCCCCAGTACGTGTCCAGAACGAGAGATCCAAAGGCAGTGGTGGTGGATGCTCTCACAATCAAGTGGCCATACAGTCTCGTGTATCTGTTTCCACCGTTTTCCGCTGCTCCCTCTGTTGCTAAAACGGATCAAAAGAGAGTCCGTCACAGTCATACTAGTGGCGCCTCATTGGCCTCGGAGAGCTTGGTTTTCGGATCTCCGCGGTCTACTCGCGGACGTTCCTTGGCCGCTCCCACTGCGTCCGGACCTGATACAACAGGGTCCGTTCTTTTTCTCCGATTTAGCGCAGCTGCGTTTGACGGAGTTGCTGTTGAGACAGCCCTCTTAAAAAGAGAGGGCATTCCAGAATAGGTTATACCAACCATGTTACGAGCTAGGAAGCCGGTTACGGCAGCTCATTATTACAGAATTTGGCATGCCTATATAGGTTGGTGTGAAGTTCGGAAGTTTCCGACATCATCTTTCAAGTTATCCCGTCTTTTGTTATGTCTACAGATGGGGTTAGATGGAGGTCGGCGTTTATCCACACTAAAGGTGCAGATATCTGCGTTGTCAATTTATTTTCAAAGAAGATTGGTTCTATTGCCGTCGGTACACACCTTTATGCAGGGTGTCCTCAAAGTACAGCCTCCATTTCACTCCACTTACTGCGCCATGGGACTTGAATCTGGGTTTAGGTTTCTTATAGTCTTTTTGTTTCGAACCCTTACAACAAGTGGATATTAAGTTTCTCACTTGGGAAACAATTTCTCTCCTAGCCTTAGCTTCAGCAGGGCGGGTTTCAGTTTTGGGTGCCTTGTCATGCAAGCCACCGTATTTAGTGTTTCATAATGACAGAACTGAATTTTAGACGAATCCCGCTTTCCTGCCAAAAGTAGGGTCCTCTTTTTACATCAATCATCCAATAGTAGTTCCTGTGTTAACAGGAGATTCTGGAATTTTGGTTGTGGTACGCGCATTACGAGTTTATGTATTCCGAACATCTACAGTTCCTAAGACGGATACGTTGTTATTCTCTATGATGCGGCCAAGATGGGTTGGCCACCTTTTAAGCAGACCTTATCCAGATGGATAAAACTGACCATACGTCAGGCTTACCTTCATGTTAGGTTACTGCCGCCTACATCAGTAACAGCTCATTCCACACGTTCTCCGGGAATGTCATGGGCAGCTGGTCGTGGAGTTCTACGACACAGCTTTGCAGTGCGGCTACATGGTCTTCAGTGCACATGTTTGTATGCTTTTACAGGTTTGATACTTTTGCGGCATCAGCATCTAGCTTTGGCCGTCTAGTGTTACAGGTGCCAAACAGCTCTCCCACCCAGGGGGGAAACTTTGGTACGTCCCTAGAGTAATCCAGTGACCCCTAGTGGATGAAAAAGAAAATAGGATTTTGGTACTTACCAGGTAAATCCTTTTCTTTGAATCCATAGGGGGCACTGGACGCCAACCCAGAGCAGTTGTTTACCTGGCTGTGGTAAGTGCAGGGAATTTTATGGTAACACACTCTTACCGACTGTTTCAAATTAGAAATTCTATCGGGTTGGTGTCAACTGTTAGTTGTCAGTTTAGTTTTGTGTCAACTTTATTGTTGTCCGTTTTTGGTTATATGTATTTCTCCATTGTCAACCTCTATAGCTCCAGTTCGGCTCAGTAAAAAACACTGAGGTACTCAGGGATATGGAGGGGAGGTATAGTCAAAGTTTAACTATTCAGTGCCTAGTTCCTGTGGAACCGTCCATATCCCTAGAGTACTCCAGTGCCCCCTATGGATTCAAAGAAAAGGATTTACCTGGTAAGTACCAAAATCCTATTTTTATACACAAAGGAGAAAATGGTTCTTCACAGTAAGAGCAGTAAGGAATTGGAATTCTCTGCCAGAGAAAGTTGTAATGGCGGACTCAATCAATAAGTTTAAAAATGGACTAGATATATTACTAATTGAAAGAAATATCCAAGGACAAAACATTTAAATGATAAAAAAAATTATAATACAGGTTGAACTCGATAGACATTTGTATTTTTTCAATCTCAACAACTATGTAACTATGACTTCTTACTGGGCACCATTTAGCCTGGGCTAAAAATAATCTCTATTTTACAGCACATGCATGGTCTGCTGGTACATGTAGTTCTGAAGACTTAGCTAAAATTACTAAACCCCCTACTGTTTGAATATTTTAGATGAAATAAACAACTTGTCCAAATCCCTGGGTTTCAGTTTAATTCATCACCACTATCCATATGGTTTCTTCTTCTCTTCTCTCCTGAAGTTCTGCAATAGGTAGAAATAATATAAACCATTATTGAGGGACATGAACTTTCTCCTCGCAGACAATAGACATGAAATAATCAAAAGGAGCCATGTAGCACATAACCAACTGGGCCTGAGTCTGGCTGCAACATGGGAAATCATTCTGTTGGCTGATCCTTATTGACCTCTTGTGGTCAATGAATAAACTTATTATATCATATCAATGAAAGTGCTGACATCTAGTGTTACAGGTGGCTATAGCATTCTGCATTAGTGAGACCAGTATATGAGGAAAGGAAATAATCAGCACAGACCTTAAGTTAAATGTTTCCCTATTTATTTTTGTATCCAATAATATTAGAACTATATTGTGGCTAGTGCACTAAAGAATATGTCTAAACATATAGTAACAAAATATAATCTCAAGGGTCCTCTGGCTCCATGGTAGAAGAAGATCCCAGAACTGCCTCTACATGTGCAGGAAATCTCAGTTACAGCCTCTATGCCTTAAGAGCCACCAGAGATTCTGCTGTGCATGTAAAATGGGCCTAATTCAGTAAGGATTATAAAAATCTGCTACTTAGCAGAATTTGCAATACATTTCCTAGCATGCTGGGTGCTGCCCATCACAGGGCAAGGCCACCCAGCATGCTGACTGCCGCCTCCCCCCTTGATGAAGCAAAAATTGTGATTGCCTCACAATTTCTGCTTCATAGTAGAAATGAGTGAAGCCTCCTGCTCGCTGTACCCACAGGAGGCCCGCCACCATCTTCTCGATCACGGCAGCTGCATGTGACATCATGCAACCGCCGTAATCAGCCCCCAACACGCTCCCATTGGGTCTGGGACTCCAGGTCGACAAGAAAAAGGTCGACACACCTTAGGTCGACGCCAATTGGTCGACACACCTTAGGTCGACATTGACAAAATGTCGACATTGACAAAAGGTAGACAGGAACAAGGTCGACTTGGAAAAAGGTCGACATTAGTTTTTTATGTTTTTTTTGGTGTCGTTTTCTTCGTAGAGTGACTGGGAACCCCAATTAGTGCACCGCGTCCCCTCGCATGGCTGGCTTCGCTCGCCATGCTTCGGGCATAGTGCCTTCGCTCCGCTCCGCATCGCTCGGCACAGATTACCGTTCAAATCGTAGTCCACGTGGATCGTTAAGTATGAAAAGGTTCCAAAAAAGAAAAAAAATTGTGAAAAACGCATGTCGACCTTTTTCCATGTCGACCTTGTTCCTGTCGACCTTTTGTCCATGTCGACCTAAGGTGTGTCAACCAATTGACGTCGACCTAAGGCGTGTCGACCTTTTTTGTTGTCGACCTGGATTCCGGATACCCTCCCATTTATCCGTCTTTACCACCTGTTCATGACGAACTCCCCAGCATTGCTCCGTCTCCACCCTGAAAACGATATGCCTATTCTGGGGCGCACTTATGAAATCATTTGTTAAATATTAGCTTTTAATAGTTTGTTATAAAATATTTGGCTTTATGCGACTTATAGGAGTTAATATTGAAACAAATAATAAATCTAGTATTGATTTGCTTATAGAATACAAAAATATAAAGGTTAAGTATCCGGAAAAAAACATTCCCAAGAGTTCATCTGTAACTAGATTTACATAGGGAGATATGGTCGCTCTATTCACCACCACGCATGGTGACCACATCCGGCAAAATGGAATGCATGGTGACTACTTCCGGCAAAATGGAATGCAAATCTGCATGTGACTTCCGGTTCTAGTCTCATCTGTGAATGCAGATTATTTTACAGGACAAAAGCAATACCTTAATAAACTTAAATTCGAGCCGCTGCGGCCGCTGTAAGTAATCCTTACCCTAAGTACTTTTTTACCCAGTTAGCATACAAGAGCCCGTATTATGTACGCACTTTGCGTACACACGCCTCGATGGACGTACAAAGTACATGCAGTGCATACACACACACCAACATGCTGATAGCACAATGCAGATACACGTGTGATAGAAATACACCTTAAACCTTTAGCAGGAAATGGGACACAAAACCAATTGTATTTCAAAACTATGTTGGAGTCCAACCCATCAATGGTCATTTTACTAGCAGGGGATTACAACAATAAAACAATAAAATAAGAATAAAAGGCTACAGTCAATGGTACATACGTTTGTTTGCCTGCACTTTCCGGTCCGGTCCTCAGTCATCAAGGTAGATGACCTTCAGAGATTGTGTGAGATCGGACCTGCAGCTGGCTTTTTATACATTTGTCCAAAACCTAACACACTGGAATCTGTAATCTCTTCATCTATTGGTTACTGGGATGGTCGTTTACAGTACAGGAGAGGTCATAGGTTGGTTTGAATAGGTGGGCGATATCTGGTCCAGGTGCACTTGCAGATGTTCTCCACTGGGTTCCTGCCGAATATCAGGACTACAGTAAATACAGTTAATATTAATATTCTGCTCCTGCACATATCTATTCGCAGGAGCATGCTATCTTTTGCAAACCAACACCGGAATATTGCTCTTAAATTACCCTACAGCTGGATACCAAACACCACCTCCTAACCTAATTCTGTCCCCTCATATCCTGTAAAGGTGAATCCCTTGGTTATTATAGCCTTTAAGCAAGTGTAACTCACTGGTGTGGTGTATGCTGACTATGTGTAAATCGTGCACTATGTGTATTAAATATGAAATGTGTCTTTATGGCTTTTCCATGCGCTCACAAATACTACTGTAATTACTCATACCACGCGCTAATATGCAGGACCACGTGAACGTCATATGCAACTTGCGAATATATGCATGCACAGCAGAAAAAGTACGCGCACAGAGGCCATCTGTGTGTAGTTTGTACGTGATGTGTGTACTGCAATATTTTCGACTTCGACAGTTCCTACACTTGCAATTACATTCTATACCCACTCTCCTAATCCAGAAAATCATTTGAGTGGGTTTAACCATGAGACTCAGCCGGTCAATTCATTACCCACAGCCGTCAAGGTGAGATTGTATCTCCACCGGAACTCCCACTTCAACTGCAAGATCTCGTCCATCCTTTGATTGATGATTTCTGTGGGGTTGTCAGTGCTGTTCGTAATGTATGTACAGCACTTCACACCATATTGAGTTGCCAAAGGGACACAATATCCACCCGTCACTGCCGTGACATAATTCAGGACCATCCTGTGCTGGACCAACTCCATCTTGTAGGATTGTAACTCCCTGCACGTATACCTAAAGGTGTCATCATACATCTCAGTCATATTATCTATCAAGTTCACAAGCGCATGGATATACTTAAAATGTATAATTCCTCTGGCAGTACGGGTGAGGTCTAATGTGAGAAGAATTTGAATCCCGGTGGATTCATTGATCAAATCAGAGGCTGCGTGCTCTGCCCTATCTATGATGTGTCTCTTGTTGATGTGTTCATAGTGAGTATGAGTATAAGGAGTCTGAGCGTTGCAGTGAATGTCTTTCATTTTATCGTGCTCTAAGGTAATGACCTCTGGTAGTACCCATCCCATGTAACACAATCCCTCAGAGCTTGCAGTAAGCCACTTGTACGCTTTCCTCCCACATATGAAATAGGCATCATCTGGGAGAACATAGGGGACAAAATGCAACAACACCATATTGCAAATTTTACAGGTAAAGAAACCAGTCCCCAGTTCTCTCATCTGCTCAGTACACATACCAGGCTGGATGATGTGGGCACAATACCCTGGTGACACTTTTCCAACCCACATGGTCTTGCTCCCACGTATATGCCTATACCAAAAATACCTCCCACAATTGGTAATCTTGCGTACAAGTTCAGAGTCCATAGGTATCCTATCAGCTCTGTGTGATAAGGTCATTGTCTCGTTATTCCAGGTTACTTCCAATTTTCCGGGTTTTCAGAAATTGGACACATTAAAGCATATTAGTGATCTATCTACATGATACTGGTGGAGCTTCAAGCTAGGGGGCCTAGATATATTGAATTTCTTGTCCACCGGTCTCCCACCCCGTAATTTGAGTACCTCATCTAACGTTAAAGGATATGGCACTAATCCCGACTTACTCTGTCCTTGAGGTACTTGTGAGCACACCCATCATTCTATCTGGTTTAAGACCTTACCCACTAATGAGTGGTAATCACTCAACGGATGTCAGTCCATATCGATATTACTGTTGGACTGGCATCTCTGGATGCACCCATCTTCTACTATGTTCTCGCAAAATTTACAAATACAATATTCATCAGACAATAACCCCTCACATTGCCTCCGAGCTCCATGACTACCAGAGCGCTTACTGATACCAGCCTTTACTCGAGTGATTTACTGCTCCTGAGATCCTACAAATTCGTACTCGCCATCAGAACCCATTCCAGATCCTTGCTCGACCTCTCTGGGACCCTCACCAAAACAAATTGTCCTGAGCAAAAACAGAATTACAAGCAGAACCCGAAACGCAGTCTCTTGTGATAGATCCATTTCGTTAGGGGAAAGAAGGAAAATAAGGAGTGGGGAGGTGAAAAAAGAAAATGGTGCGACAACTGTCCTTGATCCTGTTGCTCTCCGTGCTCAGATGCCACTCAACAGTCCTGCCTCTCAGCTTTCCTGGAATAGACTCTCCATTGATATGAAGTTCTCTTCACCTTGATCTTTATCACGAGTTTTCTCCGGATCAGCGACCTTCTTGCAGTGGAATGAGTGGACCCAAGTCTCTGTTTCGGCAACCTTTAATGCTGTTTTGCTGGTTAGCAAGACTTGTTACGGTCCTTCCCACCAGTCTATGAGGCAACCTGAGCATAGAAAATTTTGTATCATCACATAATCCCCAGGCTCAAAGTAATGACAATTACTGTTTGGTAGGTCAGGAATCACCAGCTTTAGATTTCTTTGTTGATTTCTCAGCTGCTGGCTCATCCTAACCAAATATTTCAGTTATTTCATTATTGCATTTCAAATCATCCTGGGGGTCTATCATTACATGGGGTTGTCGACTAAAAAGTACTTCAAAGGGTGATAAGTTAAGCGGTGACCTGGGAGTGGTTCTGATGTTGTACAACACTAGTGGCAAAGCTTCTGGCCACAATAATCCAGTTTCAGCCATCACTTTGCTCAGCTTGTTCTTAATAGTGCTGTTCATTCTCTCCACCTTCGCACTCGCCTGTGGTTGGTACGGAGTATGCAGCTTGCTATTAATTCCCATCAGTTTGCACATGACCTGCAAGACTTCACCTGTAAAATGACTCACTTTCAATCATTCTAGGGATACCATATCTGCACACAAATTCCTGCACGATTTTCTTTGCAGTGAACACAGCAGTATTTGTGGCCACAGGGAACGCTTCTACCCAGTTGGAAAACACATCGGTACATACTAACACATTTCAAATTCCTACAGGGTGGTAACCTTTATGAAGTTGATTTGTATTACCTGAAAAGGTCCATCTGTAGGAGGGATATAGGATGGCTCCGTTGGTATTGCCTTACCAATATTCTTCCCCAAGCAAGTAAGACATGTCATTGCTTTCTTACCTGCATGAGAAGAGAATCCCGGCGCACTCCAGTAGGCTCTTACCAGCTTGCACATACCATCTTTACCCAGATGAGTCAGATCGTGTGCCGCCTCAGCTAGACTTGGAAGATATGCTCTGGGGGCCACTGGCTTACCGTGTCCATCTGTCCAAAGTCCTGAGGACTCCTGACCATATCCCTTCACCTTCCAGACTGCCTTTTCCTGTAGGGAACACAAATTTTGCATTTCGATTAGCTGTTGCATGTTAACTGTTTCAAATGTCATCAGTGATGTGATGTTCGTTTGTATGGTTGTGCTTGCTGCTGATTTTGCAGCTTCATCTGCCCGGCTGTTACCAAGTGATATTGGGTCTTGGTTGTAAGTATGTGCTTTACACTTAATAACAGCCACTCTGTCTGGTTCTTGTATTGCTGTCAGGATCCTTTTGATGTGGGACGCATGCGCTACAGGTGTGCCAGCTGCCGTCATGAAATTTCTGATGCACCATAGGGCTCCAAAATCATGCACCACTCCAAAAGCATAACTAGAGTTTTTGTATATATTAGCTGACTTACCTTTGGCCAACTTACATGCTCTGGTTAGGGAGGCCAGCTCAGCGACTTGTGCTGAGTGTGCTGGGCCAAGGGGTTCAGCTTCTATGATACCTCCGTCATCTACAACCGCATATCCGGTGCACAAGTCTTCCAATTCCATCTGTCTGTGGCAACTACTGTCAGTGTAGAAGGTAAAGTCTACTCCTTCCAGTGGGTTGTCACTGATGACAGGTCTCGCAGTGAAAGTTTGGTTCAGGTATTCCATACAATCATGCGTATCAGTATCTGCACTAAATCCTCCTTCACCATCGTTCTCATCCTCCACACTTTGTGCATGACCAGGCACACTTGGCAAGTAAGTTGCAGAATTTAGTGAGCTGCATCTCTTAATGGTGATGTTTACAGGAGCCATCAGTGATAATTCCCACTTTGTAAATCAAGCAGATGAGACATGTCTGGTTTGGGCAGAGTTCAGCAAGGCTGATACTGCATGAGGTGTATGGACGGTCAAGTCACGTCCTAACACTACGTCCTCACTTTTACTTACCAGCAAAGCTGTCGCTGCAACACTTCGCAAGCAAGTGTTGCGAGACAGTGCTACAGTGTCCAACTGTTCACTGTAGTAGGCTACCGGTCTGCTGGCATCACCATGTCTCTGTGTTAAGACTCCTGCCATGCACCCAGCACTTTCAGTACCATACAATTCAAAGGGCTTCTCATAATCTGGCACACCTAATGCAGGTGCTTGTGATAGATACTGTTTTAGTCTCTCAAACGCCAGTTCGGACTCATCTGTGTGAGAGATCCGTTCCAGTTTGCTTGACGAGACCATTTCTTGCAAAGGTTAAGCCAGTATGGAGAACCCTGGAATCCAGTTCCTACAGTACCCACACATTCCGAGGAAAGTGCGGATCTGTTGCTGAGTTTGTGGCAGAGTCATGTCGCAAATCACCTGTATTCTATCAGCGGTGAGGTGTCTAAGTCCTTGCTTAAAGCAATGTCCCAAGTATTTAACCCTGGTCCGGCACAACTGCAACTTATCCTTTGAAACCTTGTGTCCTGTCTGGGAAAGATGAAACAGAAGCTGTTTCAAATCTT
Source organism: Pseudophryne corroboree (assembly GCF_028390025.1). Classification (NCBI taxonomy): domain Eukaryota; kingdom Metazoa; phylum Chordata; class Amphibia; order Anura; family Myobatrachidae; genus Pseudophryne; species Pseudophryne corroboree. Next base: position 355,338,999 of record NC_086453.1, on the reverse strand, counting down.
TCAAGGACGATTCGAGTGTGTCAGAACACAACAAGTCATCAACATATTGTATTAGCACTAATCCACTCTCAGGTTGAAAGGATTGTAAACAGTCATGCAAGACCTGTGAGAAAATACTTGGGCTGTCAATGAAACCTTGGGGTAGATGAGTCCAGGTGTACTGTACTCCCCTGTACATGAAGGCAAAGAGGTATTGGGTTTCAGGGTGAAGAGGGACAGAAAAGAAAGCAGAGCAGAGATCAATGACAGTGAAGAATTTTGCAGTAGGGGGAATTTGCATGAGGATGACAACTGGATTGGGCACTACTGGGAATTGGCTCTCAACTATTTTGTTTATCCCCCTTAAATCCTGCACTAGCCTGTAACCCCTCCCCCACTCTTTTTCACAGGGAAGATGAGACTATTGGCGGTGCTGGACGACCTGACTAGGATGCCCTGCTGTAGCAGCCTCTCTAAGATGGGGTACACTCTTAATTCTACCTCTGGCTTCAGAGGATATTGAGCAATTTTTGGAGCTATCCTGCCATCTTTTACTTGTACTGCTACTGGAGCTACATTCACCATCAATCCAGTGTCCTGTCCATCTTTGGTCCAAAGGGATCTCGGTATTTGCGAGATCATTTCCTCTTTCTTTGATGGACACGTGTCTATAACAGTAGAATACAACATTAGCCTTTGAGGGGTGTCTAGTATATCTTGCACTTCTTGAGCATGGTTCTCAGGTATATCCAAGAAGACACCCTCAGGAGTACAATAGATGACACGCCTCATTTTACACAATAAGTCTCTGCCAAGTAAATTAGTCGGAGCTGATGCTGCCAACAGGAAAGAATGTTTGGTTTGCAAGGGCCCTATCGTAACCTCTGCAGGTCTACTCAAAGGGTATTGTTGCACCGTTCCTGTTACTCCCATTGTAGAAATCGCTTTTCCCATGGTTTTCACACCTGATGTGGAATTCAAAACTGACCTGGCTGCCCCTGTATCTACAAGAAAAGGCAATTGTACACCAGCTACATCAACCATGACCTCAGGTTCCTTTCCAAGGCTAGCAATCAACCTCACTGGCTGTAGACTACAGGTGTGGCCTGACCTCTATTGTATAGTGGGACCTTCCCTCAATGCATTGGCAGCTATGATATGTGATGGGGATAACTGAGAGTTTTCAGAGGTCTGACAATTCCTCCTAGGTGGGTACATCTGTGTTTCCCCTCTATGTGGTCCTTGTTTCCAACTATGTGTGTTATAGCATGGTTCGTATCCTGGCCTAGAGGGTCTGTATACATTCCTTTTATACCTACATTCCCTTGAGTAATGCCCTTCCTTCTGGCAATTGTAACATACTATTACCCGTGACTTACCATCAGGGGTCTGGGGTTTTGGCTGATGGGACTTTCCTGTAAGTGCCTGTATACTTACCATCATCAGCTTATCCCCTTGCGACTCCCTGTATTTTGTGATATTCCGATCATGTTTGATAGCGGACTCTCTCAACGCAGCCACCAAGATACCTCTCCAGTTAGATAAAGAGGTTTGCACCCTAGTCATCAGTGTTTCCTTTAAACCATCCATTAACACCAAGACTGCTACCTCCCTGTGATGTGCATTATCCTTAATGTCCTCGATCCCAGTGTACCTAACTATTTCCTGCAGTGCTCTATGGAAATATTCAGATGTCATTTCATCTTCCTTTGTCTTATGGAGAAGATTTTATTCCATTTAACAACAGTAGGGAAATATACTCCTAATTGCATATTGATTTGCTTTACGTTCTCCTGATTGTACTCATCAGTGAAAGGTACTTTTGCATCTAACTTACAATCCATTATGAATTTTGTGATGGCAATATTTGAGGGTAAGCACACCCGTAGCACTGTTCTCCAATCTTTATTTGTGGGTTCATGGGCGTTACGTAACTCTCTAACGAATTTCTGGCATCCGACTAGATTTTTTCTGGGATCGGGGAATTCTGACATAAGTGACCTTAACTCTGCTCGAGACCAAGGACAATGTATGGCAATGTTCCTGATGGGAGTTACTCCCTGACTATCAGTTCTCCCATTGGAAACTGCAATCACCCAAACAGGATTTAATTCAACTACATAATTTTAGCTTGACTCTATAATTCAGGGAGTTATCGTTTCTGCATAGTGTATGGTTCCTTACTTACCTTTTGACACAACCTCGCTTACCCCTCCGCTGGGGGCATTGCTACAACCCTTGGTGGTTGGGCCGTGCCCACCTGAGTATTCTGTATGGTGGCTGCTAGAGAGAGTGCCAATATCGTGCTGGGCTCATCTTTCTGCTCACAGTCCTGGAGAAAATTTAAAACGGGATACAGCTGGCAAGGGTTAGGGTTAGTACATTGATTAATGACTTTCTTATCCTTTACCAATGTACCATTGCTTGTAGCCAATTTCTTCCAATCAACATATGGTGGTGGTGGTGCGGTCGCCATCGCTTTCCCGCTAGGTTTGGAACCTGCTGTGTGAGCCAATTCCCTTTGCACATCCGCCTCTTGCTGCCACAAGTTTAAACAATCTGTATGATTAATCCTTTGTTTTCTAGATTTTATCAGACATATCCTAATCCTTATGTTCTGTAATACCTCTGGCTCAAAGCTTCCCATCCTAGGGAATGATTCCCTATCTTCCGCAGTCATATGTACCCATTCAGAACAAAAAGTCTCTGCATATGGACCATATTTCCAACACATAATAAACCTCGCCGACCCTCTTGGCCGCAATTCTTCATCCTGAACCCTGGCTACCATACGTCTCTTACTTGAGCAACTGGCTCCTATTGTGGGTCCTTTCTCACAAACACCACCAAAATACATAATGCAAACAGACGGTGAAAGTTCTCCAAGCGCTCTTCACCCACTCTCACCCACGTTGGCCAGTACTACAATACACTGTTGATAGTGGAAGGCAATGTACCGAACTTAGGGCCCTAACTGGATTATATTCACTGGAAGTTTTTAGGAGTGACTTACTTTTTCCAGTGAATATCTACTGTTGGAGATTTTCCTGAGAGAGACCAGCGAAAACTCCCTATACACTTATACACAAATCACGCTTGTGTATGCTCTACACGGCGCTAATGATACTGCGGTTTTGCGCAAAAAGTTCACACAAAGGTATCAAGTTGTGTCACGTATTGCACCCACAAATGCGCGGTCCAATTGCACAGCGTATAGGTATTTGTTACCTATCCGCTCTACGACCACTGGAGTCAAATATACAAGCTGCGCTCCCCAGCCGTAGCATAACAAAAAACCTTTTCTTCAATACTACACAATGCACAATTCCCTATTATGCTCCTCTGAAAATCTCCTCACAATTTGCATATTTCACTATCTGTATTAACGTGAGTCAGCCGCCTCAAGACGCCAAGCCTTCACTTACTTGGTGTACCAACGACGGGATCCCGAATTCCCAGGGTTCAATACACTCTCTCCTACTTTCAGATCACACAAATACACAGTGTTTTTCTGTACAGAAAATGTCTGCTCTTTCTGATTGGCAGCTTTACCCCAGAGGCACTTACAGTTTAGAAAAAAGTCTTACACTAATCTGCTTTTGAAATCGGATAGTTATGTGCTATTTGTATTTAAGGTATACTATCCCACCTTTAATTGAGCAACTATCATGTGATTTGTACTTTGTGTCCACACTCCTACGCAACCTTGCTTAAACAAGCGACCGTATGTGCCTTTTACGCCGCGTGCGCGGTCCTGTACTTTGTCCGGCCCACGTGTACAAATGTGCATCCGTAATAATACAATCCACACAATCTCTATAAATGTGAGTAATACAAATTATAATTGCCCACAAACACAACCCACACTTGTTCTGTGTAAACCTTTACAACCAGGCCAGAGCTGTGTTTTGTGTCTTTATAATTACTCCCTTAACACAATAATTCAAATTTATCTATATAGCAAACAAATATATCCGAATTCACACAGATCTAAACTGATTTAAAAATCTATACCTTGTGGCAACAATATATGAGAGGGTATGCAAAATATAGGTACGCCCTGTGTACGCTTTTTCGTGCCAAAAATGTCACTGAGACAATAAACAGCTTCTTCCTGTATCCGGGTTTCACACTAGCACCTCTTAAGACTGTAGCCACAGACGTAATCTAACAACACAGAATTATAGGGTTTAAAAACACCCAAGCAACCAGAAAAAGGTTTATGTTATGATGCGTCTCCACCCTTTGTTGACAGATCAAAGTCTGTTCTATTAGCTGCAAATCTATGTGTATGTAGTGGACCGGAGGAGCCCCCAATTGTGAATGCAGATTATTTTACAATACAAAAGCAATACCTTAATACACTTAAATTCGAGCAGCTGCGGCCGCTATAAGTAATTTTTACGCTACGTACTTTTTAACCCAGTTAGCGTACAAGAGCCCATACCGTGTACGCACTTTGCATACACACGCCGCGATGGACGTACAAAGTACACGCAATGCACACACACACACACCAACATGCTGATAGCACAATGCAGATACATGTGTGATAGAAATACACCTTAAACCTTTAGCAGGAAATGGGACACGACACCAATTATATTTCAAAACTATGTTGGGGTCCAACCCACCAACGGTTATTTTACTAGCAGGGGGTTACAAGAATAATACAATACAATAAGAGAAAAAGGCTACAGTCAATGGTACATATGTTTGTTCGCCTGTGCTTCCCGGTCCGGTCCTCAGTCATCAAGGTAGATGACCTTCAGAGATTGTGTGGGACCGGGCTTGCAGCTGGCTTTTTATACATTTGTCCAAAACCTAACACACTGGAATCTGTAATCTCTTCATCTATTGGTTACTGGGATGGTTGTTTACAGTACAGGAGAGGTCATAGGTCAGTTTGAATAGGTGGGCGATGTCTGGTCCAGGTGCACTTGCAGATGTTCTCAACTGGGTTCCCGCCGAATATCAGGAGACCAGTAAATACAGTTAACATTAATATTCTGCTCCTGCACATATCTATTCGCAGGAGCGTGCTATCTTCCACAAACCAACACCGGAAAATTTCTCTTAAAATACCCTACAGCTGGATACCAAACACCACCTCCTAACCTAATTCTGTCCCCTCATATCCTGTAAAGGTGAATCCCTTTGTTATTATACCCTTTAAGCAAGTGTAACTCCCTGGTGTGGTGTATGCTGACTATGTGTAAATCGTGCACTATGTGTATTAAATATGAAAAGTGTCTTTATGGCTCTTCCATGCGATCACAAATACTACCGTAATTACTCATACCACGCGCTAATACGCAGGACCGTGTGAACGGTCAAACGCAACTTGCAAATTTGTGCATGCACGGCAGAAAAAGTGCACGCACGGAGGCCATCTGTGTGTAGTTTGTATGTGATGTGTGTACTGCTATATTTTTGACTTCGACACATCATGCATGCGCAGTCCGCGAACGGCGACGAACAGCGGTGAATGGAGACACCTGTTACCACTTATATTGAGGGGATATAAGGACAGTTTTGATAGTGCAAGAAACGCCACTGATGAAGGACATTGAGTCAGAAATGCGTCTAGTGTGTCTCTGAATGGCTTCCTTGTCTGGCTGAACTTGTGGGTGTGCTGCTGTAGCTTACACACAATCCGGAAGTGTGTTATGGTTGATTCCTTGGAACATCTTGGACATCAGGAGCTGCCTATGCTGTTTTCCACTAAGGAATCTATCAGGCTGTGTTTTTAACACTTGTTTGTAAGGGGTGGTCTTCAGTATGGCACCGGCTGGGATCTCAGCGACCAGCATACCGGCACTGGGATCCCGACTGCCAGCATGCCTACACATATTCTCCCTCTTGGGGGTCCACGACCCCACTGGAGGGAGAATAAATAGTGTGGCGCGCATAGCGCGCCATCGTGCCCGCAGCGTGGTGAGTGTAGCTAGCCCACAAGGGGCTCATTAGCACTCACCAAGCTGACAGTATACCGGTGGTCGGGAGCCTGGCACCAGTATACTGGCCTCCGGGATCCCGGCCGCCGGCCACTCATACTACACACGTTTGTAAGTGCATATCTGTATTAAACCATTGTTTGTTTTTACATATTTGCACTATTTGCATTTTTTTTTTTATGGTATCCTTCACATTATCGTGGAGTCTAAATGAAAGGCTGACTGTTATCTTCTGGAACGATACACCTGTTATATGCTGTATTACCACTGTTGGATAACCATCACACTGATATTAATCCTCTGTTTGTAAGTGGATCTCATGAATAAAACATTATTCTTGTTATGACAGTCTGCACTATTATGTGTTTTTCTGTTTTTTACAATGTATCATTGTGGAATTCCATGAATTGGGAGTAGCCTTTTTGCTTTCATCTAAATCCCCTTCAATATTACGTTAAGTTTTATCTTATAATTGATTTTTTTTTGTTAGTGGTATTTGCTGTTTGAATTGTCACAGCATAGGGTTGAATGTGGTATTCCTTCTAGTGCTGTAGTGTGTGTATCTTTTCTTTCTATATATAAATATGAAATTAATAAATTTCTATTGTATAAAGAAAATATTGGAGTTTGTATGTACTCCCTTTTTCTTTTTTACCACTTTAAATAAGTGTTACAGCAAGGTATGTATTTCCATCCAAAACACACCACTTATCAGTTGTGCGGATGACACATCCCTCTGTATAAAACAAACAAAACCCCTTTCAGTTAAGCAGTAAAAAAGAGAAAAAGAGAAAGCGCTCATGGGATCATACTGAGTACATCATAAATAGATTCAGAGCCGGTAATTAAATTCATTCAAATATTTAATATTGAAATCTGCTAAAAATTAACATAAATGAATAATAAAATAATACAACATATTAAAACACCATATGACTCAATGATTAACTTGCTGGCCAGCAGTATCTAGTGGCAAGAATGAATATAAACTCCCCTCAGATGAGAGAACGTGTACTTGAAAAACTGATCTGTTACACTATCGGAGTTATAGTAACTTTGTATCAGTCCACGTTTATAACTTTGTATCTGTCAGTAACAGAGACTGTTGCACATTAAATGTGTGGAGATAGATGGCTGCGAGAAGCATGTGCAAAGTGTCCAATTACCTCCTTTTATAATTACAGCGGTGTGCTCCTGCCCCAAAGCCGAGCGTCCTCGGGTATAATTTGTGTGTCCACAGGGGTTGCCTTTCTCTTGTCACCAGCTGTAAAAATTATGTTCCACAAAGGAGGGTCCCGAATCTAGCCCCTGAAGCTGACGCTTATACCAGCCGGGCTGATTAAGTTGATGGCGGGTTGGACAGATGGCAAAGTCCAAAGGCGGTCCCGCTGCGCTAAGCCGTGCACCTCCGTGTTTGCCAAAATCACTGCTGCAGCTACAGGATAGTGGGCGGAGACTGACATCATTTTTACAGCTGGTGACAAGAGAAAGGCAACCCCTGTGGACAAATCCATCTCCTGATCATCTCACATTGACGCAGGGTTATCTCCTGATCAACTCCCTCTGACACAAGACCATCTATCTTTCAATCAATCAATCAATCAATCAATCATCTTGCACTGACAAAAGACCATCACCTGATCATCTAACACTGACACAAGACATCTATTGAGTATTTCCCAGTGACACAAGATCATCTCCCAATAATCTCACACTAACACAAGATCATCTTGCTGATCATCTCACACTGACACAAAACATCTATTGAGCATCTCCTATTTATAAGAGATCATTATTACCACATACAGTACAGTACTAATAAGAAACCAGTTACTGCTCATCTCACATGAACACAAGATTACACAAGACTATCTCATTATCTCTCTTATGAACAGAAAACTATCACCTGATAATCTCATACTGACACAAAAAAACCTGGTGATGATCTATTCGATACCAACACAGAACAACCTCCAAATCATCTCATAATGACAAATAAACATCATCTTATTTATTTTATCTTTTGCTCTTTGTGAGACTGGGATCAGTTTATGATGAAACATCCCTTATATCCTTATGCAGATCTCATTAGAGGAGACTCTGTAATATCACAGTATTAGAGACCAATGAATCCTCGCTCAGAGAACTGAAGAAATGGATAAGAAACCACCTGGAGGCTGTCAGTTGTTCTCATGTGTCAAAGAAAGTTTCTGAACTAAGAGGCCACAGATATAATATATCTAATACGTATTCCATACATTTTTATCTGTTATATATAAAATGCTGACAGATTACACAGCGCTGCAAATTAAGGCATGGCCGCAACTAGGTGGGGGTGGTGGAGGTGTGTGTGTGCTAAGGGGACATATGCCCTGGGTGCAAAATCTGAGAGGGCACAGAGATGGTTACTCTGCCTCCCCTCCTTCCTATCAACCCTAAGGGGCTATCTGCTTCCAGGTCCAAGAACCCTCACTGTAGGTACCTGCTCCCCAGCACCACCAATGAAACTCACCCTCCCTGGCAACTAGAATGCTAATAAATGGGCAGGGGCAGTGACTGTGGACTCTCCAACTGCCACCTTTCTTTTACCAGGCACCAGTCCATGGCACTCACAAACTCCTATGCCTGTGTAAGCAATGTCTGCCCCCAGGCCTGTTCCCCAGCACCTCCCCCTTCCCACACACAGCTCCACCAGAGAAGGACAGGGCCCTAAGGGGCTACTAACTGCTTGGTCCCAGAACCCTCACAGCAGTTCCCCGCTCTCCATTACCACCAATGTGGACTCCAGGGAATCAAACCCTCCCAGCAACTAGAACAGTTATGAATGGGCCGGGGGACTATGGACTCTCCAGCTGCCCCCTTTCATTTCCCAAGCGCTGGTCCATGGCTGTTCATGCACTCCTGTGCCTGTGTAAATTATGTCTGCCCAGACCTGTACCTCAGGGCCTCCCTCTTCCTGTATGGCTGCTCCACCAGAGGAGGACAGTGTGAAAGGAAGCAGCAGCAGCTGATAATTAGTATGGTCATTGAGGTGAGGTCTCTATACGCCAGGACAGCCGCTCAAAAAGTGGTCTTAGGTCACAACTTGCATGCAGAGCTTTGTAGTCCTACAGCATTGGCAAGTTGGAGTCCCCCCCCCTCCCGAGTGTGTGTGATACAGTGATTGCATGGCTTATATCAGGTATATAACACCAGCCAGTCCTAGGGACTCCTCTCTGCAGCCAGGATAACCCACATTGTGTGTCACTCCTCCCCAGAAAGTTGGTACTCCTCATCTTTAATTGGTCCTAGGTCATGACTGGCATACTGGGCTTTGTAGTACTACAGCAGTTGGGCAGTCAGCGTATCCCACAATACTGTATTTGAGTTGCATGTTAGTTTTCTTGTGTTCCTCTGCATTTACCTAGGGAACGTGTGCTGGATGCACCCTGACGGTTCTGGTTGTCATTTTGCCAACTGTTTATTACTGTGTTTGCACATGGACAACTTTTCCACTGGCTCACTTCTCCACTCTTTTCACTGCTTCATGAACAGACCCCTAAGTTGCTCAAAGATGTGCAAGTACCACAAGACCCAATGATCACAACTGCAGCTTTGTTGCTTCTTGCAGCTTTTTTGTTTTTGTTTTAAAGAGACTTTATTCATAATTAGAAAATGTAACACAACAAATATGTACTTGGAAAACAAGATATACATGTCAAGAACACCAGAACAGATAAAGTATTAACATATTTGGTTAGACAGGTGATAGACCCAAGAATTTGGAGTGCGAGCATAATGTCGCTTACAGTATTTTTCATATTTAAATACATATAGGAAAGAAAGAGAGCGAGAAAGAAATCAGATGGAGGAGCTGTGTTCATGACACGGAAGGTGCCTCCTCTCAGATACAGAGCAGGAACTGGCTGCAGTTAGGGGGAGCTCCAGAGCTCAGCTTCTCCCAGGCCCATCCAGATGAGCTGGCCGAGTGACGTTCTCTGCTCCTCCATTGGACTGATAGCAACAGGTAGTCAGTGGCAGCACTTAGTTACATAGTTACATAGTCAGTGAGGTTGAAAAGAGGCAAAATGCCCATTGGGTTCAACCTCAGCTCCACTGAGTGTGTGTGTGGGGGGGCGGTGTAGTTGGAGAGGTGGTGCTGGGGGGTCTTTAATAAATGTTGGCAGCACTGTGTTTTGTGTGTGCATGTTTTTAAGTGAGGTATGTGTGAGTCTCTGTGTTTTTTTAAGGGAAATTGTGTGGTCAAGTGAAAGAGGCATGTGTGTGTGTGTGTGTGTGTGTGTGTGTGTGTGCGTGTGTAAGTGAGAGGTGTGTGTGAGAGAGAGGTGTGTGTGTAAGTGAGTGAGAGGCATATGTGTGTGTCTAAATGAGGAGTGTGTGTGTTTGTAAGCGAAAGAGGCGTTTATGTGTGTTTAAGTGAAAGAGGCGTTTGCATGTGTTTAAGTGAAAGAGGCATTTGCGTGTGTTTTTACGTGAAGGAGGCGTGTGTGTTTAAGTGAAAGAGGCATGTGTGTGTTTTAATTGAAGGAGACGTGTGTGTTTTAAGTGAAGGAGGCGTGTGTGTGTTTAAGTGAAGGAGGTGTGTATGTGTTTTTAGGTGAAAGAGGCATGTATGTGTTTTTAAGTGAAGGAAGTATGTGTGTTTTTAAGAGAAGGAGGCGTTTGCTTGTGTTTAAGTGAAAGAGGTGTGTGTGTGTGTGTGTGTGTGTGTGTTTTTAAGTGAAGGAAATGTTTGCTTGTGTGTTTAAGTGAAAGAGGCATGTGTGTGTTTTTAAGTGAAGGAGGCGTGTGTGTTTTTAAGTGAAGGAGGCACGTGTTTGTGTGAGTACAAGAGGCATGTGTAATTTAGAGGCGTGTGTGTGTTTTAAGTGAAAGAGGTGTGTGTGTTTTTAAGTGAAGGAGGCATTTGTGTGTGTGTTTAAGTAAAAGAGGCATGTGGGTTGTAAGTGAAAGAGGCTTGTGTGTATTTTTAAGTGACTGAGGAGTTTGTGTGTTTTTTGTATGTATCGGCATACCGCTGCACCAAAGCATCTCCATCGATACCCGCTTGCGGGTGAGGGAGCACTGTAGGTGTGCTATAAAGTTATGCTGGTGTCTGTTTTATTGTGATTACTTATGTGGAGTGCCGTCCACTTTGCTTGTGTATCTTTATTACTTTGGGAAAGGCACCTGAGCACGCTGCTACTGTTCACCCTGAGTGCCGGATAGCTACATATGGTGTATGTGTATATGTAGGGGAGGGCACCAACATTTATCATGCCTCCGGGTGACTGATGCAAACTTACGCCACTGCGGCTAACTGCCAACAAAAGAAAAGTAAAAGTTTGGGTAGTGGGGGTAGAGCACTGTCCTCACACACAGAAAGTTGATAGTTACAAAGAAAATGGGTTCGAGTACCAAAGTGTGAGGTCCAGGGTTCCCAAACCTTTATGTAGGCCCTAAAGGAATTATGTAAAATGCTTGTCAAATACTCCATTTGGCATATGTGTGACTAATTCTATTTGTGATTGCCAGTACAGATAAGGGAATGGCTGACAACAAGCAAAGGCAATTTCATATGTAATTGCAGGCATGTCTGATCAGCTTATTCAGGTGTTTATTGTCTACAGCAGAGGTTCCCAAACACGGTCCTCAAGGCACCCCAACGGTCCTGGTTTTGAATGTATCCAAGCTTGGCCACAGGTGACTTAATTGGCACCTTAGTCAATTTGATTTAACCATCTGTGCTGAGCCATGGATATACCTAAAACCTGGACTGTTGGGATGCCTTGAGGACTGTGTTTAGGAACCTCTGGTCTACAGGATATTTCAATGGTAGCAGAAGGAAAGTAAGGGTTCAGAAGGAAAGACAACAGATGACAGCTGAGCTAGGCTTTCACTGAAATATAGAACTCCTTCACACAGGAGCATTTTAACAGAGGAGGGGTCCCGTGAGCCACTCTGGGTGGGCCCCTTCATCTGCATGGTGTGGTAGTATAACTCAAATAAACATGCCCGCCATCAGGGGGGTGCTGTGGGCACAGATGTCCCGGGCCCAGCCTCTCTAACAGAGAGAAGAGGGTCCAGATCGTTCATGCTTCCCACTGTGATGCTCCGCCCACTTTTCATTACCGAGTTCTGGCATTGTCAAAGGAGGGGGAGAGGATGCTGCAAGCTTCTAATGTAAACATCCCTCCAAAAATGGCCGCTGCCTCAGAGGAGACAGTTATTAAAGATGCTAGAGGAGGCTCCTCTAGTATCTTTAATAACTGTCTCATCTGAGGTGGCGGCCATTTTGGCAGAGACTTTTCAATAGAAGCTTAAGCATACTCTCCCCCCTCCTGTGACAGTGCCAGAACTTGTCATGAAAAGGGGGCAGAGCTACATGAATGGAGGGGGCGGAGCTACAAAGGATCCAGGCTGCTACAGCTCCGGCTAGCCTGTGATAGATAAGTTGAAGGAGAGAGAGCGGGAGAGAGAAAGTGTGTGTGTGTCTGTGTGTGTGTGTGTGTATTTATTTTGTATGTTTTTATATATATATATATATATATATATATATATACACTATTCAAAAAAATAAAGGGAACACTAAAATAACACATCCTAGATCTGAATGAATGAAATATTCTTATTAAAAACTTTGTTCTTTACATAGTTGAAAGTGCTGACAACAAAATCACACAAAAATTATCAATGGAAATCAAATTTATTAACCCATGGAGGTCTGGATTTAGAGTCACCCTCAAAATTAAAGTGGAAAAACACACTACAGGCTGATCCAACTTTGATGTAATTTCCTTAAAATAAGTCAAAATGAGGCTCAGTAGTGTGTGTGGCCTCCACGTGCCTGTATGACCTCCCTACAACCCACACAAGTGGCTCAGGTAGTGCAGCTCATCCAGGATGGCACATCAATACGAGCTGTGGCAAGGTGGTTTGCTGTGTCTGTCAGGGTAGTGTCCAGAGAATGGAGGCGCTACCAGGAGACAGGCCAGTACATCAGGAGACGTGGAGGAGGCCGTAGCAGGGCAGCAACCCAGCAGCAGGACCTCTACCTCCTTCTTTATGCAAGGAGGAACAGGAGGAGCATTGCCAGAGCCCTGCAAAATGACCTCCAGCAAGCCACAAATGTGCATGTGTCTACTCAAACGATCAGAAACAGACTCCATGAGGGTGGTATGAGGGCCCAACGTCCACAGGTGGGGGTTGTGCTTACAGCCCAACACCGTGCAGGACGTTTGGCATTTGCCAGAGAACACCAAGTTTGGCAAATTCGCCACTGGCGCCCTGTGCTCTTCACAGATGAAAGCAGGTTCTCACTGAGCACATGTGACAGAGTCTGGAGACGCCAAGGAGAACATTTTGCTGCCTGCAACATCCTCCAGCATGACCGGTTTGGCAGTGGGTCAGTAATGGTGTGGGGTGGCATTTCTTCGGGGGGCCGCACAGCCCTCCATGTGTTCGCCAGAGGAAGCTTGACTGCTATTAGGTACCGAGATGAGATCCTCAGACCCCTTGTGAGACCATATGCTGGTGCAGTTGGCCCTGGGTTACTCCTAATGCAAGACAATGTTAGACCTCATGTGGCTGGAGTGTGTCAGCAGTTCCTGCAAGATGAAGGCATTGATGCTATGGACAGGCCCGCCCGTTCCCCAGACCTGAATCCAATTGAGCACATCTGGGTCATCATGTCTCGCTCCATCCACCAATGCCACGTTGCACCACAGACTGTCCAGGAGTTTGCGGATGCTTTAGTCCAGGTCTGGGAGGAGATCCCTCAGGAGACCATCCACCACCTCATCAGGAGCATGCCCAGGTGTTGTAGGGAGGTCATACAGGCACGTGGAGGCCACACACACTACTGAGCCTCATTTTGACTTGTTTTGAGGACATTACATCAAAGTTGGATCAGCCTGTATTTATTCCTTCTTTTTTTTTTTTGGGGGGGGGGGGGGGCTGCCTGTTTTGTGAGTCCCGTGCCCCAGAATTTCTGATGGCAGCCCTGCAAATAAATAACCAGAAGATAGTCAGGCAGACAAGTGAACTAAAAAAAATGAAAAGTGAAAGAAAAAAAAATTATCATTGAAAAAAGTTAATGGTCACACAGCAATGGCGAGTAGGCTAGTTTAAATATAAAATTGAAAAATCAATATTATAACTTATTTTATTTCGGGAGATGATCACACTGTCCCATGACAGCTCCTGAGGCTGATAAACCATCATGTGATAACACTGATATCCTGGTTACTGATGAATATAAATAACTCGATCCTGGTGAGTATACTGTACACAGATTTCCTGAGCCAGTCACATACTATATAAAGGGAAGACGTGAGAGTCAGCCAGTCTGTGACACAGTAATACAAGATGGATTCCAGCGCCCATAAATTCTATCCTGTACACGGCTTTGATTCTAGAGAATTACTGGAAACATATTTTTCTAACAAACAAGAAATGGGCTTTTTAGATGATACAATGAAATTTCCAATGGAATGTTTACACCGTGCTTTCAGTGATGGTATGTATATTATACTGACAGTATGTATACTGTACTGACCAACTTACTCTAATGTAGGTGCATGCATGTGTGTAGTTGTTTTAGAGGATTTAGACTTTATTCTCCAGTGGGAGAGGGACTTATGTACTGTACATGACACACATATTCTTGGCACAATGCTGCCTAAAATGCTCGAGCGATATAAATAAATAATAAAGATATGTTATGATGGAAGTATCATATATATTTTTATGTTTATATAAAAGTTAATGGTTATTTTTTTATTGCAAAATTTTTTGAAGTTTGAATATATATTTATAACTTAATAATCAATATATACAATAATATATACAAATATATATATATATATATACATATATATTTGAAAATTAATGGCAAGAATTTTGAACTTTAATTCTATTTATTGGATGAGATAACGCACCACATGTTTAAGAAGTTTGGTAACTGCTCTTATTCAATTATTAATGTCATCCAGGTGCATGAAAGGGAGGGGTTATTCAGAAAAAGAAACATTGGTATACCCCCAGCACACTGGATGACATCAGAAACAGGATTTGATAACTACATTACATGGTGGTAGAAATTTTAGAGATCTCAGTTGCATACATTTGCCCCCAGGCAGCTTCAAGGTGTCTCCAAGTACTGGGAGACTTAATATTAAGTCTAAGTCTGGGGTATGACACCCCACACCCCACAAGGGCCAGACACCCCAGGGCAGCACACCTGTGTGAGATTAATATAGCCTCTGCTTCCTACTATTCATTTACACTTTAACCTTACACTGGTGTGCTGCCTTGGGGTGTCTAGCCCTTTCCAGTGTTTGCGGTTTCACGCCCCAGACTTAGACTTAGTATTAGGTACCCCCAGTACTCGGAGACACCTTGAAGCTGCCCGGGGGCTTCCCATACCTTTGCAAATGTATGCAACTGAGATCTGTAAAATGTCTACTACCATGTACTGTAATTATCTAATCCTGTTGCTAATGTCACTCAGTGTGCTGGGGGGATACCAATGTTTCTAACTCACCACATGTTTTTAGAAGACTAAAGCTAATTGATGTTCTGCTGTATACACGGAATGACACTCTAATCATATAGCAGTAATACAATACTAAACAAAAGATGCAATTTTATTTACTGGGAACCTGTCATTTTCTCTGCTACTTGAAATGCCTGTAAAAAGGATTAATATTACCAACCTTGCTTAGTTATGTAAACATTTTTCTATTAAAGGTGGTTATTTCCACATTCCAAGTATAGTGACTAGTCACTGAATCACAATAAACATTTACGTTACTTTACCCTTTTAAATTCCACTTTGCCCAATAACAACTTTAAACTCAATAAAGCAATTGAGTAAAGAACATGTAACACTGCATCAAGATGGTTTAATCAACAGGTTTAATAAGGTCTTTAAAACTGGTGCATGGCATCCCAGCTGTTGGGATGTCGGCTGTCACATGACCGACAGCAGCATCCTTACATAGTAACATCTCCTATATAATAGCCTTGTGACTCGGTGCCTGGCTTTCTAACGCTGGGCGGAGTCACAGGCACAGATCTGGGTGGCTGGATGCCGGCCAGGAACAGTCCCATCCCTCGGTCCGCCCATCCCCGCCCATTCCCCTCGCCATCTCCGCCCAGTCCCCTCCCCATCTTCGCCCAGTCCATTCTTTCCCTCCTCCCCGTACACACCCTGCACCCTGGTGAGTTGTGACACTGCAGCCGGTGAGTCTTGCCAGACAGTGCGGCTGAGAATGCTGTGGACGAACTCGGCCTGCCGCACCCGCCCCCCTCCCACCCGCGGCACCCACAACCTCCACAATATACGCCCCCCACCCGCCCTGCACGCACATGCCCTGCACCACCCCGCACCCTCCCACTCGCGGCACCCACACCTGCAGCGCCCCTCGCCCACCCGCGGCACTCCCTCCCCCACCCGCGGCAGACGACCCTCCCCCACCCGCGGTACGCCCTCCCCCACCCATTGCACCCACATCTGCAGCACCCCCCGCCCCTCCCCCACCCGCGGCACTCCCGCCCCTTCCCCACCCGCAGCAGACTCCCCTCCCCCACCCGCGGCAGACGCCCGTCCCCCACCCGCGGCACTCTCGCCCCCTCCCCCACCCATTGCACCCAAATCTGCAGTACCCCCCACCCCTCCCCCACCCGCGGCACTCCCGCCCCTCCCCCACCCGCGGCAGACGCCCCTCCCCCACCCGATGCACTCTCGCCCCATCCCCCACCCATTGCACCCACACCTGAAGCACCCCCTCCCCCACCCGCGGCATCCCCCGCCCCTCCCCCACCCGTGGCACCCACAACACCCACCACATCTGTCCTCCACCCACGGTACACGCCCCTCCCCCACCCGCACCACTCCCGCCCCCTCCACCACCCGTAGCACCCTCAAACCCCGGCACCCCCCGCCCCTCCCCCACCAGCGGCACCCCCCCCCTTCTCCCGCCCCCATACCCACCTCTCCACCCGCTACACCCTCCACCCCACCCCCACCCCCACCCACGGCTCCCCCACCTGTGGCACCCACAGTATCCACCACATCCGCCCCCAACTTCGCCACTACCACACCCTCCCCCACCTGTACCACCCACACCCGCAGCACCCCCCGCCCCTCCCCCACCCGCGACACTCGCTCCCCCACCCGCAGCACCCCCACCCCTTCCCCACATCTATCCCCCACCCCGGCTCACGCTCCTCCCCCACCCCAGGCACTCCCACCTCCTCCCCCACCCGTATAACCCACAACCCGCAAAACCCCAGCCCCTCCCCCACCTGCAGCACCCCCGCACCTCCCCCACTCCCATCTCTCCCCCCCACTACACCCCACTACACCCCTGCACCCTCCACCCCACCCGCCCCTACCCCACCCCCATACCCACCTCTCCCCCCCGCACCTCCCCCACCCACGACACCCACAGCATCCACCACATCTGCCCCTTACTAGCACCACACGCCCACCCGCTGCACTCCCTCCCCCACCCTTAGCACCCCCTACCCCACCCGCACCACCCCCGCACCTCCCCCACCCTGCTACACCCCCGCACCATACACCCCACCCGCCCCTCTCCAACCCGCGGCACCCACAGCATCCACCACATCAGCACCCAACCGCGGCACACGCCCCTCCCCCGTGCGCTGCACTCCTGCCCACCCCTAGCACCCCCCTCTACACCCCCGCACCCTCCATCGCCCCGCGCCACCCCGCACCCTCCCACCGGCGGCACCAACACCTTTAGCACCCCCCGCCCCTCCCCCAGCCGCGGCACTCCCGCCTCACTCCCGCACCCTCCCCCACCTGTTGCACCCCCGCACCTCCCCCACCCGCGCCACCCACAGTATCCACCACATCCGCGGCATCCACCACATCCGCCTCGCGTCCCCTACCCCACCCGTAGCACCCACACCCGCAGCACCCCCCGTCCCTCCCCCATCCACGGCACTCCCGCCCGCAGCACCCCCCGCCCCTTCCCCACCCGCATCACCCAACACATCTGGCCCCCACCCCTACCCGTATTACCCACAACCCGCAAAACCCCCGCCCCTCCCCCACCCGCGGCACACCCGTACCTCCCCTACCCCCATACCCACTTCTCCCCCCGCTACACCCCCGCACCCTCCACCCCACCCTCCCCCAACCCACCTCCATACCCACTTCTTCCCCCCCTCACTCTCCACCCCACCCGCACCTCCCCAACCTGCGGCACCCAAAGCGTCTACCACATCCGCCCCCCACCTGCGGAACACATCCCTCCGCCACCCGTAGCACCCACACCTGCAGCACCCGCCACCCCTCCCCCACCCACGGCACCCCCATACCCACCTCTCCCCCCCGCTACACCCCCACACCCTCCACCCCACCCACCCCAACCCGTGGCACCAACAGCATCCACCACATCTGCCCCCCACCCGCGGCACACGCCCCCCATCCACAACATCCCCCTCCCACCCGCTGCACTCCCGCCCCCTCCCCCAACCGTAGCACCTACACCCGCAGCACCCTCCGCCCCTTCCCCTGCCCACAGTGCATCCGGACCCCCACCACGCCCCCGCAGCCACCACTCCCCCAACCCCAGCCCCTCGGCCCCCTCCCCCACCCACATCATCTATAGACACCTTCCCCCATTCGTGGACCTACCACACCTCCCCCACCCGCAGCACCTCTGGACCATCTCCCACAGCACCTCCGGACCCCATCCACGGCTCCCCTGCACCCACCCCTCCTCCACCCGCAGCACTTCTAGAACCCAACCTCACCCCCCCTGCAACCCCACCTCCCCAAACACACTCCCACTACATCGCCCCTCTCCCACGCACACCACCTCCAGACCCCCTCCTTCATCCACAGCCCCCCCACACCCACCCCTCCCCCACCAACAGCATCTACACTCCCCTTCCACACCCACACCTCCCCCACCCGCACCCCCTCCCCCATCCGCGCCCCCTCCATATCTACCCCTCACACACCCACAGCACCTCTGCACCCTTTCCGCCATCCGTGCTACTGCACCCACCCCTCCACCACCCGCAACACCTCTGGACCCCCTCCCGCACCCACACCTCCACCACACGTAGCACCTCGGACACCATTCTCAGCCGCTACAAGTGATTCCCTAAATCAGGGTGATCAGCGGCATGGATAGGCACCTCCACCTCACTGAACCCACCCCCTTTCCAAACACCCCACACACACACTGAACTTCTGTGAGTATATATGCCACCAGTGGACATTGGATTAATTAAAAAAAGTTAAACTGTGGCCATTATGTGTCTAAGCGACACTGCTTCTGTGCCAATTGTGTATAAGTGGCGCTGCTACCTGTGGGCACTGTGTGTATACGTGGCTCTGCTACCAGTGGCCATTGTGTGTATAAATGACACTGCTACCTGTCTCCATTGTGTGTATAAGTGGTGCTGATACCTGTGGCCATTGTGTGTATAAGTGACACTGCTACCAGTGGCCATTGTGTGTATAAGCGGTGCTGCTAAAAGTGGCCATTGTGTGTATAAGTGGTGCTGCTACCTGTGGCCATTGTATGTATAAGCGGCTCAGCTAGCTGTGGCCACTGTGTGTATAAGCGCCTCTGTTACCTATGGGAATTGTGTGTAGAAGTGGCACTGCTACCGGGGGCTATTGTGTGTATAAGCAACACTGCTACCTGTGGTCATTGTGTATATAAACTGCTTTGCTACCTGTGGGCACGTTGTGTATAAACGTCTCTGTTACCTGTGGGCACGTTGTGTATAAACGTCTCTGTTACCTGTGGGCACTGTGTGTATAAGCGGCTCTGCTACCTGTGGGCACTGTGTGTATAAGCGTCTCTGCTACCTGTGGGCGCTGTGTGCATAAGCGGCTCTGCTACCTGTGGGCACTGTGTGTATAAGCGGCTCTGCTGCCTGTGGGCGCTGTGTGTATAAGCGGCTCTGCTACCATTGGGTATTGTGTGTATAAGCTGCCCTGCTACCTGTGGCCACTGTGTGGATACGTGGCTCTGATACCTGTGGCCACTGTGTGTATAAGCTGCGCTGCTACCTGTGGGCGCTGTGTGTATAAGCTGCGCTGCTACCTGTGGGCGCTGTGTGTATAAGCGGCTCTGCTACCTGTGGGTATTGTGTGTATAAGCGGCTCTGCTACCTGTGATTATTGTGTGTATAAGCTGGCCTGCTACCTCTGGCCACTGTGTGGATACGTGGCTCCGTTACCTGTGGCCATTGTGTGTATAAGCAGGTCAGCTACCTGTGTCCATTGTGTGCATATGCGGCTCTGATACCTGTGGCCACTGTGTGTATAAGCTGCGCTACATACACTAGCAGTATATACTACACTATGTTATTCATTGTGCCCTGCGGACACTCTTCACGCCCTCACAAAGGGCTATGTCCCCTTGACAATTGCATGCCTTTCCCCCTTGCAATATTTACCCAATAGCAGAAACTTTTGTGAAGGTAATACTCCATATAATAACAATTATAGCACAGCTGAAGCCCGTGCAGGGTTTAACAGGTCAGGGTTTAACAGGTCGTAGCCTCTTGCAACGCTATTTTCTGTCTAACACCTTCCCTCTCTTTTATCCTCTCCCTACCACCCTGCCTCTCCCTATCTTTTACCCATCGCACCGCGTTTTTCTGTACATTCCCTTTCTCCACCCCTACACCGGTCTACCTTTTCTCAACCGGAACCCATTTCTTTATGCCCTCTATACTGCCCTGCATTTCTGGTTCTGTTATCTACCGGCCTGCGTATGTTCAAAGGCGTGCAGGGGTTAATGGGGCGTAGCCCCTAACGACGGTGTGAAGAGCGCCCGTAGGGCGCGATGAATCACCTAGTAGTAACATAGGTAATGAGGTTGAAAAAAGACAAGTTGTCCATTGAGTTCAACCTGTGCAAATTACCCTACACTATTCCGGATGTAACCATAGGTTTAACCATACTGACTCAAGTGTTGACAACTATAATGCATATTTTTACTAAGTACATTCATTTTAAATGCTATATCCTTGATATCTTTTTCAGCTAGAAATGTATCTAATCCATTTTTAAACATATTGATTGAGTCCACCTTTATTACCTTCTCTGGCAGAGATTTCCAAATCCTTACTGTGAAGAACCCGCTCCTTCGTTGGGTATGAAATTTTCTCTCCTCTAAACTCAGAGGGTGTCCACATGTCCTGTGAAGAGATCTCTCATTAAACAAATCGCCTAATAGCTCCATGTATTGTCCCCTTATATATTTATAAATATTAATAATGTCTCCTCTTAGACGCCTCCTTTCAAGTGTAAACATATATCACCTATTAAGCATTTCCTCATAATCCAGTGCCTCTAACCCCTTTATTAATTTTGTAGCTCGCCTCTGAACCCTTTCAAGCTCTAAGATATATTTTATATAGTGAGGTGCCCAGAACTGTACACAGTATTCAAGGTGTGGCCGTACCAATGATTCTCATCCCTGGTCTCAATTCCCCGTTTTATGCATGCTAACACCATTTTTACCTTTGTTGCTGCAGATTGATTTTGGATGCAGTTGTTAAGTCTATTATCAATGAGCACCCCAAAATCTTTTTCTATTATGGTTTTGGCTATATTTTCCCCATTTAATTTGTACAGTAGGTAGGATGTTTATTTTTAGTCCTGAAGTGCATAACTTTACATTTTTATATATTGAACCTTATTCTCCACTTAGCAGCCCAAACTTACGGTTTAAATAAGTCGTTCTGAAGAGACTCAACATCCACATCAGAATTAATTACCCTACACAGTTTAGCATTATCTGCAAAAATTGACAGTGTGCTTTCCAGACCTTCTCTTAGGTCATTATTAAATATATTGAACAGTAGTGGCCAGAGTACTGACCCTTGTGGTATTCCACTGAATACAGTGGCCCATTTGGAAAACATCCCATTAACCACCACTTGCTGTTCCTTGTTATCCAGACAGTTACTTACCCAAGTTCAAATAGTGTTTCCTAACCAAGCTCACTTAGTTGGAAAATCAGTCTCCTGTGAGGCACTGTGTAGGAGGCTTTTGCAAAATCTAAATAGATCACATCCACTGCATTTCCCTGGTCAAGATTATCGCATTGAAGATTCTGACATTGGAGGGGGTAAGAATTTTTATCCTCCCCTTCCTTTACTCTAACCCTCTGGGGTTGGTGGCTAGGGCCTACCCTTGGAGGGTTGACTAGGGCTAAACACCCCCCTAGTGACTAACCATAACCCCCTGTGACAAAACCCTAAAGCAAACAGATACTTATTATTAGTATTATTATTATTATTCAATTTTATTTATAAGGCGCCACATGTGTTTTGCAGCGCCTTTTCATTACCGAGTTCAGGCACTGTCACAGGAGGTGGAGAGGATGCTGCAAGCATCTATTGTAAATGTCCCTCCAAAAATGTCCGCCGCCTCGGAGGAGACAGTTATTAAAGATAATAGTGGAGGCTCCTCTGCTACACTAGTGATATATTACCCTGTGCCCCAATTATTGCTTAATCTTCTTTTCTTGCTCCACTTTGATGCTATATACAAGATCAGCTTTTAGGACAAAATATGGAGTGTGTGTAGGCAATTTTTCCCATGCCATAAACTTCTATAACACTAGACATGACATTCCCAATAACAGCATCATTTTGCTGATCCCGGGTAAAACTCCTCAGGTCTATGTCAGCTAGCAGAATATCCCAATCCAGACTGGGGACATCCTCATTCACAAGTAGTAAGTCAGATGTTCCTTCTCAAATAGGACTGGCCTTGCTTTCCCACTCTTCTTTCTTTTACAAGGTAGGGCTTAGAAGACTTTACATTGGCTTTGTCTCTGGTTCCTTTATTAGCTCATTAAATCCTGGTAAATTGTGTCGCAATATGAGAGGATAGGGGAGCTGAGAAACCACCTCATAAGTGCTCCCCTTTGTGCACACTGGAGAAGTTTTCTGTGGACCCATGGATGCAATGTACTTCAACTTACCATGGCACCTTTTCCAGTGGCCTGGGCCACAGCCACTGAGATCAGGGTCAGCTCACTCTCTGAGTCTATAATAGCTGGGAGTTCTCAGCCATTTAGAAACACAGTTTTCACATTAATGGGGGTCTGAAATTCAGGGGTACCGTTGTGCAAAAAGCGGGATATGCAGTGCCCTTATTGGCAACCACACTTCCCAGGCTCTATTTTTATGAGGCAGTCCCACCTTATATGACCTGGCTCTCCACATTCATAACAAATGACCGTGGAATCTCCAGAGCTTTTTCCTTGAGGAGTGTGACATACGGGGACACAGGCCACTGGGGTGCAATCTTAACTAGTCATTCCCTGGTTTAATTTCTGACATATTTTGTCATACTGTATTTCCAGAGGTCTCTTCTAAATACTGAGGATCAGCATGTATGACATAGTGGACTTATACACTGCTCAATTACCAACAAGGACATCTTTTTGTATGGGCTCAATGGGCTCTTGCCCAAAGATAGAAAAAAAGGCATTTGTTTCCCCCAGCACCCTGAATGATAACCGTAACCAGATATAAATTCCACATGATAATAGAATTCAGAGATCTTCGTTACACATATTTGCGCAAATGTGTGAATAAGCCCCAAAGCCGCATCAAGGCGTCTCTGTATATTTGGGGTCCCTAGCGCTATATCTAGGTGCAGGGTGTGGCACCCCAAAACACCAGCATAAGCCAGAAAGCCCAGTGTAGCATACCAGTGAAAAAACTATAGTGTTAATAAATTAGTATTTAAGAAGCCGAAGCTATAGAGAAAGTGATACAAAAATGAAATGCAATTAAAATAGAGAAATAGTGTTAAAAAATTAATAAGTGAAAAGTGTTAATAGAATGTAAGGGTATGCCACACTAAGGCCATCCAGCTCAGCCAGTCCAGAGGCACCACACCTCACACCTCCATTACCCCAATCTGGGTCTAAGATTAACCAGCAAGGAGCCACATGATAATGGCTCCTTACTACAATATGTCTAAGCTAAGAGCTACCTACCTTGGAGCAACCCCATAATGCTCCATGTGGCAGGGCCTGCACCTCCTCCTAATGCAGGAACCTCTCTGCCTCTCACAACAAACATATATATTGGTAGATGCTCAATTAGCTTAGTGCTATCATTCAGGTGCTCGAAAGGGAGGGGTATTTCTAAGCAAGAAAAAAAGCCATTTGTTTCCCCCAGCACCCTGAATGATAACCGTAACCAGATTTAAATTCCACATAATAATAGAATTCAGAGATCTTCGTTACACATATTTGCGCAAATGTGTGAATAAGCCCCAAAGCCGCATCAAGGCGTCTCTGTATATTTGGGGTCCCTAACGCTATATCTAGGTGCAGGGTGTGGCACCCCAAAACTTTTTTCTTGCTTAGAAATACCCCTCCCTTTCGAGCACCTGAATGATATCACTAAGCTAATTGAGCATCTACCAATATATATGTCTTGCCCAAAGATCCCAGGAGTATAAGGGCCCTAGGACGATAGCTGAGGGTCCCTTCTTAACAGTGGTACCAGATTTTAGAAAATTGGCACTGGGGATCCGGAGACATCTGACCTCAAAGCAGTGGTCGCCGTCAAAGCCTGTTAATTGCTCTTCCCAGCCATACATCTCGAATTATATCTGACTTAGAGTTTTTCTGATGGCATTCTCTAAAAGCTGGGACTCTCCCCTTTTGGTGGACTCTGTCAGTTTGTCTCTACTATGCCCAGAACCAGAGATATCAGCCTTCCAGCAGCTGGTCCCTGCTCCAGCTCCACACGCCTGGTATGCAGTTTTATATTTTCGTTGGTGGATTGCTCTGGCTCCTGAAGTCTGATCCCCAAGTCCCCAAAACCTTATGAAAGGTGGGACTCTCTAGTGTTTTATCCAATACAAAGCTAAGAAATCTATTTTCAGTTACTTGAGATATCTGCAGTCAAGTAAGCTGCTCTCCCACCGGAAAATGATGAATATTATGCCCACTCCAATATCCACCCCTACCCTACATATTAAACACCCCTACCACCCTGGAAGTCATGTACTAGGGCCCCTTTTCAGTCCAATGCCCCATTCTACAGTTTAGCGTTCTCCCTACCACCCCATCTTCCACCATTTGTGCAGTATAGGAGTAATTAGCAGAAATTACTGCTCCAGGTCCTACATGCTGAGCGGAAGATAGAACACCCCCGCTGGACATCAAAGCTGCCACTGATAGCATCCTCCACCCCTACTGCTGGAGGATGGGTATGGGCCCAGTGCATTGCTGTGCCCAGGGGCCTACACTGCTGTTAAGACAGCCCTGATTTACACCATCTCTACAGTCTGAGCAGCAGTGCGTTCTTCTGTCTGGGGTCAAATCCACCCCTGTCTGGCTAGTTCTGCCACCTGCTTCTGAGTTGGGACACCTGGTAATAGTGCCCATTCGTGGAAGCGCTGTGCTTTACCAGAAAGAGTAAGATCTGACCGCACCAGAATAGTATTTTAACCATGTCATATTTCTAAGCATATGCTTTCTGAGCCTCACTGGTAATATATTGGCAAAGTTATAAGCCCAAGTATCAACTAGACACTTTGGGGGTCATTCAGACCCGATCACTGCTGTGCGCTTTCACACAGCAGCGATCGGTCTGAAGTGTGCATGCGTCGGTGCCGCAGTGCGCCGGTGCATGGCTGACAGCCGACGGCTTTTGTAGCCTAGCGATCGTCTCTGCCTGATTGACAGGCAGAGGTGTTCGCTGGGCAGGAGGGGGCAGGAAGGCAGCATTAAGCTGCCATTTAGGGGGAATGGTCTGGCCAACACAGGTGTGACTGGACCATTGGGGGGCGGGCCGCAGCGGCTGCGTGAATTCACACACAGCTGCTGCGACCCAGGCAGCGACAAGTAGCTCCCGGTCAGCACGCAGGAGCTGTGCTGGTCGGGAGCTACTCATGAAGTAAAAAAGCATCGCTGCTGTGCAATGCTTTTGTACTTCTGTGCGAGGGGTTGGGCCTGACATGCGGGGTGGACTAGCCCTGTGCTGGGCATCCCCCTGCATATCAGTGTGCCTAATCGTAGCCCTGAAAAATTTTGCAGGGCAGCGATCAGGTCTGAATTAGGTCCTATAAGCGCTGTTTCACCCTTTAAGTGCTGTGCCACAATCAATGGGCACAATATTGTTGTGCCCATTGATTGGGTCACTAAATGTAACATCTGCTCCTCTGTCTGTTGATCTGAAGCTAGAAAATGTACTACAGTGCAAAAAAGTTGCTTTATGTTTGCAGTGGGAGGAGTATACACAAACTTTGGTATTTTTGAATATTAAGCTAATATTCACAAATAGCTTTTTAGTACTGCACACAAAAACAAAACACTGGATTTTTTTCTTTTCAGCATTATATAAGTTAAACAGAAGATAGAAAAAAATTGTGGTTTTTCCTATTCAGCAGTGCAGTGTTTAATATTTGTGCTCTGCTCTGTTCACTTATCAGGTGCATTTGATTACCCAGCAGCCAAACTTAGCTTTCGAATCGCAGACAGCATTTGAATTTATGAGAAAGGTAAAAAAAACAAGCAACTGTTTAACTTTACAGTGGCAAGGTAAAATAATATAGCTCAGATCAGGGCCGGATTAAGCCTTGAGGTGGCCTAGGGCACTTAAGACAGGGGGGCCCTGGTGAAGGGGGAGGGTGTATATTAGATTGTGCATACCTCTCAACATGACCCGTTCTGGGAGGGGCAAAATTCTCTCTACCTGGACCTCCCTTTTAATATATGATTGGCATCACATGTGTTGAACTATTTCATTGATAAAAAAGATATTTCAACAAAAGTGATAACAATCATAATTAAGAAGAAAGTCCAGGTAGAGAGCATTTTGTCCCTCCTGGAATGGGAGGTATGGATTGTGTATATTAAATATAAACCATTGGTGTATATTAGATTTAAACTAATAGTTTAATAAGGCCTGGGTACTGTTTATATCTCCTCCTAATAGAGATACAAATATTTTATAATGTTTTCCTGTAGTGGAAAAAAGACAGTTTAAAAAACCTTAAAGTACACATAAAAAAAATCTATAATTTATCTTGCAAAATGCAGTAGCAGCAGCCTCTGTACTACTAACACACTGGGACAGGACTCAGGAGGATTCTCTGTGTGTCTCTCTCTAGACGTGAATGCTCTCATTAGATAACAGGTTACAAAGGACCCTGACACCCAGGTGGGAGGAGGAGAATCTGGGATCCCTGGGTCACTTACAGCTCTCTCCCCTCTGCTCTATCTCTCCTCTGGTCAGGTAGCTTCCTCAGTATCTTATGAAACCTGTCTCTGCCTGCAATGTATGCTGCCCTGCTCACATCCTGATAGCCTGGTTCTTGTGCTGCACAAGATAGAGAGCTAGTGATGTTAGTGTGCTCTGGCTGGGGGGCCCCTTGACAGAGGGGTCCCGGGGTACAGTATGCCCTGCACCCCCCCTTAATCTGGCTATGCCTCAGATTACTCAGTGCTTTACTATGACTACGGAAAACGTGGAATATTTAACTTTAAATTAGAGCTGAGCAGGTTCAGTTTTACTCGGTTTTATCTGGATTTTTCTGATTGGCTATCCAAAACACGTGACATCCGTGAGCCAATAAGATGCCATTTTGATATCCGAGTAAATCCGAGTAAAACCGAACTTGAACCAAATCCGCTCATCTCTACTTTAACCACTTAACTGATTATTTTTTAACTGATTTTTTTTCCCCAAAAAACTGCTCCGAAATTCATTTTGAAAGCCGGCACAGCTTCCAGGTAAACAGGGGGACTTGGGGGGGTTCATTTACACTTCCCCATCAGCTGCTATTATCAGCAGCCGCTGGAAGAGGGGTCCTGCTGTGCTGACCGCTCAGCAGTGATTGGCAGCACAGTAATCAGTAGGTGAGAGTGCGGAGAGGTAGAGGGACCTGCCAGTCCCACTGACAGCAGCAGTGGAGGGAAGTTTTCCTTCCCTGCCGCTGCTAGTACTGTTTATCTGACTGGTTGCATCTTGTGCAACCAGGTCAGATAAAGCACTTGTCGGCATGGTTGCATCTGATGCGAAAATGACAGGCAAGTGATTAAATACTGTGCCACGTCAGAGGTGTATGGCTATTGTGCGGTTACTCAATATAGCAACATTTTTCTCGTACAGGCCACCAAATGTAAAATGGGTAATGGACTTGTGAGGCAGGTCTTCCGGTTAAAACACATTCATTTTCAGTTTTCATAAGCAGTCCTATAATGGCTCAACTAGGACTTTAAACTTTGG
Organism: Pseudophryne corroboree; assembly: GCF_028390025.1. Classification (NCBI taxonomy): domain Eukaryota; kingdom Metazoa; phylum Chordata; class Amphibia; order Anura; family Myobatrachidae; genus Pseudophryne; species Pseudophryne corroboree. Next base: position 355,310,809 of record NC_086453.1, on the reverse strand, counting down.
CAAAGCCAACTTTGCCATGATGAGGGAAGCTTTAAGGGACATTGAATGGGAGATTCTATTTCAAGAAGAAAATACTACGGAGAAATGGGAGGTAATAAAATCACTGCTTGTTAAAAATACTCACAAATTTATTCCCACAAGCAGCACAAAAGGGATTAAAAATCCCAAACCAATGTGGTTTAACAAAAAGATAAAGGTACTAGTGGGCAAAAAAAGTCGAGCATTCAAAAAATACAAATCTGAAGGGAATGTGGAGTCATTTCAGCATTATATGTATTGTAACAAAATATGCAAAAAAAAATTAGAGCGGCTAAGGTAGAAACTGAAAAACTAGTAGCAAAGGAAAGCAAAACAAATCCCAATATTTTTAAATACATCATCAGCAAGAGATTAAAGAAGGAGAGTATAGGCCCTTTAAAAGATAAGTTGGGGGTCTTAATCAGAAATGATAATGACATTGCGAACAAACTAAATGAGTTTTTTTCAATGGTATTTACCAGAGAAGACCAAATGCAGGGTCTAACACACAATCTCAACAAAAATAATGTCCCACTGCTAAATGCTTATATAAGTGAGGAGGTAGTCCGTGACCGATTAAAAAAATTAAAATGTAATAAGTCACCTTGTCCCGATGGAATTCACCCAAGGGTTCTTATGGAGATTCATTCTGAACCAGCAAGACCACTATTTTTGATTTTCAAAGATTCAGTTATATCAGGTATGGTTCTCAAGAACTGGCATATAGCGGAGGTGGTGCCAATATTCAAAAAGGGAAGTAAAGCCGAATCGGGTAATTATAGACCAATTAGTCTTACATCTATAGTGGCGAAAGTATTGGAAGGTATTCTAAGAGATAGTATTCAGAAGTTCCTTGATGACAATAAGATCATTAAAAGGAACCAACATGGATTTGTAAAAGGACAGATCATGTCAAACCAACTTACTTGGCTTTTATGAAACAGTAAGTGCGAACATTGATCAGGGTAAGGAGGTGGATATAATCTTTTTAGACTTTGCAAAAGCTTTCGACACAGTACCGCACATGCGACTTATCTATGAGCTACAGGAAATAGGGCTAGGTAGCACAATATGCACTTGGGTCAGAAATTGGTTAGATAATAGGGAGCAACGTGTTGTGGTTAATGGTTCATTTTCAAATTGGACTGAAGTGCTAAGTGGTGTACCACAAGGGTCTGTACTTAGACCACTATTGTTTAACATTTTCTTTAATGACCTAACAGTAGGTCTAGAGAGCATGGTGTCAAGCTTTTCAGATGATACAAAATTGTGTAAGGTTTTAAATACGGAGGGGGATGCCGAGTCTCTTCAGTGTGACTTAGTGAAACTAGACGCATGGGCAGCTAAATGGAGAATGAGATGTAAGGTAATGCATTGAGGTAGCAAGAACAAAACAATACCTACATACTAAATGGGGTAATGTTAGGGGATTCTGTACTGGAAAAAGACTTGGGTGTTCACATAGATAGCAAATTAAGTAGCAGTACCCAAAGTAGGATTGCAGCAAGGATGGCTAATAAGATATTAGCATGCATAAAATGGGGAATTGATGCAAGGGACAAGAGTGTTATACTACCATTATATAAATCACTAGTGAGGCCACACCTTGAATACTGTGTACAATTTTGGGCACCATACTTCAAAAAGGATATCATGGAGCTTGAAAAGGTTCAGAGGCAGGTGACCAAACTAATTAAGGGAATGCAGAATCTGGAATACGAGGAAAGGCTTGCAAAGCTAGGCATGTTTACACTGGAAAAGAGGAGACTAAGAGGGGACATGATCAACATTTACAAATATGTAATGGGACAATACACAGAGCATGCACGGGACCTGTTTTTGATAAGATCAGCTCAGAGGACACGTGGGCACTCGCTTAGGTTAGAGGAGAGGAGATTCCGCAGAATGCGGCAAAAGGGTTTTTCACAGTAAGAACAATACGTGTTTGGAATTCCTTGCCTGAGGAAGTAGTAATGGCAGACTCAGTCAACACCTTTAAGAATGGGTTAGATAAATTCCTAATGGATAAGGATATTCTGGGTTATGGTGCTTAGTCACGCACTATAGTTATTAAAACAAAACGGCTGTCACTAAAACAAAACGGCTGACATCAGCATGAGGCAAAATTAGTCCTAAAATGAAACTGCATAGGAGACCATTAATAGGTTGAACTTGATGGACAATTGTCTTTTTTCAACTTTAGATACTATGTTACTATGTTACTATGTTTACTGGCATCAGACACTGTGCAAAGAATACTCAGGCTTGGGCCTGGTCACAATGGTACATACAGAAAATAAACCAACAAACATAAAAAGTACTAGCACTCCTTGTGCTCAGCAGTCTGCCATGCTCTCCTAGCACAGCCAATGTCATCAGTCCCTGGCACCTGGGCCGCCATCAAGGTGGTACTGTGGGTATACCTGTCCTGGGCCTGGCCACTCTGACAGAAAGTGGAGGTCAGGCCCGCCATCAGGGGGGTGCTGCGGGTACAGATGTCCCGGGCCCGGCCTCTCTAACAGAGAGGAGAGGGCCCGGGATGCTCATGCCGCCGTCTGCCCGCCGCGATGCTCCGCCCACTTTTCATTACCGAGTTCTGGCATTGTCAAAGGAGGGGGAGAGGATGCTGCAAGCTTATATTGTAAACATCCCTCCAAAAATGTCCGCCGCCTCAGAGGAGACAATTATTAAAGATACTAGAGAAGGCTCCTCTAGTATGTTTAATAATTGTCTCCTCTGAGGCGGCGGCCATTTTGGCAGAACTTTTCAATAGAAGCTTGCAGCATACTGTCCCCCTCCTGTGACAGTGCCAGATTTTGTCATGATAAGGGAGAGGAGCTACATGAATGGAGGAGCAGAGCTACACAGGACCAGGCTGCTACAGCTTCGGCCAGCCCGTGATAGGTAAGAGAGTGAGTGGGAGAGAGAAAGTGTGTGTGTATGTGTATATGTTTTTATTTTTTTATGCTTTTTGTTTTTAAATGTGTATATATATATATATATATATATATAAATTATTATTATTATTATTATTATTATTTGTATGTTTTTTTTGGGGGGGCTGCCTATTTTGTGAGTCCTGTGCGCCATAATTTCTGATGGCAGCCCTGATGGAGGGCCCGGGCCACTCATAATGCCTGCCGCTGCTGCTGTTGCCGGCTCCATTGCCAGTTCTCCATGGTAGGCACAGTCCCATCTCTCCCAGACTCATCTGCACTGCAGGGATCCGGGGAAGTGGGCACTGGTGATGCTGGTGCTCGGGGAATGGCCTGGCACAATCACAACATGATTACACTGCTAGAGTGCGGAGTATAGGGATTACACAATGGCCCTCATTCCGAGTTGATCGCTCGCTACGGATTTTTGAAGCGCAGCGATTATGGCAGAACGGGGCTAATTTGCGCATGCGTATGCACCGCAATGCGCAAGCACGTCGTACAGGTACAATGAGCATCGTGGTTTTGCACAGGGTCTAGCGACACTTTCAGTTGCACAGGCGGTCGCAAGGAGATTGATAGGATATGGGAGTTTCTGGCTGTCAACTGACCGTTTTCTTGGGAGTGTTTGGAAAAATGCAGGTGTGGCCGGGCATTTCCTGATGTCATTACCGAGTCATTCGTCTCAGCAATCATCACACAGAATGAGTAACTACAGGGCTGGTCTAGGTCTGCACAATATGTGTTTGCAGCCGCACTGCTGCACAGGCGTTTGCACTCCTGCTATGCTAAAATACACTCCCCAGTAGGCGGCGACTATGCATTTGCACGGCTGCTAAAAATAGCTAGCGAGCGATCAAATCGGAATGAGGGACAATGTCTCCAGTTTATTTCAGCAGCCACCATTTGCCTGTAGTCCACAGAGCAGGGTTCCTTATACAGCCAGCCACGGGAAAATGTCCCATGTACTGGAGACATTGGATGTTCATGTAGCTCTAGTCACTTTCTGTGCTTTCCAGGGACTGTTTTATCTCTGCAGCCTGTGATACCAGATGCTGTGGAACTACAGGTCCCATCATTCCCAGTAATTCCACCTCAGGCACTGTTTAGTTCATATAAACAATACACAGAGCTGTATTTGAGGCATGACAGTATGCTGGGCTCTGTAGTCCTACCAGTTGTTTCTCAAGTCTGCATAAAGAGTAATAGCGGTAGATTTGGTCTTGCTGATACTTGCAGTGAAAATAAATAAGAGATACAGTATGGCAGCCTATGTATCACCGTTTCCACAGTTCTTAATGCAATTATTAATATCAAGATAATTTAACCATAGGGTTTTCTTTTTAATCAGGAATTTGTTTTTATTATTAAGTTAAAAAAAAAGGAAGAATTGCAAGAAAAGGAACAACTGCAGCTGGGTACAGAAGAAAAATAGGAGTCAGACAGCCAGTGAAAGACGCAATAAGGGTGGTAATTGTGTAATTGCTGAGAGAAGCCGAAGGGGGCCGAGGGCTGTCTGGGAATAAACGTCTATGGCTCAGGGGCTCTACTTGCAGTGCAGGGCTCATCAATAGGGGGGTCAGAAGGCTACGCTTTCCACTGGTTGACTAGGGGCTGCTAAGGGAGAAAAGGGAACACCTTCCCAGAAATTGGTTATATTGTAAAAGGGGAGACTCCCAGCGCTCACTTTGCAACCATATAATGACCGCTATACATTTCTATAATTGGTATCAAATTCTATTTGTTTAATATAGGATACAGATGTCTAAAAATTATTCATAAGATATCTCTTGTATTTAAAAAAATATATATCAAATTATCTAATACCATTATACATCACTTACATGAACATATAAGAACATAAAACACAATTTAAAACACAATAGTCCAGTCCTGTGTGCTGCTTGGATGACTCTTTTAGGTGTGATACTCTACACCACTAGAGTAGTCAATAGTCCAGACATGGACCGATAGATTGGATGATTTTGTGTAAAGAATAGGAGGAAGAGTGGGGGGGAGGGGCCCTACCTATTTTGTCAATCCCGGGCCCCACAATTTCTGATGGCAGCCCTGCCTGGCACTATAAAACTGTGTCCTACTCGCTGGACCCTAAAGGGAATCAGTGAACAGAACTCTAGGTGAATGTGACTTTTAAACTCCTCTCCTGCTTCTGACTTACTGTTAGCTCTGGGAAAACTGGAAAACCCAGACTTCTGTTTTTTTTACTTCCAGCTGTGCAATCCAGAAAGCCTGGAGTTATGAATCTCCACTGCAAGTGCAGAATGTGCTGATTGCTGCTGGAAAGCTGGGATACAGGGGCCTGGAGGAGTTGCAAAAGGGCTATGATGAGAGACTGTGGAAGTACCCCTCAGGAGCCACACAAACATTTGCCTCCCATGTGCACTCTCATGACATGAGTTTACACATTGCTGTGTGCTCTTTGCACTGTTATAATAGAACATGAATAATAATAATTACTAGTGTTGTGTAAAGTATGTAGCAGGTAGATTAACACTGTCAATATGGATGTAAAAAGGGGAGTTTAAATCTCCACGTGTCATGCCACGTTTCCTACACAATCATCTAGCTTATAACTAGAAATCCTCCTATGGAACAGCTATTACAAATGTGCTACTGTGTATCCATTTATGTATATGTGAAACACGAACATTTGTGTTGCGCAGTTCCCTGATTATATGAGAGTTAAGTGGGCCACCATAAGGATCTGAGCATGATCCATTTGTAATATAGTTAGTTATACTAAGAACACTAGTGAACTCATATCAAAATCCTAATGTGAAAGAATATGTTATAAAGAGGTACCAAATGTATACCCATGTCATTCAATATAAAATAATCCTGTGATTCACATAGCAGTATGCAGTAGAAATTACTGTTATCTGGATATAGGAGGAAGAAACAAGCCTGTTTTGTATATAATAAATTGTAAGGAGTATAGCCATGCATGGTGGCATAGTAACATAGTAACATAGTATCTAAGGTTGAAAAAAGACAACTGTCCATCAAGTTCAACCTATTTGTGGTTTCCTATGCACTATTATTTTATAAAAAAAATTTGACTGAAGTTGATGACTGCCGTTACGATTTACCCCTCTTTTTTATAATAACCATAGTGCGTGACTATGCCCCGTAACTCTGGATATCCTTATCCATAATTCCTGGATAAAATGTTTATGAATAACTGGGTATAACGTTTATGAACAGTAGAAATTATCCCCATACAGGAATCAGCAGCTATAGTAATAACTGGAATTATTCAGTATTGAATAATCAGGAATAAATCCAGTACACAGCAGGAATACAACCAATATTGCAGTGTTTCCAGAAATATTTCTATTATGCCACATGAAAGAAACAAATGTAACATTTAGAACCACAGAAGGAAGAATGAGTAAATATTGAGCAGTACTGCTACATTTGTAATCTTTACTAGATACTACTGCTGGAAACAACTAAGTAGTTATTTTACAGCAAAACAATAAATCTGAAACATCACAGAAAAAATATGACACAGAATAAAGACAGTGCACAAGCATTTTCTTTTAAATCACATTTTATTGACAGCACCAAAAAAAAAATTCCTTTATTTTTTTACGTTATCCTATTTCTATCAAATTGTATATTTCACTTTGCATGACCCCTACATGGAAAGGGGAGATATAATACATCATATGTGACACCATTAAAGAGATACACATCACATATGGGTATTGAATTTCCTTGAGATACTATACAGCAGGGATGGGGAACCTTCGGCCCTCCAGCTGCTGTTGAACTACACATCCCAGCATGCCTTGCAACAGTTTTAGCATGGCCAAATAGCAAAACTGTAGCAAGGCATGCTGGGATGTGTAGTTCAACAACAGCTGGAGGACCGAAGGTTCCCCATCCCTGCTATACAGTCTATTAATAAAAGATTAAAATTATTATTAAAAAGTAAAACTATTTTTCTTGTGGAAGGGAAGGAGTGCTGCTGTTATCAAGGTGATTCCCTTTTTCTCTCTTCAAAGTCTTCATATGTATATTGAATCAGCAAGCAGCACCACTTACACGTGTTTCATATTAAAACACTCATTCTGTTAATACAATATATCACGTGCAAAATATTCCCTATAAATTATTAATTATGTAATATTCTGGTGCGGGAGCTTCTCGAACTCTAACCATGATGTTACACATGTCAGCACAGTGGAAGCACCGAGACCCTCTGTGATAGAGCCAGATAGTGGTAGCTGCACCTGATTAGACATGAGCAGTGACTAGCACTGGGTAAAAGGAGGAGACTGTGCACAGTATTTTGCTCAATGAATTCAGTGGCACCCCCCAGATGTCAGCGCCCTTAGACAGCTGCCTAAAGCTGCCTAATGGTAGAGCCAGCCTTGTATTTCCTGAAGCTTTAACTATACTTTGCTTTATCTAGTAAGTCACTGTATGCTCCTCAAAACAGGGGGAGTAATGGCTGTGTTTGAGGCTAGGACAAATATGCTTTACAGACTGCTCTAGGTGCTGGTGCTGTGTCCTCCACACTGCCAGTGTCCTCCATTAACCATGTCTCTGCCCCACCTCCTTCCTGCTCTCTGTCGGTCTCTGGAGAATGGATGATTTTGCTTCCAACTTTTGTAGAAGTCTATGCCCGATCCCCTGCATCTCAATAACAAGCAGCACTGCCTCCTGCTCAGAAGTTTGCATTCACTGACAGATGAGCCAGCTGGTCCATCTCTGTCCTCCTCCACACTCCTCTTGCGGCTTAATCCCAGTGTTCACCCACTCACTACCCGGGTTAAGTAGTCACAATGCGCCCTGAGGTGGTACTCAGCCTAAACAGCTCTCTCCTATAAAATGGTACCCTCAGGAGACAGTCTGTAACTGCCCTGTCTACCTCAGCTGGCTGCAACTGGTTCTAGTAGCTTCCATGTCATGTGACCTGCTGCTGGCTCACAGTAATCTATATCAGCTGTATATGGGTGTCACACATATATATATATATATATATATATATATATATTAGGGATTAAAGGGCTCGGTTCCCGAGGAACGGAACCACCCCAAACTTTGTGTTCTGAGCCAGGATCCGAGTCTGGTTTGGGACTTCCTGCCTTACTTGGATCCCAAAGCGATGCCTAATGTCATCATCCTGCAGTCGGATACTCATGGGCTTTGGATTCTATATAAGTCACCGGTGATTGCGCCATCTTCACTACGGCATTGGAGAGTGTACTGGACGGATGTTTCCGTCTCCAGTACTGTGTCTGGCGTGGCATGGGGCAGGTGCACTGCTGCATCTAAAAGGGGTGCTTCTGTATCTGAAAGGGGTGTTCTGTCTGCTGTAAATGAAAGGGGTGCTCTCTCTCTGCTGTATCTGAAAAAGGGGTGCTCTCTGTGTCTGCTGTATCTTAAAAAGGGGTGCTCTCTCTGCTGTATCTGAAATGGGTGTTCTGTCTGTCTGCTGTATCTGAAAATGGAGTGCTCTCTGTGTCTGCTGTATCTGAAAAAGGGGTGCTCTCTGTGTCTGCTGTATCTGAAAAAGGGGTGCTCTCTGTGTCTGCTGTATCTGAAAAAGGGGTGCTCTCTGTGTCTGCTGTATCTGAAAAAGAGGTGCTCTCTGTGTCTGCTGTATCTGAAAAAGGGGTTCTCTCTGTGTCTGCTGTATCTGAAAAGTGGTGCTCTCTCTCTCTGCTGTATATGAAAAAGGAAAGAGTAGAGTTTAGAGAAAATCCCTGCGCTCTAGGGGCAGCTATAGTTAGTGTGGACAAGAGTATATCACCAAATACACTCCAAAGGGTTAGACATACAAATAGGATTTTGGTACACACTTTCAGTAGCGCTCCGTATAACAACAATACCGTAAATGAGATAAATTATAAGTTCTCGTGTGATTCTAGAGGGTTTTTTTCATAAAGTCTTCTACTGATGAGGTATTTTCCAGCCGTCTTCGTCAGTTCAGATCATGGGAGGGAAAAAAAAGGAAATAAGAAAGAAAAATCTCAGTCCCTATATCCTACACGGTTAGATATGAATATATCAAGGAGTGAATCCTCAATCTTCCTCCATATGGGTGGTGTTTGTTTCTTACAGTTCTTATGGGGTCACCCTTGTGATAAACAGTCAATTGTGTGCTCACAATGTTCTTACACACAGCATAGGAGAAAATTCTTGTAAAGGTTTCTTTTCCCATCACTATTAACCATACAGAGACTAGGGAAATGCTCACATGTATGCTTACATCAGGTAGAGTGTGGATAAACACATCAAGGTATCTTTTATCGATCCTCCCTGGTTCCTTCAGATAATTCCTTGTGATTTCCCAAGTGGGGCCACAGAAAGTAAAGCAGAAGGAAGTGGTTAGTTGGAGAATATCTCAAATAGGTATTCACCTGTTGAGGGTACCCTTATTTGTCAAGGAAATGGTGCAAAGGAATATATATATGGGACCACCTGTTCAGTGAAGTTAGATAGAGAGACAGCTTACTTGGAGGCTTACATGTAAACAGATATGAAATCACACATAAAGGTATCTTTTTTTCCAAGAGTTCAAATCTCACATTTGAAAATCTGAAATGCTCACTTTATCTGCTTACATCAGCAGGAGTGGTTCAAGTTCATAAAGGTTTCTTTTCCCAGTATCAGGAAATAACACAATAAAATGTGAAAGACCTCTGGGTTAGATGCCAGATGGAATCACTAACCAAAGGGGAGAAAAAAACTTTTTTTCTCCCCTTTGGTTAGTGATTCCATCTGGCATCTAACCCAGAGGTCTTTCACATTTTATTGTGTTATTTGTACTTTTATATTTGGAATAAATGCAAAGAACTGTTTTTATCACGAGGATTTCATAACATTTTTTTGGTACCGTCTGAACCCATCTGATACTGGGAAAAGAAACCTTTATGAGCTTGAACCACTCCTGCTGATGTAAGCAGATAAAGTAAGCATTTCAGATTATCAAATGTGAGATTTGAACTCTTGGAAACAAGATACCTTTATGTGTGATTTCATATATGTTTACATGTAAGCCTCCATGTAAGCTATCTCTTCTATCTAACTTCACTGAACAGGTGGTCCCATATATATATTCCTTTGCACCATTTCCTTGACAAATAAGGGTACCCTCAACAGGTGAATAACTATTTGAGATATTCTCTAACTAACCACTTCCTTCTGCTTTACTTTCTGTGGCCCCACTTGGGAAATCACGAGGAATTATCTGAAGGAACCAGGGAGGATCAATAAAAGATACCTTGATGTGTTTATCCACACTCTACCTGATGTAAGCATACATGTGAGCATTTCCCTAGTCTCTGTACGGTTAATAGTGACGGGAAAAGAAACCTTTACAAGAATTTTCTCCTATGCTCCGTGTAAGAACATTGTGAGCACACAATTGACTGTTTATCACAAGGGTGACCCCATAAGAACTTTAAGAAACAAACACCACCCATATGGAGGAAGATTGAGGATTCACTCCTTGATATATTCATATCAAACCGTGTAGGATATAGGGACTGAGATTTTTCTTTCTTATTTCCTTTTTTTTTCCCTCCCATGATCTGAACTGACGGAGACGGCTGGAAAATACCTCATCAGTAGAAGACTTTATGAAAAAAACCCTCTAGAATCACACGAGAATTTATAATTTATCTCATTTACGGTATTGTTGTTATACGGAGCGCTACTGAAAGTGTGTACCAAAATCCTGTTTGTATATGAAAAAGGGGTGATGTCTCTGCCTGCTGTGACAGAAAGGGGTGATCTGTCCATCCATCCATCCATCCAGGGTCTCTTCCCCAGTGTAATATTAAAATAATAATTCACCTTTCCTCCCTGTGTGCTGGTCTCTCAATAATGTATTTAGAAAAAGGTCCAAAACATCTCCATTCGTAAAAAAATGAACATTCATTCCACAGCAAAAGGTGGTCATATACAGTCAATCATATACACAAGTCAATCATATACACAAGCAAGATAAAAACAAGTGAAAAAAGATAAAGTGAAAAAGTTACAAAAGTATCACCCCAAAAAACCTGTGCAGGTGAGAACCTGGCAACAAACACTGCTTCCTCTCACCCGGTCTGAGTGGTGCAAGAATGTCTTCCAGAGATGACAAAAAGGATTCAGGTCCACAAAAGCATCAGGCTTCCCTCCTCCACCAGTGCGTTTCTGAAAATGGTCCTTCCTCATGGTGTCACCCTGAGGAAGGACCATTGTCATAAACGTGTTGGTGGAGGAAGAAAGCCTGATGGTGTCAACTGTTGTCAACTTCTGCATGATAGATCGACGTCCAGGGGTTTTTCAAGGTACTCGGAAACCCCCCCTGTGTGCGCATGTGAGGGGGGCACACCAACTGCCAGTGAGTCCCGAACAGCCATGTCTGGCAGTGTTTGGGGTGGCAGTTGGCATGGCTCCCCTATTTGAATTGTGGACTGCACTGCAACTGCCTCTGCTGAGGAGATCATTATCTCCATGTCCAGAAAACATAAATATCACATTTTCCAGCTTCTATGAGATATTTATGTTTTAATAAATAGCATCTAAATCTGTATACAAAGTGCTACAAAGCAGCGGCAACCGTTTGTTTCATGCTACGTACTGTTTGTGCTTCATATAGAGACACAGGGGGTAATTCAGAGTTGTTAACAGTTGGGCAAACCATGTGCACTGCAGGTGGCAAAGATACAACATTTGCAGAGAGCGTTAGATCTGGGTGGGTTATTCTGTTTCTGTACAAATCTAACTCTCTCTGCACATGTTATATCTGCCTCCCCTGCAGTGCACATGGTTTTGCCAAACTGCTAACAAATTTGCTGCTGCGATCAACTCTGAATTACTCCCACAGTTACACACAGATATACACAGGGCAGTTGAGAGCCTGGCTGGGCCCAGGTACTTTTCAGAGGCCATGGTGGCCTAATCACAGGAGGCATGGCCCTGCTTCCTTTGAAAAAAATATAGAAAAACATTACTTTAAGCATCTCCCTGGCCACAGTGCAGACCAACACACAGGATCGTATGCTGGACTGAGGAGAAGAGCTGCAGCTGTTGTTGCCATGTAAGGGAGGAGGGCAGATGGCAACTTGGTCCCCTGCTGGGCCCCTCTGACAGGCCTGAGCCCAGGTAAATAATACCTGCTTCCCCCTCTCGTCACCTCTGGATATCAAAGTGTTGCATATTAAGTTTTGTAAATGCTAAATGCTGGGTAAAGTATGTACTAAATAAAAGCTCATGAATGACCTTATTCTACGTTCGACCCTACAGCATCTGTGATTGCATCATTTGCTGGTCTAGTTTGTGCCACTTTTTGCAAATTGCACTACAAACCCTTCTCTGGTGTACATCCTTAAATGTGCAAGGACTGAGAAGCCAAATAGTGATTTCTAGAGATAAGCAGGTCCAATTCTCCAGGAACCAGACAGACCAAATCTTTGCAATCTGAGCTGAGATCCAAAGGGGTAATTCAGAGTTGATCACAGCAGCAAATTTGTTAGCAGTTGGGCAAAACCATGTGCACTGCAGGGGGGGGGGGGGGGGCAGATATAACATGTGCAGAGAGAGTTAGATTTGGGTGGGTTATCTTCTTTCTGTGCAGGGTAAATACTGGCTGCTTTATTTTTACACTGCAATTTAGATTTCAGTTTGAACACACACCACCCAAATCTAACTCTCTCTGTACATGTTATATCTGCCACACCTGCAGTGCACATGGTTTTGCCCAACTGCTAACAAATTTGCTGCTGCGATCAACTCTGAATCACCCCACAAGAATGGCTCTGGGTTTACCATCTGACTCGTATTCAAAAATGAGGCAAAACGCCACCCTCTTGATGTCAGTTTCTCACAGTTTTTGGATTCTATAAAGGTTTTCGGTGATCGTGCCATCTTCATTCCTGCGGTGGAGCTTGTATTGAATGGACGTGTCAATGCAGTGTCCATTAAGTGGTGCAGTATTGTCCATCCAGGGATGCTACTGGAAATCTCTTCATCCATAAAGGGGTGATAGTCATCCGTGGGTGCTTTCTCTGTCCATAAAGGGGTCCTGTGTCCTCAAGGGCTACTCTCCATCCATAAAGTGGTGCTGTGTCCTCCAGGGGTGCTCTGTCAATGTAGGGGTGCTCTGTCAATCTATAGGTGCTCTGTATCTGTTTAATCGAAATTAAAAGTCAATATCTAGATTAAAAATAATATTTTTTTTGAGGTGTACTATACTATTATTTTTCTGTGACACTGCCGGTCAGGCCACATATTGTGTGACACTGTAGGTGAAAGTGAACTGCAGTGTTACATTATTATTTCTGACTCATACACGTATTGTGTGACACTGTAGGTGAACGTAAACTGGAGTGTTAGATTATTATTTCTGACCCGTACATTTATTGTACACTATAGGTGGTACATGCTTTGTAAATAATTGTGGCATTTGCTGTACCCCACTTCGTTCATGTTTGTTGATAGATATGGAGGATCAACAATTAGGAGGAGAGCAGGAAGCTGAGCCTGACCTTTTCAATACTGTATTCAAGAGGAGGCTCATTCCACCATTTGTGCGCCCTCTTAAATATGAGAATGAGCAGCACAAGTCAACATGCTGAAATAGAAATTTAGAATGCTTCTATGGAAGTGCAGCAGGATGAGGAGGATATTTATGTACTGTAGCTGGGCTAATAAGGATGTTGATATGGATGTTGTTTGTGTAAATCAGGCATGAATGGAAACAGTTGTTGCCCATTATATGAAAAAGCCCATTGACAAATGCCTGGGAAAAATCTACCTCTTCTGTGTGGAATTATTTCTACGCAAATCCAGACAACAAGTGTAAAGCCATCTGTAGCCATTAAAAGACATTTTAAGTAGAGGTATAGACCTTAACCATCTAGGAACCTCCCCCCTGTTCAGCACATTCATCAAACATTATTTTTAAAATTCAGAAACATTGGCTAAAAACAAAACTACAATCAGTCCAGTGTCACCAAGCTCCCTTTTCTCCAAGTGCCTGAAATATCTAGCACCAACACCTACATCATCAATAACCTCAATCTCATAAGCACGTTTGACTCCGCTTCTATCCGGGGTTCCTCAGAAGGATCCTTGAGTGCTACACCTATTGCTGCTGCTAGTGAATCTTCATCCCAGAAAGGTACCAGGAAGACTACTCGTAGCAGTTTATCAAACAGTTGACTGTTAAACAATCCATTGCAAGGGGAAGCAGATATAACAGCAGTCACCCAGTTGCACAGTGAATTACTGTTGTAATAACTGCTAGGCTGGTATTAGATGTGTGTCAAGTTTCTGTCATTAGTGCAGTGGATATAACATAGTTAATTGAGGTCCTATGTCCCTGATACCAAATCTTATCTAGATTCCACTTTACTAGAAAAGAAATTCCTAGTATGTATAAGGATATTAACACAAACTTAATAAGTGTCCTCCAAAATGCCATTGTACCCACTGTCCACTTAACAACAGATATGTGGACAAGCAGAACAGGGCTAACTAAAGATTACATGACTGGGACAGCCCACTGTGTAGGTTTTTTGTCTTCAGGGGCACCAAAAGAAGCAGCATTTAATGGCAATTACAGGCATCTGTAATGATGTATTCCAGCTGGGACAAATTAATATTTTATGAAGAAGATGATGTATACACTGATGGGGATGAGGAATCGGATGATGATGATGATGATGATGATGATGATGATGATGACCTCATCTTGCCTATGTAGACATATGTAGAGATCATTGCCAGCAATGTTCAGTGCCCATTGGCTACTTGTTTTGTGGTGGCCCAAACAAACCAATCATTTCAGTCACAAGTGGCAGTCCCTGTCACTTAAATTATTGGATTGTTAAACTGTGCATGTACTGTTTAGAGGGCCCAAGGACAATTCCAGCTTACACCTCTATTCTTTGCATTATGCACTGTGTGGAACATTGATGACTGTCTTCTTGTATAGAATACAAACATTTTTATAGCTTATAAAACTGCCACCCGTGTATATATTGTACACTGGAAGGCAAGGCTTCAGATCACACATTGATAAGGGCACAATTAGAGGTAAGTCCTGGATAAATTTATATAATGTGATAGTATTAGGAATGTTAGGGACTCATGTGATGAAGTCACCTGGTGGCGGTACATGGGACAGCATATTTGAACAAATGTTTGCTATGAACTTCAGTTATACTCCATGCTAATTGTGAGGGTTTATTTTTACTATCAGTGTTCTTAGTGCTAAGAGTGTGCATCTGCATCTCTCTTTCTACAGCATAGTATTAGAAGCCTCAGCATAAGGTGGTCAAAATTGACTGGAAATGCATGGAAATGAATGATGCTGAAGTTAGTAATACCGTAGAAACAAAAACATGCCCCAAATTCTGTGATTTTAGCTGTTTTTATGAATTTTTTACAAAAATACAGATCCAAACCAAAACAAGCAACGGTAGTTTTGGCAAAACCAAATACAGATCCAAAATACGAGGGAGATACAGATCCAACACCAAAACCAAAACACAGGGTCGGTGCACATTTCTAGTGATTCCATTTATCATAAGCACTGTGGACATCATTGATTTCGAGTGTGCATGTCTTCTAAGAGTTTACATTAGGGCACATTATGGGCACTTCTGAGGACTGTAAATGTCTGTGTGTATAGGCAGGAAAGATGACCCCAGTTACTGAAAATGCTGCTCAAATAAGTACTTACATTACGTTTAGCATCTTGATAGATGGAATGCCGGCTAGCACTAGCCACAACCATGGAGTGTTAGTCTTATCGAAGGGTTAGGAAGGGGGAGGTGTAAAAATACTTACCCCCTCCAACATTAGGGTCTTCAATGCCAGGATGTCGATATCGGTCATGTGACCGCAGCCACCCTGATGAGCAGTATTTAATAACTTACCCCCTCATACATTACACTGAAGGAGCAGCAGGTGTGTGGTGAGGCAGTTGCTTACCTGTAACATGACATTGCAGAATGAAGTATAGAGTAGATGCTACATATTATTTTACACTCTGTAATCTCTGTGATCTTTCCCTGCAGGTCACATTAAGGGAGACCTTTTGATTGACATCAGTATTGGATCCATCATTCATCATCTCTATACAGCCAGTGGATATTTCAAAGAGATCCTTGTGCTGAAGTGCTCTGAGCAATGTATTATGGAGCTGAACAAATGGATTAACACACGTACCGGAGCATTTGATTGGTCTCACATAATGACATATATTAAATGCCTAGAAGGAAATGGGTAATATATCTTCCAAATCATCTAAACCCAGTGTCAGTACTCAGTAAACTATTCCAAATGCGCTACACACCAAAAATATCATATGGGGTTCTTACTGGGCACCATTTAGCATGGGCTGAAAAAAATATCAGTTTCACAGCACATGCATGGTCTGTTGGTACACATAATTCAGAAGACTTAGCTAAATTTACTAAACCCTCTACTGTTTAAATCTTTAACATTAAATAAACAACTTGCCCAAATCCCTGGGTTTCAATTTCATTCATCACTTAAATACATATGGATTCTTATTCTCTTCTTTCCTGAAGTAGAGTCATAGGTAGAAATAATATAAACCCTTAGTGAAGTACATGATCTTTCTCCTCGTAGAGTATAGACATGAAATAATCAGAAGGAGCCGTGTAGCACATAACCAACCGGGCATGAGTGTGGCTGCAACATGGGAAACCATTCTGTTGGCTGATCCTTATTGACCTCTTGTGGTCAATGAATAAACATATTAAATCAGATCAATGAAGGGGCTGACATCTACTGTTACAGGTGGGATATAGCAATTTGCATTAGTGGGAACCAGTATACTGTATGAGGAAAGGATATAATATGCACAGATCTTAAGTAAAATGTTTCCCTATTTATTTTTGTACCCAATAATATTAGAAATATTTTGCGGCTGGTGTGCTAAAGAATGTCTAATGGATATAGCGACTAAAAAAATCTCAGGGGTCATCTGGCTCCATGTTATAAGAAGATCCTACAAGTGCCTCTACATGTGCAGTAATTCTCTGTTACAGTCCCTAAGCCTTAAGAGCCACAAGAGATTCCACTGTACATGCATAATGAGTCCTCCCATGGCCTGAGTCAGTAATGCATCACATGGATGGGTCTCAGGCATAACTTGTGGCTTCACAGTACTGGAAAAGCATTTCACTTCCATCCCGGACCCACATCTTCTGACCTCAGCATACTGCAGGAACCTTCTTCATCCTTGTAGCATTCCAACTGTCAGTCTTGGCAATACTGAAGCCTACTGTATATAGAAGCCTCTCAGCTAGGGCACTGTTATCATAATACACAATTTATTGAGACACACTTTGTTGTGATCTATTGCATATGCTGAGATATGGCTGTCCTATGTTCTGCTACAAATCATCAAGCACTAAAGACACTTATAGGTGTTATGATTCTGTTGGTGCATGTATTTCTTCGGTTCAGAATGCACCTGGGGTCAGCTGACTAACTATTCAGTATGCACCTGGGGTTAGCTGACATTAACAATCTATCAGTGTATTTCCTGTGTTTTCTTTTCCTAAAGCTAGGTACACACTGTACACTTATCTGCCAGATAATCTGCCGGATCTAGCTGGTTGGAATGAAAATCTGGTAATAATTGAGAGCAAATGACAATCGACCATTTGCTACCAAACACTGGAAAATGAAGACAACCAGTCGTTCATATAAATTGGTCAAACACAAATTGAACCAACTTGGATGAACAGCTGTTTTTGTCTGTTTTCCAGGGTTTGGGAGCAAATGATCAACTGTTATTTGGTCTCATCCATTACTAGATTTTCATTTCAACCAGCTAGATGTCAGATTATCTGCCATATAATTGTATAGTGTGTACCTAGCTTTAGGCTCTCTGTGTACATGCAGCTCTGCAGGTGCACAGGGGGGGGTCATTCCGAGTTGTTCGCTCTGTATTTTTTCTCGCAATGGAGCGATTAGTCGCTAATGCGCATGCGCAATGTCCGCAGTGCGACTGCGCCAAGTAAATTTGCTATGCAGTTTGGTATTTTACTCACGGCATTACGAGGTTTTTTCTTCGTTCTGGTGATCGGAGTGTGATTGACAGGAAGTGGGTGTTTCTGGGCGGAAACTTGCCGTTTTATGGGAGTGTGTGAAAAAACGCTACCGTTTCTGGGAAAAACGCGGGAGTGGCTGGAGAAACGGAGGAGTGTCTGGGCGAACGCTGGGTGTGTTTGTGACGTCAAACCAGGAACGACAAGCACTGAACTGATCGCAGTGGCAGAGTAAGTCTCGAGCTACTCAGAAACTGCACAGAGAAGTATTTTCGCAATATTGCGAATCTTTCGTTTGCAATTTTGATAAGCTAAGATTCACTCCCAGTAGGCGGCGGCTTAGCGTGTGCAAAGCTGCTAAAAGCAGCTTGCGAGCGAACAACTCGGAATGACCCCCAGGGTTTGTAATTAGCGTTAACACTCCCAGCCTGGCTTTTTTCATTGGTTAGTGTGGCTGTTATAAAACAGCCAGCTGAGTTCTCGCACGCTGGTTATTTTATAATTATTTTGTGCCAGAACTACCTGGATTGCCTGGCTCTCTGAGTCCATGCTCTAGTTCATACTGAAAGTCTGGATTGCCAGTCAATGCCCTCCTGCTACTCCTGTCCCTGCCTGATCATGTTTCCAGGACTACTTTAGTTAAGTATTGCAAACTTTACCTGTACTTTGTGGATTTTTCAATTAATCCCTTTATACTGAGAACACTATTTATTTATTTACTGTGGACTTAAACTATGCTCTATGGATTCTCAAGTTATTAACCTCTGCAATCTCTCATTTGATTTTTGTGTTTTATGTGGTTTTGCTATGTTATGAAGGATTACTACTTGGAAATAGATTCTGCAGTTAATAAAGTCATCACAAACGTCATCATTCCTGTGGATGGTCATTCTTCATAGCAGGAGATATTGGCCCTCATTCTGAGTTGATCGCTCACTAGCTACTTTTAGCAGCCATGCAAATGCATAGTCGCCGCCGACGGGGGAGTGTATTTTTGCTTTGCAAGTGTGCAAATGGCTTTGCAGCCGAGCTCTGCAAAAACATTTTGTGCAGTTTCTGAGTAGGTCTGGACTTACTCAGCCCTTGCGATCACTTAAGTCTTTTTGGTGCCGGAATTGATTTCAGACACCCGCCCTGCAAACGCTTGGACACACCTGCGTTTTTCCAAACACTCCCAGAAAACGCTCCTGAGGAAGCTGGATTATACCAGTGAAACGCGTTGAGCTTGTTTCATATGATTGGACTTCACTCTCCTAATTGGCCTGCACAGCCTCACTCATTCTCTGGCAAATTTTGGACTTCTCTCCCATCACTGGACCTTTAAACAAATAGGTCGGATCCACTCCTACAGCTACAAATGGACTCATTCCTATGCTGATGTCTAACAACGTGGGGATCTGGTAACTATCCACTTAACACAGTGAATGCACAAGGGGAGGTTGCCCTAACCTTCAGGAATGAAAATCTTTCATGCAGGAGAATGTGAAATCCACCAAGTCTTATTCTGAGAAAGACATTTCAAGTTTTATCGCCACCTTGTGGTAACAGGAATTCCTTTTTCTTTTAGATCTGTCTATATATGATTTATAAATAAATTGTTACTTTTTATACAGAACAAACCATCCCTTTAATTACTAATTATTATTAATTATTATCAATTATTTGTGCAGCCTGCGCAGGTATTTACCTCTATTTTACTCCCAGAAAACGGTCAGCTGCTGCCCACAAATGCCCTCTTCCTGCCAATCTCCTTGCGATCAGCTGTGTGAGTGGATTCTTCATTAAATCCATCGCTCAGCAACATTCCGCTTTGTACCTGTACGATGCGTATGCGCATTGCGGTGCATGAGCAGTAGAGACCTGATCGTTGCACTGCGAAAAACGTCAGCAAGCAATAAACTCGGAATTACCACCATTGTCTTTACTTTCGTGCTGCATCCATATTCTAATTCAGATCTGGGCACTAATTCCCCAGCTGTAGTCACCTGTGTCTTTAGTTCTGTGACACATTATTGAACTCTTATTACGTCTTTGGTACAGCTACACATTCATAGCCTGCATATCATAATTCTGATTGTTCCCAGCTGTTCTAGAACCGGGACACTCAGTATCCAGTGATTATTCTGTAAACTACTCCCTTGCTAGATTGTCTTACCTGCAATAATTGCTCCACCATTTAACCCTGTCTTACAATTCACCTGCCAACCATTATGTCAGGTGAATCCTAACAATAGGTCGGAATGTAGTTCCGCCTGAGTTTGGTGGCAGTGTGGGATGCTGGCCAATCTCTGATATTTATTTAAAGGGGCAATCACTTACAAGGCACAAACCATAAGGGGCTGGTGCTTCCATTAGGCAGATTTAGGCAGCTACCTAAGGGCATGGGAGCTGAGGCTGCCTGTGAAAAAAACAATGGATGTCTATGACATCATTATTATGCAATCTTCTGGTGATGGCCAGTCTGCAGCTGGACCATCTATAATTTATACCTGCGGCAGACTTCTCTGGCCATCAGTGCAATCAGCCTGGTACAGCAGAAAGGCAGCGTGGGCACACCGCTCCCTTCCCTGTGTTCCACATCCCTCTGACACAGAGAATTATGCAAACCACAAGATGTACAAGAGTGAGGAGCTGAATGATCAGCAGCAGCCAGGCAGCAAAGGGAACTTTTAATGGTTCCTTGGTGTGTGATTGAGGTTAATGGGTGCTGTGAGAAGGGGGTTATTGGTTGCTGAGAGCAAACATACTTTTAGGTGCTTATGGGTTTGGAGGTTAATGGGTGCTCCAGGTAGGAAAACAAGAGCTGGGGGTGAATTTAAAAAAGAAATTGTGAAATTATGGTGATAATGTAAATCTTTGCCTACAGTAGGGTAACTATAAACCTCGCACTTGCCCAGCCAACATGCCAATCATAATAGTACATTCAACTAAATGTTCCCACTACTCTAAAAGTGCCACAAATGCTCTGAGATCCACATATGGTCCTTCTATTGTATGAGGATAAGCAATGAAGAATCTGATGCTCTGATCATCTTCAGTCTTATTCTCTGCTTTATAATTGATTATAGCTGGGTTTTAAGCAGAGAATAAGTTTGTGCAAAGGAGTAAATCTGGAAAAGCTGAGTGTACCAGGTAGAGGTATCCAATGACCATCTGTTCCCAACTACTGCCATATAAATGTACCTGGAAGATTAAAGGGGTGCGTCAGTGAAAGTATATAATAGTGCCCAATTTCTATCATGTTCAAGTACGCCTTAAAGAAAACAAACAATGCCTCCCTAAATTTTACTTTCCCACCATTGAATCTCCTATTTATTTATTAAGTTAATTATATAGCGCAGCATATCAGCATATTCTGTTGCGCTTTACATTAAGAACAACAGTAATAGAACAAAACTGGGTAGTAACCAACAGACACAGATGTAGGAAGGCCCTGCTTGCAAGCTTACAATCTATAGGGAAAAAGGCATTGATACACAAGGATAGATGCTACCTATTGCATAATGGTCAACCAGATTGCTAACTTCTAAATGGGTTGTATAATATGATCACCCAGCAATGGTGGTCATTCCGAGTTGTTCGCTCAGTAATTTTCTTCGCATCGCAGCGATTTTCCGCTAACTGCGCATGCGCAATGTTCGCACTGCGACTGCGCCAAGTAAATTTGCTATGCAGTTAGGTATTTTACTCACGGCATTACAAGGTTTTTTCTTCGTTCTGGTGATCGTAATGTGATTGACAGGAAGTGGGTGTTTCTGGGCGGAAACAGGCTGTTTTATGGGAGTGTTTGAAAAAATGCTACCGTTTCTGGGAAAAACGCGGGAGTGGCTGGAGAAACGGGGGAGTGCCTGGGCGAACGCTGGGTGTGTTTGTGACTTCAAACCAGGAACGACAAGCACTGAACTGATCGCACTGGAAGAGTAAGTCTCGAGCTACTCAGAAATTGCACAGAGAAGTCTTTTCGCAATATTGCGAATCTTTCGTTCGCAATTTTGATAAGCTGAGATTTACTCCCAGTAGGTGGCGGCTTAGCGTGTGCAAAGCTGCTAAAAGCAGCTTGCGAGCGAACAACTCGGAATGAGGGCCAATGTTGGCAAAGGGTCAGGAAGGTCTGAGAGTAAAGAAAGACAAGATATGTGAGGTTATGTGTACTGTACAGAGAGGATGTAATTAGATAGGGAAGCATTGAAGATTATGTGGGTGTGGAATTTGATAGGCTTGTCTGGAGAGGTGAGTTTTCAGGGAACATTTTAAGGTTTGGAGACTAGAGGTGAGTCTTATTGTGCGTGGGAGAGCATTCCACAGAGTGGGTGAAGCCCGGGTAAAGTCTTGTAATTTTGAGTGGGAACAAGTAATACGTGTGGATGAGAAACACAGATCTTTTGTTTGTAGATTGGAGAGATCGGGTAGGGAGATATTTTGAGATGAGTGAAGTGATGTATGTTGGTGCAGTTTGGTTAATAGCATTGAATGTAAGTAAAAGTATATTATGTTTTATACGGTAGAATACCGGTAACCAATGGAGGGACTGACAGAGCGGATCTGCAGACAATGAACATCTAGCGAGGAAGATTAGCCTCGCAGCTGCATTGAAAATGGATTGTAGTGGTGAGATTCTATGTTTGGGAAGTCCAGTCAGGAGACTATTACATTAGTCAATGCGGGAGATAATGAAAGCATGGATGATAGTTTTTGGTTTTTGCTGTGTCTTGTGTAAGGTATGGTCGTATTGTGTGTGTGTGTTTGTGTGTATGTGTGTGTGTGTGTATATATATATATATATATATATATACTTATATAAACACATACATACAATCTTAGATGTATGTAACATGATTTTGAGACAGATTGAAGGTGGGGAACAAAGCACAGTTCAGAGTCAAGAATGACACCTGGGCAGCAAGCTTGTGGGGTAGGGATTATTGCTGAGTTATCAAGAGTGATAGAGATATCAGGTTGGGAACTACTACTGGCTGGTGGAAAATCATTACTTCTGTGTTGGAAATATTACGTTTGAGGTGGCGAGATGTCATCCAAGATGAAATTGCAGAAAGGCATTCAGTGACACGGCCCAATACAGATGGTGACAAATCTGGGGAGGAGAGGTAGATTTGAGTATAATCTGCATACATACTATGTCTTAAAACTATCTGGGATATTCAATTACCGCTGATGTAGCTTTGGGTGATATTTTCCCATGTTTCATTGGTATTTTTTCATCCAGAAAAAAAATCCTTTTCATCCAAAAACATGCAGGTTCAGTGAAACCTGTGTGTTTTCAGGAGAAACAGCCCCATTTTTGAGTGAAAACGTGGCTGTTTTGGGGGATTTTGCTCCGCCTGCTGGAGGCAGATGAAACAAATCCCTGTAAAGCTGTGGCATGTACCGGCTTATCAGGGATAATTTAATAGCCCCCTGGCAATATTTTAAACCCGACAGTAAGTGCGGGTAATTAAATATCCCTGTATATCTTATTTCTCATGTGGTGGCATGGCTTGTCCGAGGTCCAAATTAACCTTATTGTGTTTGTATATTTTAGTGACCTATGTCAGGACAAAGACATAACGTTGAAGACAACAATAACAAAGACAGTGAAATGTGACTTTGACAAAGAGAATCTGACAGACCCGGAGGTGCTCCCACCAGCAGACTGTGTCATCAGTGTAGTGCTGTTAGAATTAATCAGCAAAGACCAAGATGATTATATAAGGAATTTTAGGAACTTTACGAAGCTACTGAAGCCTGAAGGACATCTGCTAATAATTGGAGTTTTAAATGCATCTTTTGTCACTATTGGGCCGGACAGAGTACATATTTTGAAATATAATGAGAACTTTGTAAGAAAAGTTCTTGCTGATGAGGGGTTCATTATGGACGACTGTGCAGTCCAGAAAAGAACATCAGTGAGTGACCTTACTGACTTTGAGTCAGCTATATTTATCATGGCTCACAGACAGTAACAAGGGCCTGGTTCTGAGTCTCATGTTGTGCAGTTGAGCATTTTTTGTTTTTACTGTGCATGCATCTAAATTGCAGCACACATGCATCCTGATTGTGTTTGTACAGGGTTGTAGTAGCAATTTTAGACACATGGTGGTATCAGGGCCAGATTAACAATGGGGCAGATGGAGCTCCAGCTCCAGGACTCCATAGAAAAATAGGCCCTTCATCATGGTGGCCTGACCATCACCAGTCACCAGCTGGTCATAAATTATTAGTATTACATTTTATTTCTATTTCCCACACAAAATGATGTTATTTTTCATTTTTAACATATCTAGGGAGACATTGGGAATGATAGTATAGGGGGTGTACATGTCTACATGGCACTAGCCATACTCAAAAAGCACTGGCCACACCCACACAGCACAGGAAACACCCCCTCTGATTCTCATAATATGCCATTGAACATTTTCAGCCCCATGCTCATGAGGCTCTTAATCCAGCCCTTGAAGTCAGCGTCTCAGTCCGGGCACAGTCACACACACACTTGTACACTGGGAGAAGGGCTTTTACCAGCATTAGCATATAGTCGCAGATGCAACTACGGTAAAAGAAGTGGCTGCAGTGTGTGACTCAGATCAGCCCCTAACTCTCAGAAGCAAATAGAACATAAATATACCAGATATTCCTTTCAGTTTGCAAATGATAAACCTTTATTAATAATCAGATAAATTACCATAAATTTGTATTGAGCTGACCATATTGATGCTCAAACCTGATCAACACATAAAGTAATTGGTAACTTTTTGCAGTTTACTGTTTGATTAAAGAGCCTGTGATTCATGTGTGATCTGTGAGTGTTTCTGTCACCCACCAGGGATCATTGTGGTCATCCGCTCTGCAGACTCGTAGTTACTACAATAACCCACATATCATTTTATTATCCCATGATATCTGACACAGAGATGAGTAATTGATGAGGATTCATTTCACAGAGAACAAGAGACTGTTTGTGTATTACTGTAATGTAACCTTGTAACATTTTTGAGTTAAATATTTTACCAAATAACAACTTTGATCCATCTACAGTAAGTTACTTCCCAATTCTTCCAGTCAACATACATTTACAGCAAGACCCCACGTCTTTCTAATAGGTCCCACCCTACTAAGCAGCTGAAAAATCAGTTCCAAATCATCTACATACTGTACTCTGTGTTACTGATGGTGAGAGGGAATATCTAGGGATGGTGCAGTAAGCGAACTCAGGTTACACAGGGACAAGTAACCACCCTTTATTCCAAGTCAGTAGACAAAATCTGTGATAATCCGGCTGAGCGAGGTCATCTGGTCGCACCTTCTGGGGAAAGAGAAGAACCTATGTTATTCACTGATATAACTTACAAGTGACACCAGGAATTTGCATCCAGCATTGCGTATTCCACATATAATAGAAATCAGACTTTGCCTTAAATTTTTTATTCAACATAATATTTTGAATAACCAATGAAAATGGCATATATAACAATGATTGGACACTTACAGTAACATTAAATTTTGTTGTACAATCTTTAGATGCAATCACTGCAATCAGGCAATTTCTACAGCTCTTTATAAAACTTCAGCACTTGTCAGCAGGTAGTTTGGCCACTCTTCCTTAGCAAACTGCTCTAGCAGTCTCAGGTGTGATGGGTGCCTTCTTCAGCCTTAATGTTTCATCTCTTTCCATAGACGATGGAAAGCATTCCGGTCAGGGCTCATAAAGGCCAATTCAGAACAGTCCAATGTTCTTTTCTTATCCATTCTTGGGTGCTTTTAGCTGTGTGTTTTGGGTCTTTTTCCTGTTGGAGGACTCATAACCTCTGAATGACACTGGGATGTTTAATTCCAAGATGCTTTCATAGTCTTGATATTTCATTGTACTCTGCACAGAATCAAGCAGCCCCAAACCCCAACCAAGCTTCATCCATATTTCACTGTAGCTATGGTGTTCTATTCATTTACAGCTTCGTTTTTCATCTGTGAACACTGAGCCAATGTAACATGTCATAAAACTCCAGTTTTGACTAATCAGTGAATAGAACATTTTCCTAGAAGCATTGTGTTAGTTTTTATTTTTGTAAAATACAGTTTGGATTAATTTTTTTATTCTTTTCAAAAGAGGAGCCCTCCTCTGTCTTTTTGAGTGACCTTCCATGGAGCCACTGTCACGTCTGTTGTGTGATCAGAAGCTAATCTACCTTCACCATGGAGAACAGGTTATATCTGTTTTGAAGTTTTCCTTGGCTATTATTTTACCATTTTCACTATCCTTCTGTTTAATCTGGGGTTTATTTCCTCTTGCAGCTAGTTCTATAGATGTTGACAACAATCCAATGGTCTTTAAACTACATAAAAACATTTACAACTGCAGTCCTAGGAACATCAACCTGCTTGGAAAAAGTTGTATAGCCTTTACCTGTAACATGCTTGTTTATGGCTTTTCTTTCTGTTTTCTTCCTTTGTTTTCTCTGGTTCTTGATCAGTGTGGTGCACATGAGGATACCAAATAGCAGTGATTTCTCTTTTTCCATTTAAATAGGATGAATGACTGAGTAACAGATTGAAGATATGTGTTATGTTAATTCAACAAAGCAATTAGTTTGAAATATCACTATAATCCAAATGTTTATTATCTAGAAATGTTAGGAGCAGTCATTCCAGTTTACCCCTCGGTTTTTGCCTGGCAACCGGAATGCTATGTCAGCTTGGCTGCAGTCACTTCCAAGTCTGTGCGTTACATGCAGTCATTGTCCTAAGCAGCTGTCTGTTAGAACGTGCAGCCACACAGCTGCACTAATTTTGTTATGAGAAAGCTGGGCTGGATAGAAGTTCCTGATTAGTGCCTGCTCCGGTTATCAAGCTTCCAGCACAGGACTCACTTGCCGGTGATAGTTTCATGTTGCAATTTGTTCTGTAGTCTACGCTTTCTGGCCCTGCTCTCTGTCCTGGAAACCAGGTCCTTGCTTGTGTGGGAACGACAGACTATTTCTTAAGAACTTAGAAAAATCCAAATGAAAAATGCTAACAGTCAGACATTTTTCATTTAAAATATCCATGTAATATAAAAACATGAAAAATACAATATTGAAACACCTCCTGGTGTCGAAATGTACATCAAAGATTCAATTTTACATTCACAGCATGAATTTATAATAATGAATGTGAGTCATTCTTTCATATAGAGACAACTGTTAGGCTGGTATTCTAGCTGCAATGAATACCAAGTAGATCTTTTGATCTAATAGCAGATGATGGGAGTGATGTATATACACTGGTTTTAATACTGCAACATAAAGGCTGTCAATTGTATTTGTTTTTTTAGTACCACCATATATATTAACTGATTTTTATACTGCAGCAGAACAAATGCTCTCATTAAACCCTGTATTATAACATCAGTATATACTGTATCAAGCTGATTTTACTATTGCAGCAGCAGAAAATCTATTATGCAAATTAACATTCAGTGAGTTAATGTATTAATGGTTTGATGAGATGGGATCTGATCAGATCTGCACCAAAGTTCAGATCACACCATCATGGGATGGTGAACCTGAACTCCATGGAGAAGAGGAATGTAGAGCTTTCTGTTCCTTCATAAACCAGTCACCATACAAAAGTATGTTGAAGAGAATCAGGCATGGAGCAGGGGTGTCGCTTGAGAATTCAGAAACTTCTCTACAGTAACCCACTCTGTGAATAGCCCAAACCAGAGAAAAGCCCTGTTTTCCACAAAACAGTGCCTTTGTCTGTTTTATGAATAGATCCCTTAACCAGCCAATGAGAACGGGGGAGGAGAGAAGAACTGCAGGTGGAGCAACTATGGTGGCAAAATTGATGCATTATCTGGTCCTGCAGCAGGTGCTTCTGATTCACACTATAAGATCTGGATCGTTGCACAGATGCTGATGCAAACACTGGTTGGTGAATTCATTAATAAATGACTCGTAGCACAGCTTAGTTGTGTGGTGAGTCATTCACTCTCCGGCCATAGGTAGAAGCTTGTGCTGTGCTGTGTGAGTGCAATGATTAAAATGCTGGTGGCCAGGACCTCTCAGCTGTCAGGGCCTGGGACACTCTCAATGTGGTGAGTCATATCACTCTCCGGCCAGTGATAGAAGCTTACACTGTGCGAGTGCAATGATTAAAATGCTGGTGGCCAGGACCTCTCAGCTGTCAGGGCCTGGGACACTCTCAATGTGGTGAGTCATATCACTCTCCGGCCAGTGATAGAAGCTTGCACTGTGCGAGTGCAATGATTAAAATGCTGGTGGTCAGGCCCACTCAGCTGTCAGGGCCTTGGACTCTAGTACTGGCAGTCACTGCTACTCCCCCACAGCATATGCGCTGTGTGTCAGGATCCACTAGCCCACTGCTAGTTGCAGCCCTGATTGCCTCTGACTAATAACCTTTGTGGCTATGATGGTAGAATCCATGGAATTTATTACTTAAAATGGCTGCATCATCTCTGTATTATGTTCATTGTTTCTTTATTTTCTACAAATGTGAAGCATCTTCAGCTCTTTTGGAGAAAAGTGCTATATATTTTAGTTGACAGGTGAGCGTTTAACCATTGAGCATATTTAAAGTTTGACTCTGATGTGAGAGTAGTTATCAGGTTTTCAATAATGTGTAGGTCTTGCAGTAAAATGGGGTCCCTTGATTTATCATGAACCAAATCAAAATTATTTATAAAATACAACAAATTGAAGCCATTGTACACGCTGAGCACTAGACAGTGGTAGTAATACTGATATGTCCCTTAATTTTTGTATGAAGTGCCTCTTGGTTCAGATCCAATGATAGGTGTCCAATATAATGATGCCCAGAACACACCTCAGAATTCCCATAAAACCACGTTGCCCATAGCAACCAATCAGATTCTGTCTATAATTTTCTAGGACGCAATAGAGAAATGTTAGACAGAATTTGATTGGTTGCTGTGGGCAACATCACCACTTTTCATTTTTAGAACCTCTGGTAAATTTACCCCAAGGAACAATGTGTGGCGCTGCATGACACAACCCCTAGTCACAACCCCGCTGTTGCTGGTCACATCCCCTTTGACGGTACACAATAGGCACTTCATAAATTTCAGCTTCAGGCCCATGTGGTCCTTAATCTGGCACTGCGAACAGACTCCCTATGCACAGTATCAGACACGTCCACGCTAGTTTAAATATGAAAGTGAAAAATCAATATTATAACTTATTTTATTTTAGTAGATGATCACACTGTCACCTGCATTCCCATGACAGCTCCTGAGGCTGATAAACCATCATATGATAACACTGATATCCTGGTTACTGATGAATATAAATAACTGGGTCCTGGAGAGTATACTGTACACAGATTTCCTGGGCCAATCACGCACTAAATAAAAGGGAAGACATGAGAGTCAGCCAGTCTGTGAAACAGTAATACAACATGGATTCCAGCACAGATAAATTCTATCCTGTCGATGGCTTTGATTCTAGTGCACAGGGCTCGGTGTGGCATCCTGGCTGTCGGGGATGTTGACTGTCACATGACCAACAGTGGAATCCTGACTTTGAAGATCCTGACATTGGAGGGGTAAGTATTTTTATCATCCTCCATCCCCTACCCTAACCATAACCCTCTGGTGTTGGTGGCTAGGGCTAACCCTTATTGGTGGTGTTGATTAGAGCTATCCCTTGGGGGTGGAAGCTAAGGCTAACCAACCCCCAGTGACTATCCCTAACCCCCAGGCCCATACCCTAAAGACAAACCCTGATACTTACCTTCAGGATGTCATTTGTCAGTGTTTCTGTGCCAGTCTCCTCAGTGGTGTTGGGATTCCGAAGTTGGTCACATGACCAGTGACATCACAAGGGTGTGTGACCTGCACATGGGTGTCACTTACCGAGGGGTGGCACCAAAATGCCAGCTCCTGCTCAGTGACAGGAGGCAGGTGCTCCACTGTAACATCATGTGCTCAGCTCCTGTCACTGTATAGGAGCCAGCACTGCAGCCACAGCAGGCAACCCACATCTCTCGAACCACCGGAGTGACGAACACAGGGTCGGTATGCAAAGCTCCTCCCCTCCTGCAAAGCCCCACAAGTCCCACCCCCTTTTTATGGGGCTGCACCTTGTGTCACCTCAGCACATGACCACCGGCACACTGACCACTAGGATGCTGAACACATCCTCTTGCATGAATATAATTCACTTGGTGCTGTGTCTTCTGCCTGGTTAAGGATGGTTAGATGAATGCTGACAATTAGAACTATAGTTGGGGGTTTAATTACCTGTATGTTCCACTTCCTCTTTATACCTTGAAAAAGAAACCGTTTGGTTTTGAAACAAGGTTAAGAGGAATGGGATCCGGGTGGACGTTTTGCTGTGACATTGAACCATCTTTCCAGGGACGCCTGTGGATTTGTCATAATGTGCTATGTTTCTGCTTGCATGTAGACAAAAACCCTTGGTAAGAGTCCACTCAGACCATATGCTTTTTAGATTTTTATGGGATATTTATTACATTTGATAATACACTATTCAAAGTTTTCTTCTTTTTTATGGATGTTTAATTGATGACTGGTAATAATCGAGACTGGCTTTGACCAATCCTTGTACAAAATGCCTTGATGTCTACTATCTTGATAGACCATTAGTGCGGAAGACGCTGGGACTTATTGGAAATTGTTGTTGACCATTCTTATGTACAAAAGGATCTCAGGTTGGATAAAATCCTACTTATTTGTAATTTTTCTGTGAAAAACTTTCTGTGTGAAGTGCCTGATATATTCAGTGTTTTTTTTTTTCTGGCAAAGGTTCTTTCTGAGATATATGGTGATACCTATTCACTGGGTGTGGGCTGCTCAAGTGATTCTGACTAAATATTTTTTTGCATTTGGTATTATGACATGTGTTGGGTTTCTCAAATCCTTTGAAGTTGCCACAGGTGAAGTAAGTTCAGACACTGCTAGCTTGAGTTAAGTTATTCCTCTTATTAGAATCTTCGAAAAGGAGCTGGAGACACTGAAGGAGGAGGTGAAATGAATTGATTGCACCAAGCATGTTGGACTTGTAGATCAAGCCCTTCATTTGCTTCACAAGGATCCAAAGGTCATCTATCTCTTGAAATCATATCACTATATTTTGGTGACCATACTTGATTATGGTGATGCAGAGCAGTCAGCAAAACCTTATGACATCTGATTGGGTCTAAAAGAACTGCCTACAATGTGTGATGTGTCTCCCGTGACTATCTGATATGGATACCATTTAAAAAAATTGTGATTATTTTTTTAGTGATAGCATCATAATAGGTATGTCAGACAGTCCATTTCACTACTTGTAGGCAAGAAAAGCAATTTGAAGGCCCTTGCACAAACTAGCTTTGTTTTACTTAAGTTGCCCACCCTCCAGTGTGTACAGTACTCATAAAGAGTGTTTAGTGCAGCCGGAAATGTTGTCAATGATCAGCATAGGAGGTAACTTCCCCAAACTCTGGAAAAGATGATGTTCATCAAAATGAATTATTTATTTGCATTATGCACTGTTTTGAACATGTCTTCTTGTGTAGAAGAAAAACATTTTCATAGTTTATTAAACTGCCACCCTGTCTGCCACTGCAGTGCAACCTTTAGGCCTAAACTGGATTAAAACAATATTGTGAGCTGTGAGATGGTCAAAATTGACTGGAAATTAATGGAAATGAATGTTACTGAGTTTAGTAATGTCATAGGAACAAAAACAGGCCCAACATCTGTGATTTTAGCTGTTTTTATTAATTGTTGACAAAAAAGACAGATCCAAAACCAAAACACTCAAGGATGGTTTTGGCAAAACCAAATACAGATCCAAGACCAAAACCAAGACACGGGGTTGGCGCACATTTCTAGTGATTCCATTTATCATAAGCACTGTGGACATAATTGATTTCAAGTCTACAGGTCTTCTAAGAGTTTACATTAGAGCACATTTTGGACACTCCTGAGGTCTGTAAATGTCTGTGTGTTTAGGCAGGAAATATGGCCCCAGTTACAGGAAGTGCTGCTTAAATAAGTATTTACATTGCATTTAGCATCTTGATAGAGGGAATGGCGGTGGTCGTGTGACCAATGCAGGAAACCTGACACCACTCAGGAGACAGGAAGTGGAACACCAACAGTCGACATCTTGATGGAAAGTATCGGAGTAACTGTTTGGGGCCATTTGTGGGGAGGTTTAGGGTTAGGAACTAGATGGGTTTAGGGTACGGCACTAGATTGGTTAGCACTAGCTGCTACCCATGGAGTGTTAGTCCAATTCACAACCCCTAAGGGTTAGGGTGAGGTGTAAAAATACCTGCCCCCTCCAACATTGGGATCTTCAATGCTGGGATGCCGATATCGGTCAAGTGGCCGCAGCCATCCCGATAATCAGTTCTTAATAACGAACCCCCTCATACATTACACTGAAGTAGCAGCAGGTGTGTGGTGAGGCAGTTGCTTACCTGTACCAGGACATTACAGTATGATACATAGAGTAGATGCTACATAACATATTACACTCTGTAATCACTGGGATCTTTCTCTGCCGGTCACATTAAGGGAGACCTTTTGATTGACATCAGTATTGGATCCTTCATTCATCATCTATATACAGCCAGTGGATTTTTCAAACAGATCCTTGTGTTGAAGAGCTCTGAGCAATGTATTATGGAGCTGAACAGATGGATTAACACACATACTGGAGCATTTGATTGGTCTCACATAATGGCATATATTAAATACCTAGAAGGAAACAGGTAACGTATCTTCCAAAACATCTACCATGAGTAATCCCAGTGTCAGTACACAGTAAACTATTACAAATGATCTAAATGCCAAAAATAACACATGGGGTTCTTACTGGGTGTCATTTAACCTGGGCTGAAAAAAAGTCTCTGTTTTACAGCACATGCATGGTCTGCTGGTACATGTAGTTCAGCAGACTTATCAAAAATGAGTAAACTTCCTACGTTTGAATTTTTTATATGAAATAAACTGGTGTGGTATGTGTGACCGACGGTCAGAAGAACGCAGGTTAGTATACTGACGCCGGGATACCGGCAGTGAAATCTGTGATGGGAAAGGAGGGGGGTGAGTGCAGCAAGCTTCAGTTACCATGGGTTCTATTCCCACTCTATGGATATTGTGGACACCCACGAGTGGG
This sequence comes from Pseudophryne corroboree, assembly GCF_028390025.1. Lineage (NCBI taxonomy): Eukaryota > Metazoa > Chordata > Amphibia > Anura > Myobatrachidae > Pseudophryne > Pseudophryne corroboree. Next base: position 355,277,650 of record NC_086453.1, on the reverse strand, counting down.
AAAAGTCCCCATTGGTTGGCATGCCAACCGTGGGGTTTGTGAGGGGACGGGATTTAGGGGAATGTTTTGTGACCATAAGTCTGCTGACCGCTGGTCACATGACTACATCTTAATATAATCAACTTGCCCAAATCCCTGGGTTTTAGTTTCATTCATCACCTAAAACCATATGGTTTCATCTTCTCTTGAAGTAGAGCCATAGGTAAAAATAATAAAAGTCCTTAGTGAGGGACATGAACTTTCTCATTGCAGTATAGACATGAAATAATCAGAAGGAACCGTGTAGCACATAACAAACCGGGCGTGAATCTGGCTGCAGCATGGGAAACCATTCTGTTGGCTTTTCTTTACTGACCTCTTGTGGTCAATCAATAAACATATTAAATCAGATCAATGACAGTACTGACATCTACTTTTACAGGTGGGATAGCATTCAGCATCATACTTGCCTACGTTTGAAAAAGCATTTCAGGTAGATTGTGAAAGTAACACCTATCAACACGGGCGTGTACTGCTACATCGGGGAGATGTGTCATATAAATGAGTTACACCCAAATGTAATTGAGCCCCATAGTTAGTAAGATCTACTTGTTGAAGAAAAGACACTGATATTAAAAATGCATGTAGTCATAGGGATAATTGTGCCTTATATCCAATACAGGGAAATGGCACTGATGAGCCCATTTGAATCTATGTATCCCTGATTTATTTCCCCCCCCCCCCCCAAGAATGAAACAGCTACATAATGTTGTTAAGGTGCAACCAGGGAGATTGCTTGTCTATTCAGGGAGTCAGGGAGACAGGGAGATTGCTACTATATCAGGGAGTCTCCTGCAGAATGAGGGAGGGTAGGCAACCATGTTCTGCATTAGTGGGACCAATATATGAGGAAAGGATATAATCTGTACAGAACTTAAGTAAAATATTTCCCTATTTATTTTTGTATCCAATAATGTTAGAAATATGCTGTGGCTGCTGCGCTAAAGAATATGACTAAAACATATAGCAACAAAAAAATATCAAGTGTCCTCTGGCTCCGTGGTATGTAAAGATCCCAGAAGTGCCTCTACATGTGCAGTAAATCTCTGTTACAGCCTCTAAGCCTTAAGAGCCACCAGAGATTCCACTATGCATGTATAACGATTCCTCCCATGGCCTGAGTCAGTAGTGCATCACGTAGATGGGTCTCAGGCATAACTTGAGGCTTCACAGTACTGGAAAAGCATTCCACTTCCATCCTTAACACCTTTGGAGATAAAACCTTCTACTAAATCAAGTTCCTTCGGTTGTCTGCTTAAATTACCTTGGACCAATTGATTGGGATCTCACAAAGTAGACATGACACAAAGTAATTTCCACAAGATGAGTCTCAAACAGTTTATTGTCTAGGGGTTCTTATAAGCATATACAGGAATTTGTTACACATCACAAAACATAAGTATAAGCGTCATTTCTCACACATAGAAGTTATGAGCCATTACAATCCTTGAGAGTCAGTCTGTGGAAGAAAAAACATTTTGTTATCCCTAATGCACACTGAGTGAAAAATAATACTACATAATAATCAGATAATACGGAGATCTTAGTTGCATATATCTGCAGATATAGGGTTAAGCCCCCAGGCTGATCGGCAAGGCATCTCCATCACTGGGAGTCCCTAATACTAGGTATGGGTCCGCGGTGCAGGACCCCATCACGTCGGCACAGGTCGGCTAACCCAGGTCAGCACACAGGTGAAAATTAATAAGGGTTAATAAGAAGCACATAAGTGCTATGTAAGTGAAGTGTGATTAAAATAATACAAAACTATATAAAAAGTGATAGGGAAAATCATAAGTGTTAATAAAGTGTTAGGGTGTGCCGACCTGAAGACACCCATCCATACTGACATAGGGGCCACCGCACCCCACACCCACCCCATAAATAATTACTCATATGTCTTGGTCTGAATGCCCAGTGTAAGGCCACATGATAATGGCTCCTACAGCATCTGAGAGCCAGCTTACCTGGAGACACCCCTAGCTTCTCCAATGGCACTGGGGGTCCCAAATACTAGGTATGTGTCTGGGGTGGAGGACCCCATCATGTCGGCACAGGTCGGCTAACCCAGGTCAGCACACAGGTGAAAATTAATAAGGGTTAATAAGAAGCACATAAGTGCTATGTAAGTGAAGTGTGATTAAAATAATACAAAAAAATATACAAAGTGATAGGGAAAATCATAAGTGTTAATAAAGTGGTAGGGTGTGCCGACCTGAAGACACCCAGCCATACTGACATAGGGGCCACCGCACCCCACAACCACCCCATAAATAATTACTCATATGTCTTGATCTGAATGCCCAGTGTAAGGCCACATGATAATGGCTCCTACAGCATCTGAAAGTCAGCTTACCTGGAGACACCCCTAGCTTCTCCAATGGCACTCTGGAGTCAGCAATCCCTCCTAATGCTGACCCATCCATGCCTCTCTAACTACAATGCACATTTATTGGTAAGCTGCTCAATCAGATTGGGATGTCACTCAGGTGCTAAAGGGAGCGTTAATTCTGTGTAAAAAAAAAAAAAAACAATTTGTGTTCCCTAATGCACACTGAGTGAAAAATAATAATACATAACAATCAGATAATACGGAGATCTTAGTTGCGTATATCTGCAGACCCGAACACTTTATTAACACTTATGATTTTCCGTATCACTTTATATATATTGCCTTGAGCCCTGAAAAAACTTAACTGTGAAACGCTTGTCGGCGATTCACACTGTGCTACTGTGTACAATAATAATGTGCTAATTTAATTGTGTTGTTAGGAATAGAGTGCGACTTATATTTAAGCAGAGCTGGCTATTGTGAGGCTACATGACACTGACGGAGCTCACAATCTTTCCTGTGCTGAGATGATCATTTAATTACATATGACTCAGCAAGCTACATGTGCTAGCAACATTGTAGCAGGATTCAGATACACTGCCTATTGTAGCAGCTGTGACATTTCTATAGCACTGTTTGTTATACTACAAGCATAGAATAAAACCTGTGTGCTATTTAGGTCAAACGCTATCTACTAGATATATAGGTATATATTATCAGTAGTATACAGCTGACAACTATAAAATAGCCAGCCAGGACATACTGCTATATGATTATTAATAGCTGATGGAGCGTCACAATATACTGCATTATTGCAATATTCAAATAGCTCATTAAATTCTGTGCCTCACAGCTGTGACCTATATTACACTACAGCAGTGGTGAGCATTGTTGAAAGCTGTCATTATACATGTATTATTGGACAGCATAGTGCTTCTCATTAATAACATCACTCATGATTATTATGATCAATTACTAAAGGTGACACTGACTAGTTTTCTGATAATTATACATTCCGACAATTATACAGTCAGAGATAAGTTACAAGTATCCCCAGGCTCTATTGAGGGAACCCAGTTTATGTATACCCTTAATGTCAGAGTGAAGCTGACACTTTAGTAATTATCTGCTGTATCAAAAAACTTACCTCGGTACCAGTCAATATGTAAATGAACTTGGCTATACAAGAATAATAATAGGACGTTGGTTAAATTATGTTGACAGCAACAGATTGAGAACAGCTAATTATATTGAGAACATCAGTGAGGGGAAACACCAATTTACAGCTGCACAAGTATATGAGTACACACACGTGAGGATTAGCCCATAGTGCCCAAATAGATGGGGAGCTTTCTATTGGAATATTGCAACCTATAGTGTTTTCAGTGAGCCCATTTAGAACTCACAACTGATTAATTCCATATATGATTACACAGTGACTTCATAGCGCTATTATATCCAGTATTACAGGGGATTATATCCCACAACCCACTGGCGATTAAATCCATGTGGGAATACATGGGAGGATAGAGAATACTTTGATTTGAGCACTCAACCTAACAATATATACAATTTGAAGCAAGGGTCATAGCACCTACAATTTATTATATATGTGTAGCACTACACAGCTAGCACAGTGTGTGTTTTTAATCACACATATCACACTTTGTCTTGTTAATCTATATGTTTTTGGTTTTAATATTTCACAGCTACAGGTCTTTTTAAATACAATCTAATAAAAGTTATATTTTATGTATCAATTTATTGCTTGAGTGAACCACTTCAAGTCCAATCCTTTTCTGTTTCTTTTTGTGCATAACTATATATTGGCAACAATATATTCAGTGGCAGCACCCCCCTATATAATTCAAATATCTGATATAGAACATAACTAGGGGTTTTCATTGTTCTAATTTGGAATTTTTTCACAATTTGTTAGTGCAGTAGCATCCCGTTTCCCTTCTCCCTATTAACCTATGAAAATTTTAACATCATTGATTTACTTTAGTGTGAGAGTATTTGTTCTTGTAACAATGGTATAAGTACCCTGTACACTGTTCATTTGCAGCTTTGGGACAGCTATTGCACTTAATCTCAGAAATAAAATTAAAATAAACTTCCCAGATGACATCCGCACCCCCACATCAGCCATCTGCATTTCAGATTGCAAACATGGCAGGATATCTTCCATATGCAACTCAGACACTGCCATGACCCTAAAATTCCCCTACTGTATATACCTTCAGATCCCCACTGAACATGTAAGATCACACATGCAGGGCTGGAGCTTCCATTAGGCAGATTTAGGCAGCTGCCTAAGGGCATGGGAGATGAGGCTGCCTGTGAGAAAAATAATGGGTGTCTATGACATAATTATTATGCTAACTGCTGGTGACGGCCACGTCTGCAGCTGCACCAGCTATTATTTATTTATACCTGCTGCAGACTTCTCTGGCCATCAGTGCCATCAGCCTGGTATAGCATACAGGCAGCATGGGCACACAGCTCCCTTCCTTCTCTTCCACTTCCCTCTGACACAGCCGACTATGCAAACCACAAGCTGACAATAGCAAGGAGCTGAATGAGCAGCAGGATCCAGGCAGCAATGGGAACTTTTAATGGCTCCTTGGTGTGTGATTGAGGTTTATGGGTGCTCTGAGAAAGGGGGTTATTGGTGCTGAGTGGGAACATACTTTTAGGCACATGGGGTTTGGAGGTTAATGGGTGCTGCCGGTGGGATAACAAGTGCTGGGGTTGAATTGATAAATGTATGTGTATATGAAAAATGACTCCCCCAGTTGTCATGGACTTTGGTAAACTTGTAGGTATTATTTTATGTAAATGGACTGAAGGAGTGTATTGTGAAATTAAGGTGATAATGTAAATATTTGCCTACAGTAGGGCAACTAGAAACCTCACACTTGCCCAGCCAACGTGTCAATCATAATAGTATATTCAATTAAATGCTCCCACTACCACAAAATTGCCACAAATGCTCTGAGATCCACATATGCTCCTTCTATTGTATGAGGATAAGCAATGAACAATCTGATGCTCTGATCATCTCCAGTCTTATTCTCTGCTTTATAATTGATTCTAGCTGTGTTTTAAGCAGAGAATAAGTCTGTGCAAATAAATAAAGTTGGAAGAAGTTGAATGTTCAGTATAGAGGTATCCAATGGCCACCTGTTCCCCACCACTGCCATATAAAATGCACCTGGAAGATGAAAGGGGTGTCTCATTGAAAGTATAGAATAATGCCCAATTTCTATCAAGTTCAAGTACGCCTTCCAGAAAACAAACAATGTGTCCCTAAATTTTACCTTCCCACCAGTTAATCTCTAATAAACATACTATGTCTTAAAACCATATCTTATTTCTCATGTGGTGGCATGGCTAGTCCTAGATCCAAATGAACCTTATAGTGTTTGTATGTTTCAGTGACCAATGTCAGGATAAAGACATAACGTTGAAGACAGAAATAACAAAGATCATGAAATGTGACATTGACAAAGAGAATCTAATATACCCGGAGGTGCTCCAACCAGCAGACTGTGTCATCAGTGTAGCTTTGTTGGAACTCCTCAGCAATGACTAAGATGATTATATTATTAATTTTAGGAAAGTTGTGAAACCACTGAAATCTAAAGGGTGCCTGATATTGATGGGGGTTTTAAATTCATCTGTTGTCATTATTGGACAGGATAAGATACATGTGTTCAAATATGATGAGAACTTTTTAAGAAACATTCTCACTGATGAAGGGATTATTATTGATCACTGTGCAGTACACAGAAGAAAATCAGTGAGTAACCTTACTGACTATGAGGCTTATATTTATCACAGCTCACAGAGAGTAATAAGGGTCTGATACTGAGTCACATGCTGTGTTGGGGTGAAGTTGAGCTTTTTATTTTTACTAAATCGCACTACACATGCATCCTGATTGTGTTTGTACAGAGTTGAAGTAGCAATTTTAGACACATGATGGTGTCAGGGCCAGATTAACAATGGGGCAGATGGAGCTACAGTTTAGGGTGACCAATCCTAGGATCAGGATCATTGGGATTCCTCAATTTAGGCCAAAAATCATCCAGGATTCAATCCTGAGATTGGAAGCTCCAATCCCGGGAATTATGGGATCAGGCAGCCCTTTAATGCCGGGCAGCGTTGGGCATTCTAATGACGCTTAACACTGCCTGGCTCACTCCTGCCGGCTCTCCCTGCCAGCATGACCTCTGACTCTGAGGTCAAGCTTCGCAGTCACCAACTCATCACTTGCCACTGAGCCTGATGGAAAGCCGGCCGTCAACCGCCACTGAGTCTGAATGAAAATTCCCACCCACCCGCACCTGCAGTTTGGTGAGTTATGTGTGTGGGTTGGGTGGAGCGAGGATGGTCATGGGGGAAGGGCGGACACACAGTAAAAAAGCCAATCCTGTGTATCCCGGTAATTCTGGGATTGACCATATTTCAATCTTGATACCCGGGATTGAAAAAATGGCCTGGGATTGGCCACCCTACTACAGCATCATGCCTCCACATACAAATAGGTCCATCATCATGACAGCATGATGATCACCAGCCTCCAGCTGGCTATAAATTATAAGTATCAAATTGTATTAGTATTTTAAACACAAAACTATGTCATTTTTCTATTTTTACATATCTATGGAGACATTGGGAATGATAGTGTAGCGGGTGTACATGTCTACAGGGCACTGGCCACACCCACATAGCACTGGCCACACCCACACAGCACAGGTCACACCCCCTCTGCTTCTCATAATAAACACTTGAACATTTTCAGCCCCATGCCCATGAGGCCCTTAATCCAGCCCTGGAGGTCAGCATCTTAGTCCTGGCACAGTCACACACACACTTGTACACTGGGAGAAGGGCTTTTACCAGCATTAGCATATTGTCGCAGATGCAACTACGGTAAAATAAGCTGCCTCAGTGTGTGACTCAGATCTGCCTTTAACTCTCAGCAGCAAAATGAACAGAAACATACCTGTCAATATACCATAAATCTACTGTCAATTTGCAAAATGTTAAACCTTAATAATAAAAAAATTACATTTATTACTATTAATTTGTATTGAGCTGACCATATTGATGCATAAACCTGACCAGCAAGTTAAGTAATTGGTCATTTTTTGCAGTTTACTGTTTGATTAAAGAGTCTGAGATTCATGTGTGATCTGTGAGAGTTTCTGTCACCCACCAGGGACAATTGTTGTCATTCTCTAAGCAGACTCATAGTTCCTACCAGGAGTTAAAGTGTGGGGAATGAGGTGTAACTGAGTTCCACCACCTGTGGTGGTAGGGGGAACTAGTTCCACCACCTCCATTGTCTTGCACAGTATTTAAAAAGAAAAAAACTGCCCCATCACCTATATCATTAGATGATGCTAGCTGCACTAGTGTTACTGTTGAGCTGCAGCCACCTTCTCCTTCCTCAGTGCAATTAAGTGAACAGGAGGCATTAAGAGGAGCAGGCTCTGTGCATCTTGAAGACAAGATGTGATGGGGCTGGAGGGAGAAGAGAGGTGGGGAAGCTGCTGGAGGGATTCATGGCTTGAAGCTGCTCAAGTGACACAGGCAGTGAGCTGCTGGAGTGACATAGGTTGTGTATAAGGGTCACTGCTCTGGGCATTATGTGTATAAGCAGCACTACTGTGGTCATTATGTGTAAGTGGCACTACTACAGTATTATGGGCATTATGTATACAGGGTACTACTACTGAGATCATTCTGTATATAAGCGCCACTTCTACTGTGGAAATGTTGTGTATACGCTGCACTTCTGTGGGCATTATGTGTATAAGTGGCACTACTGTGTGGCCACTGGCTTATCTATAATGGGCGCAGCTGCACCCATTTTTTTTACAACTCACCCCTCTGGAGTCCTGCGCCAATGTCAACAGTGCTGTTAAATCACTGTAAAAATAGCACAGTGGACATTTTCACAGCGTTCCGTACATGTGCAGTAGAGAAATCATTTGGAAAATGATTGTTGCACCATTTTCCTAGAGATATTGGCATGCGCAGTATAGTCTGCAATCTCTAGAGCTCAGACTTTCAGTGCTCCCAGTGGAGAGGAGGGGGCCCGAAAGGAGAAGACTGCACATGGGCCTCCTCCTCTCTTAAAGCACCCCTGTGTGTGGCATAACATGTATAGAGGGTACCATTCTGTTGTGCAATATGAATAAAGGGAACTACTGAGTGGCGCAAACCTAAATAAGGGGCATTACTATGGTGTAATCTGAATCAGGGGCACTACATGCAGTGTATTGGGAATAAGATTGTGCTACTGTGTGGTGTCATTTGAATTTAGGAAACTATTATGTGACCATGCTGTAAGATTAATGGCCCTTTCTAAAGTATGGTAAGTAGGGAAATAATTATAGTTGCAGGGGGGGAGGGTGCCAAAAACACTAGCACTAGCCCTGGCTCCACTTAATGTAAGGATGGGGTGGGGTAGTTGACAGGGTAAATGAGGTTCACCACTTCTCCAGGACCACTTTAAGCCCTGGTTACTACAAAAACCAACATATCATTTTATTATCCCTCTGATATATGACATAAAGACAAGGAATATCTGGAGATTACTGTCACAGAGAACAAGAGACTATTTCTGGATTACTGTAATGTATCCTTATAACATTTTTGAATGAAATATTTTGCCAAATCAGAACTTTGATTCATCTAAGAAACTCCCTGGTTCTTCCAGCCAACATACATTTACAGCAAGACCCCACGTCTTTCTAATAGGACCCATCCTGATAGGCAGCTGGAATCAGGACTGTCCCATAAAACATGGGACTGTAAGGGGAGTACATTATTAATTTTATACTGGCTTTTAATTTACCAGACTTCTCTATGTCAGCCATCAGTAAATTTACAGGCACATTTTAAATAAGTCAATGAAAAATCAGCACCCAATCATTTACATACTGTGTTCCGTGTTACTGATGGTGAGAGGGAAACCCTAGAGGTGGTGAAGTGAGCGCGGTCAGGGTACACAGAGACCGCTAACAACCCTTTATTCTGAGTCCGTAGGCAAAAGCTGTGATCACCTGACTGAGCGAGGTCATCCGGTCGTACCTTATGGGGAAAAAGAATTACCCATGTTATTCACCGATATAACTTGCAAGTGACAGAAGGAATTGGCATCCAGCATTGCTTATTCCATATGTAATAGAAATCAGACTTTACATTAGATTTTTGATTCAACAGAATATTTTGAATAACCAAATGAAAATGGCATATACTACAATGATTGGTCACTTACAGTAACCTTATATTTTGTTGCACAATCTTTAGATGTAATCACTGCAATCAGGCAATTTCTATAGCTATTTGACTTCCGCACCTGTCAACATGTAGTTTGGCCACTCTTCCTTAGCAATCTGCTCCAGCGGTCTCAGGTGTGATGGGTGCCTTCTTTTGGCTGAAAGTTTCATCTCTTTCCATAGAGGTTGGATAGCATTCAGATCAGGGCTCATAGAGACCACTGCAGAACAGTGCAATGTTCTGTTCTTACCCATTCTTGGGTGCATTTAGCTGTGTGTTTTTGGGTCTTTTTCCTGTTGGAGGACTCATGACCTGCGACTGACACTGGGATGTTTAATTCCAAAATTCTTCATAGTCTTGATATTTAATTGAACCCAGCACAGATTCAAGCATCCCCAAAACACAACCAATCCTCATCCATATTTCACAGTAGGTATGGTGTTCTATTCGTTTACAGCTTAGATTTACATCTTTGATCACAGAGCTAATGTAACATGCCATAAAGTTCCAGTTTTGACACATCTGTGAATAGGACAATTTCCCAAAAGCTTTGTATCCGTCTATGTTTTTGTAAAATACAGTTTGAATTATTTTTTTTTTCAAAAGTGCAGTCCTCCTGGGTCTTTTTGAGTGTCCTTCCATGGAGCCACTGTCACTCAAAAAGTGTTGGATTGTGACCAGACACTGATTTTCCTTCACCATGTAGTACAACTTATATCTGTTTTGAAGTTTTCCTTGGCCCTTATTTTACCATTTTCACTATCCTTCTGTTTAACTTGGGGTTTATTTACTCTTGCAGTTAGTTCCATACAGGTTGACTGCTATCAAGTGGAATTTAAACTACATAATAATATTTACAACTGCAGTGATAGGAACATTGAGCTGCTTTGAGATGGTTTTATAGTCTTTAACTGTAACATGCTTGTCTTTATTTTTGCTTTATGATGTGCTTTCTCTGGTCCATGTTCAGTGTGGTGCACATGAGGATACTATATAGCAATAATTATTTTTTTCCATTTAAATAGGCTAAATAGCTAAGTATCAGATTGATGCAAATCCAAAAAAGCAATTAGTTTGAAATATAACTATAAACAAATTGTTTATTATCTAGAAATGTCAGGATCCACCATTGCGGTTTACCTATCATCTTTTGCCCGGCAACCGGGATGCCATGTCAGCTTGGGTGCAGTCACTTCCAGGTCTGAAAGCTGCATGGGGTCTTGACCCTAAGCAGCCAGAATGTTGTCTGTTAGTACGTGCAGCTGCACAGCTGCACTAATTTTGTTATGACAAGGCTTGGCAGGATAGAAGTTCCTGATTAGTGCCTGTTCCTGTTATCAGGCTTAAAGCCCAGCGCTCACTTGCCAGCGATAGTTTCATGCTCAAGTTATTACTGCGCTGTATGCTTTCTGGCTCTGCTTGCTGTCCTGGAAACCTGGTCCTTGCTTGTGTGGAAACTATTTCCTATGTACTTAGAAAAATATAAATTAAAAATGCTAACAGTCATAACTTTTTCATTTATAAAATCCACGTAATATATAAAAACATAAAAATTACAATATCAAAACACATCATGGTATCAAAATATGTAACAAAGCATCAATTTCATATTCATAACATGATTTCATAATAATGAATGTGAGTCCTTTTTCTCCTACAGTATATCCACTGGTTTTAATATTGCAGCAAAAAAGTCTGTCAATTGTATCTGTTTTTTAAGCAGCACCATGTTTATTACCTGATTTTAATATTATCACAGAATAAAGTCTCTCATTAAATCCTGTATTATAGCAGCAGTTAATATCAAGCTGGATTTACTATTGCAGCAGCAGAAAATCTCTTAGGCAAATTACAATTCAGTGAGTTCATATATTAATGGTTTGATGAGACGGGATCTGGTCAGATCCGCACTGAAGTTCAGACCACGCCATCCTGGGATGGTGAACCTGAACTTAATGGAGAAGTGGAAAGTGGATCTTTCTGTTCCTTTATGAACCGGTCATCATACACAAGAATGATGATGCGATTCAGGCACAGAGTGGGGGTGTTGCTGGTGAAGTCAGAAACTTCTTCACAGTATCCCACTCTATGAATAACCCAAACCAGAGAAAAGCCCTGTTTTCCACAAACAGGGATTTTCTCTGCTTTATGACTTGGTCCTTATATCTGACCAATGAGAGCATAGGGTAGTAGATAATAACTGCAGGTGGAGCTACTATGGAGGCAGAATTAATGCATAATCTGGTCCTGCAGCAGATTCTTCTGATTCACAGTATAATTTGATCACGATGCTTGCACAGATGTTTATGCAGGCACTGGCTGAAGAGTTCTTAATAAATGACTCATCACTTACCTTAGCTGTTTGGTGAGTCATTTATTTAAATTATTCTCCAGCCAGTGGTAGCAGCTTGTGCTGTGCTGTGTGAGTGCAATGATTAAAATGCTGGTGGCCAGGACCACTCAGCTGTCGTGGACTGGGAATCTAGTACTGGCAGTCACCCCCACAGCATATGCGCTGTGTGCCAGGCACTGCTACCATATCGCTAGTTACGGCCCAGCCTGCCTCTGACTAATACCTTTGTGGATACGATGGTAGAATCCATGGAATATAATTAATTACTTAAAATGGCTGCATCATCTCTGTATCATTGTTTCTCTATTTTCTACAAATGTTAAGCGCCTTCAGCTCTATTAGAGAAAAGTGCCAAAGTTAGTTGGCAGGTGAGCCTTAAAACAATGAGCATATTTAAAGTTTGACTCAGATGTGAGAGCAGTTACCAGGTTTTCAAAACTGTGCAGGACTTGCAGTGAAATGGGGTCCCTTGATCAATCATGAACCGAATCCGCATTATTTAAGAAACATAAAAACATAGAATTCGATGGCAGATAAGAACCACTTGACCCATCTAGTCTGCCCCCTTTTTTTACCATATTTTTTTATCTCAAATCTTATTTGATCCTTATTTCTTTGGAAAGATATCCTTATGTCTATCCAATGCATGTTTAAATTGCTCTACTGTCTTAGCCTTTATCGCCTCTAATAGGAGGCTATTCCACTTGTCCACTACCCTTTCTGCAAAGTAATTTTTCCTCAAATTTCCTGTGCATGTCTCAGTGCATGTCCTCGTGTCTTATTGCTTCTCTTCTTTTGGAGAATGATTCCCTCCGGGACTTTGCTAAAACCCTTTATCTATTTTAAAGTTTCTATCATGTACCTCCTTTCCCTTCTTTGCTCCAAACTATTGAGATATTTTAGTCTTTCTGGGTATGTTTTGTGATAAAGGCCATGCACCATTTTAGTTGCCCTACTTTTTTCAGTCTCTAATGTATTAATATCCTTTTGAAGATATGGCCTCCAGAATTGAAAACAGTAATCTATATGAGGCCGTACCAATGACCTATGCAGTGGCATTACTACTTCTTTCTGCTGCTGATTCCTCTACAAATGCAGCCAAGCATCTGACTAGCCTTCCTCATTGCTTTATTACATTGCTTACCGGCCTTTAAGTCACCTGAAATAGTGACTCCTAGATCCCTTTCCTCCTCAGTAGTTTCCAGTATAGTTCCATTGATACTATATTAAGCCTTTAGATTTTTTAGACCCAAGTGCATGATTTTACATTTTTTGGCATTAAACTGTAATTGGCACACTCTTGACTATTCCTTTAGTCTACCTAGATCCTCAATCATTTGTTTTACCCCACCTGGTGTGTCTACCCTGTTGCATAACTTTGTGTCATCTGCAAAAAGGCATACTTTCCTTTAATGCCATTTGCAATGTCACCAATAATTATATTAAAAATCACTGGTCCAAGTACAGATCCCTAGGGTACTCCACTGGTAACATTTTCCCTCCTGTGAATGCACTCCATTTACCACAACTCTGTTTTCTATCCTGCAACCAAGATCTTATCCATTCAATAATCCTAGTATCCAATCCCAAACTTACAAGTTAATTTAGCAGTCTGCAATGAGGAACAGGTCAAAAGCCTTACTTAAGTCTAGATATGCTATAGCCACGGCTCCACCTTCATCCATCACTTTAGTCACACAGTCAAAAAATTCTATAAGATTTGTTTAACGTGATCTCCCCCCAGTGAATCCATGCTGTTTGGAGTCCTGTAAATTGCTGGAATTGAGATAATCTACAACTCTCTCTTTTAAGAGTATTTCCAACAATTTCACTACTACTGATGTAAGAATCACTGGTCTGTAGTTGTTTGCCTCTTCCTTGCTTCCACTTTTGTGCAGTGGTACTACTTTTGCTCTTTTCCAGTCCTCTGGAATTACTCCTGTAGCTAATATCATGTTGAATAATTCTGTCAATGGTACTACCAGCACCTCTTTAAGTTCTTTTAGTATCCTTGGATATATCCCATCTGGCCTCATAGATTTGTCCACTTTCAGCTTTGATAGTTCTTTTAGGACTTTCCCCTCTATAAATGTACTTGTTGCATTTTCCTGAATTTCCCTGCAACTTAACTGTGGCCCCTTCCCCTCTCTTTCAGTACTGAATACTGAGCAAAAATTTTTTTTTTAAGATGACCTACTATTACATTGTCTAGATGATCTGCTATTACATTGTCTATGTATTATGGTAATTTTACTATGGTGAGTGCTGTGTTTTGTGTATTTTATCTATTTAAGCAGTGTGGTCACATGCTACTGCACTAAAACCTTTGTAAAATGATGACATGCCTCCCGATTCTCACGGGACAGTCACCTTAGTACGTAATCAGTACGTGATCCCACCATATGGGAATCCAGCGATCAGAATTCCGACACCGGGATACCAACTGGCACAATCCTGACAGGGGGCGAGTGCAACACAGCCCTTGCAGGCTCGCTGCGCTCGTCACACTAATTTATTCTCACTCTATGAGTGTCGTGGATATCCACAGAGGGAGAAAATGTTGGGATTGTGCTGGCCGGGATCCCGTCTGGCGGAATCTTGACCGCATCCCTTTAGTACAGTTGGAACCTTGCTCATTATAAAAAAAAAAATTAATCTGCGCTTGGTATTAACGGGTGAGAGAAATAAATACCAATGTTCTATTTGGTTTTATTATAAAAAATATTCTATATAACAAACTAGTGATTTTTTTTATCTGATACACAGTGGTATTCTCTATATATACATTGGTATTTATTTCTCTCGCCCGTTAATCCCAAGCGCAGTTGAATTTTATCTTTTGTTTTATAATGCTATAAATCTGCAGAGGTTTATTAAACAACAGCGAATGGGAGTCACGGTGGTTCAAAACTTTATTCTTTATACTAAGTTGGTAACTCATGGTCTTATAACTGAAACTCAGTGAATAGCCAAATCTCCAATAGGAGCCTCGCCCATCCAGCCTTCTCAGGTGTGCCTAGGTGCACCAAGTTTTATTTACATAAGCCTTTCATCTATTGTTCTCAGCTACAATACAATACAGAGAGAACAATACAACAGGGGATTAAATCATTACAGCAGAGGATTAAATCCGACTGCACTGGCTCAATTAAACCTATTAAAGGGATAGATAAGCAGGGCTCCATCTGTAGATACAGAACTGCTTTTCGTCAAACTAATTTGACAGGTCGACACGCCCTATTTTTATTGATCCATTGTTTCCATGCCTCTTTTTATTGCACTTGATATAAAACTACTGGTGTATCTATAAAGGGTGCAGTGTGTGTGGGGCACATGGGCCCTGGGTTCCAGAGGGGAACACCCCACACACTGCACCCATTTGTTTAATACTTACATCTCTGGAGTCCCCCTACAGAGCCATCCCTTCTTGGCAGCGCGATAGAGTCTGAATAGTAGGGGGAACACACTCTATTGCACCTGCTGAAAACCTCAGAAACATGGAATGTTGGCCATTTTTCAAGAGTTTTGCATATGCACAGTAGGAAAATTCTCAGGAAAATGGCAACCGCGCTGTGTTCCTGGAGGTTTGCACATGTGCAAAAGTCTGTGCTCAGACTCTATTGCCGAGGTAAGAATTAAAACCATGTGCATTGGTCAAAGGAGAGGGGGCCCCCAATGCAGAAGTCTGCATACTTGCCTCCTCCTTTTTTAAAACATCCCTGTATAAAATGGATATCAAATGATATTTGATTTGAGTTTTTGTTGTAATACCCGTTTATGTTTAAGTGTTGCTGTTATTGCATAAACCCTGGTATACTTTAGTTTGATCTATTAAAAAAAATCTATTATTACAAATAGTGAAAGGTTGCTTTTTTTCTAAAGGAATCATGTATATGAAAAGCTTTTACTGCATATAGGTTGTGTGGGGGCTTAGTTTCACATATAAAGCTTAGGTTATGTTTCGGTTAAAAGAGAATAACCTGAGGGCACCAGGCCAAATCGTTAGTGATGTAATCTATCTGTCTTTGTAAGTTTAACTAGTAATGCATTAGTTCTGTGCTAGTAGTTTGAGAAAACTTTTTTTATGGCACCATCTGTTCTTGTTGATTGTAGTAAATTGTCAGATTCATATAAAAAGTTCTAATCTGAATAAATTATGATGCCTATATTTATGCTCTCTCATACTTTTAGAGCAAAACAAGATAGTTTTTTTACATTTATGAAAATTACAAAATGAATGTTTGCATTCTACTCTATAAAAGATTACCTAACAGATAAAAATGTTGGTTTCAAAGGTCTATAGTTTCACAAAGTTTTAAGTTTTATTTATATATATATATATATATATATATATATATATTTATTTATTTAGGGTGCGCTTATCAGACAATAATGTATTCACCCCCGATCTGAGATACCACATTAACTACAACTGTTATAAAAATGTAAAAAAAAATCACAAAGTTATTGCATGTAATAATTCATAGAGCACGGTTATTAACATAATTCTTATTAAAACATGCAATATTGCAGTTTGTCAGATAGTGATTATAATAGTATTTTTTATGTGTAATTAAAATGTGTATTATGAAATAAAGATGCTCCTAGCATTACATCAGTATATATGAACCTCAGATTTTTTTTCTAAAAGAAAAAAATATCTTGTGTTTGAACAGCTTGTACTGCATATAGATTGTGATTGTAACTTGTGATCTCTGTTTTCAAAAATCGCCTAGGAGGAGGTCTCACAATTTGCAAATTACGTAGAATATCACACAGCCTTATTATTGAGAAATACAGACATTTGTTATATGATTACAATAACATTGGTAACAATCTGTCTTGCCACTAGCCTCTGCAATCTTCTGGATAAGATAATTACACGGACCACATGATCCACGAGAGGGTTCTCGAGCTTCATAAAGCTTTTAAGCTACCTTTTGATAAAGCAATCGGTTTTAGCTACATTGCTTTTTTTGTGTGTGAAAATCACTTATAAGCAACAATTAAGTTTTTTATGACAATAATGGAGATTGGTGTTACTTTTACACACTCAGTAGAAAAATAACATTCTGTTCATCAAATGTCATGATGATCATTACTATGGGAATATTAGATATTAAGGCTTTTGTATGAGACCAGTTTTTTTCTGTACATCATGTCACACAGTGTACCACCACAGAAATAATCACTCTTGCATTTTATTTTGTAAGGCGCGTCTAAGACCGGGTTGTGTTGATACTGGTGCTGCTGCTCTAAGGTATTCAGTATGTAGAGTAATCTTGACAAGCTGCAACTACATTGCTCCACTTGAATGCGGATCCAGATATGGACTATTGAAAATTTCTTTACTATTGGAACATTTCCTTGTGGGACTACATCACTTTACAGCAATTTGATTGGAAGGACCAAGTTCACTGTCATTGAAACAGCTTGCTTGCTGGGATAATCCAGCCCACTTGGAGACTCCATCACCATGGGTAAAACCAGTTGTACCTAATGATAATCCCCAGGGAACATTTGCCATTTAGTCCAGGATCCTATGTGGACACTGTCTGAGCAGCTAAATCTAATTTTAATTTTTTTACTTCTCGGTAACATTTATGCCTGATTTATATGATTTTGTAGAAAGATGTATTAGTGTTATATTTTTTTTTTTTATAAATTTACTTTTTATCCCTCCACTTTTACTATTGGAGAAACACTATAAGAGACAGTTTCTTTCTCATATTGTGGTTTCTTTTAGTTGGACTGACAATTCCATTTCTGTCAGCTGTGTCAGCACATCTGGGATTTGTATCTTTTATTCCATGTGTAGAGTGTTTTCCAGGTCAACCGAATGTTTAGAGGTACACAAGTCTCCAGCCATGTCTCTAAAGATGCCGTGTGTTAACAAAATTTATTGTGATCAATGTGGTAAATTTATGACACCCAAACACAAATGTGAAGGTATGATTTGCCCAATTAGCAAGAGAAGTGTTGCTGGTTTTTGCGGGGCATTTGTGTTACATACAAAACATAAAACCATGAAACCCACTAAGAATAAAACTTTTTAGATTTTGAGTACAGCCAAGAAAATGGTATTCACGTGCCAAATTACTTTTACGCTCTAAGACTAGTGATGATGAATCCTGAGAGTTTAAGGGCATTTCTTGTATCTGGGATTTTGTAAAAACATTCATGAGAGCAAAATTTGAGGGATACACATTCATCGCCCATAACGCTGGGCGTTATGATACGTACTATGTAATGAGACAACTGATTAAGGAGAAATTTAATATTGATGTACTGGCACAGGGTGGTGAACTGATGTGTATAATGGTGACCGATTTAAAGATAAGAATTATTGACTCATTATTTGTTTTGCCCTAGCACATCAGTCGATTACCAAATGTGATGGGTTTTAAGGGTGTCAAAGGCCATTTCCCACATTTTTTTTAACACAGCCGCTAACCAAAATGGCATAGGGTCTATGCCATCAATGGAATATTTTTGTGTACAATACTTGATATCTGAAGATAAAAATGAGTTAACAGAATGGTGTGAAAAAAAACAAGCACACCCCATTTAACTTTCAGGATGAACTCATATGCTTTTGTATGGCGGGTGTCAAAATTTTGCAAAAAGCATGTAGCTCCTTCAGAGAAGCAGTTATAGCTTTGACAGAACAAGAATTTGTTATAACTAAGAAGAGAGGCAATGTCGTTAATATGAGACACGTTGACTCCTTTCATCTGACAACTTTAGAATCTTTTTGCATGCCTATGTACTGGTGTAAGTTTTTACAGGAAAATACCTTGGCACTTATACCGGGCGATAACTAGCACAAAACTCAGAAGCATTACTCAACACCAGCCATACAGTGGTTAATGTACATAGACCACAAATAAAGTATAGAAATAAGGCACGCTTTAGAATGGGTGAAAAGAAAGTTGGTAACTATCACTTTAAAGGATAGGATGTGACTAACAGTGATGCAACGGCATTTGAATTCCAAGGGTGTTTTTATTGTGACTGGTGCATGTTACAACGGCAATGATAAAAACAAACTTACTAAAATGACCTACAGTCAAATGCGACACAAGATGCAAGTGAGAAGGTACTTTCTTAAACAATGAGGTTTTCACGTATGCATCATTTGAGAATGTGAATGGAAAAAAATGTTAGAGTCTGATTAGATTCTACAGTTTATTCTAAAGGTTAAAGAATTACCAGAACCCTTGGTTCCATGAGCAGCTCTTTACGGAGCCCCTTCAAATGCCATAAAGCTGTATAACAAAGCACAACAGGATGAACAAACACACTAATATGATTTTACCGGTCTGGACCCTTTTGTCAACCAAATCAAAACTTACCTAACAAAACTTAAAGTAATTTAATACTGTATACAGGGGCAGGGTACCCTTGCCAGGGTTCAAGCTGCACTCAATAATACATAATATAACCAACCCCTATAGAATGCTATATCTCTGTTTTTCCAAAATTTTACACAACAAAACATTCACGTATGATCATTTGAAATTTTTGGGATCTTACAAAGTATTTCAGTATAGCCAAAGTAAAAGAGTACCCACCAAGGGATATTTTCTTTCCAGTTCTACCTGTTAAAATGCATGGTAAACTGATGTTTCCTTTATGCCACACATGTGCCAAGTCTGGACATACAGAGCCATGCGTTCATAGCTAGGAGAGTAGGGCAATAATCAGAACTTTGTGTACTCCAGAGATAAAACTGGCTGTACCCCTTGTACAAAGTGTGTAAAATTTATGAGGTGTGGCATTTTGATAAACAATCTGATGATTTGTTTTCAGGTTACATTAAAATACATCTCAGGGATAAACAAGAGGCTTCTGTTTATCCCAAATGGTGTACAGACTCTGAGAAATGCCAAGCATAGATGCTTATAAAAAAAATGAAGGCGTGTCTTTATGGCACGATCACATAGAAAAAAGACCCGCAAACAGACAAATTTTGAAAATGTTTTTAAACTTATTATGGGGGAAGTTTGGTCAATGTAATAACATGCCCAATACATGTCTAGTGTCTGATCCCGACATGATTTTTGAATATGCTTCTTTATAGCACTATGAGGTGTCTGCTTTAGGCTTCATAGATGATAGCACCGCCATGGTGATTTGGAAATACACAAAATATAATTATTTCATTTTTAAAAAACCATATTATCATGGCAGCAATAACAACCACCTATGCTCGTATTGAATTGTACATCCTATTGGACAGATTACAAGAACATTGTCTTTACCATATACAGACTCTGTAAGTTTTGTCAGCAGGCCCACTGATTGGAATCCACCACTGTGTGATTATCTAGGTGAATTGACAAGCGAACTGCCACCATGGACCCATTTAACTGAGTTTGTCTCATCAGGCTCCAAATCATACGGTCATCGCCAAAACAGTGAAAAGCCCTGTTTAAAAGTTAAAGGTATAACTATAAATGTTGAAAATGCACAACACGTTAACTTTGACAGTCTGAAATAACTGGTCTTAGATTATGCTTTAAACCCTGAAGTCGATGATCAGAAAAAAATTGTGATCCATCATCCCGGTATAGTCCTGTTTTAAAGGGACTGATAATGTTGATTTTTATCTTAAAACAGAAAGCTATACCTTTAAACACACTTTTACCATGAAACCGTTGCGGCCGCTAAACTTAATACGCGCTCTTCGTACCTCTTACGCTATTTGCGTAAGGAGTCCCGTACAATGTACGGACTCTGCGTACACACGCCTCGCTGACGATACAAAGTACTTGCAGCGCGTACACACCCAATTAATACACTTATACAGCTATATACTTATACACTAATACACTTAAACCTTATAAAGCTAAGCAATGCGATAACGAATAGACTTTAAACCTTAGCAGGGAAATGTGGACACAACACCAATTGTGATTTAACCGCTGGGTTCCGACACCACAGTGGATTATTTCTGAAAGGGGGTTTACAATACAAATTATGCACTACAATACAATCAGAGTAAAATGGCTACAGTCAATGTACATACGTGAATAGATTTGCTTGCGCAACCCGGCCCGGTCCTCCGCAATCAGGTAGATAGCGTTGTGAGTCTTGTGTGTGGCCAGGCTGCAGCAGGCTTTATTTATACAATTCTTCTAAAAGCAATACAATGGATACTGTAATCCCTTTGTCCATTGGACAAAGGAATGCACCTTTACAGTACAGGAGAGGTCATAGGTTGATTTGAAATGGTAGGAGATGTCTTTCCCAACTGTTCTTGTGGGTGGTCTCCTCTGGATTCCCGCCGCATACATAATATACAGTAAATACAGTTTAAACCTATATTCTGCTTCTGCACATAACTATCCTCAGGAACATGCAATCTTCCGCAAACCAACACCGGAATGTTACCCTTAAAATACCCTACAGCTGGATACCAAACACCACCTTATAACCTTAGTCTGTCCCCTCTTATCCTGTAAAGGTGAATCCCTTTGTTCTGGAATCATTTAAACTGTTGTTACTTTCTGATGTGGTGCAGGGGGACTATGTGTACAATGTGCACTATTTGGATTAAATATGTAATGTTTCGAAAGCCCTCCATGCATTCACAAACTCCGCCGTAAATACCCACACCACGCGCAGGACCGCGGGAGCGACCATACCCAAATTGCGGATATGTGCACGCACGGCGGAACAAGTGCTCGCGCAGCGGGCATGTGTGTGTTGTTTGTACGTGATGTGTGTACTGCAATATTTTTCGACTTTGACAGTCCACCCTTTGGCAGTCAACAATAACTGCCACTATCTAATCACTAAACAGAAAAATATCAAAACAATATCTACAGACAATGATGATCGGGGGAGAGTTGTAGGTGGGAAATGTATGACCTAGTGGGACAGTAAAAAGTATGTATGTATGAATCCATGTCTGAGGGGCATGTAACATTGTGCTGTATATGTTCTAAATAAGCTTCGAGGTATTGCAAAGTATACATTAAATCCTTCTTATCCTATATTAAGGGTCTGTAAGTGGTCCAACAAACACTACCGAGTTCTTTTCGGCTTCTTGTTCCAACAAATGGGGTGCACATTTAGTTGATGATACATGGAAGGGGAACATATTTGAGTGCTAGTACATGTGGATATCACCTGTCGACTATGTGTGTCATTAACTGAAGGTTGTAGAGATGAAGATAAGACACATATCTAAAATACATTCACATAACATTTTCATAAACATTCTTGGGTAGGGTCGATGTCTTTTCCGGATGGGTGGATCTGGGCAGAGGGGGAGACAAAGGAAAAATGGGTGAAAGAAACAGGCCATGGAATTCATTTGCAATCCTTATCACAACACTGTCTCTATGGATGGGTCGTAAATTAAATCTGCTGCTGTAACAGAGCTCCCGCTCCTTAAACTCATCAAATTTGTGCCGTGCTTGCGCTGCGTTAGAATTCGAACACACCTAAATATCAAGCCAATAATTATGACGACTCCCATGATACAAAGGAGAAACTTCCCTACACTCATAATAACATTTTGAGCCCACTCTACTAATCCTGAGAACCAATTTCGTGGGTTCAACCATGAGACCCAACCGGTCAATTCATTACCCACAGCTGTCAGGGTAAGATTGTGTCTCCTTTGAAACTCCCACTTTAACTGTAAAATATCATCCATCTTTTGATCGATGATCTCCATGGGGTCGTCAGTGCTGTTCGTGATATACGTACAGCACTTCAAGCCGTATTGAGTTGCCTAAGTGACACAGTACCCACCCATCATGGCTGTGACATAATTAAGGGCCATCCTGTGCTGAATCAATTCCTTCTTGTAAGCTTGTAACTCCCTTCCTGTATACCTGTAGGTATCGTCATACATCTCAGTGATATTATCTATTAAGTTTCCAGCGCATGGATATACCTATAATTTATAATTCCTCTGGCAGTACGGGTGATGTCTAATGCGAGAAGGAAATGAATCCCGGTGGATTTGTGGATCAAATCAGAGGCTACGTGCTCTGTCCTATCTATGAGGTGTCTCTTGACGATGTGTTCATAATGAGTGTGAGTAAAAGGAGCCTGAGCACTGCGGTGAACATCTTTCATTTTATCATGGGTTATGGTCATGACCTCTGGCAACACTCTTCCAACATAACACAATCCTTCTGAGCTCAGGGCAAGCCACTTGTACGCTTTCCTCCCACATATGAAATAGGCATCATCGGGGAGAACATATGGGACAGAATATGACATTACCATATTGCAAACTTTCCAAGTAAAAAACCCAATCCCTAGTTCTCCCATCTGCTCTGTACAAGTATCTGGCTGGATGATATGAGCACAGTACCCTGGTGATACTTTTCCAACCCACATGGTCTTGCTTCCTCGAGTATACCTAAACTGGAAATACCTTCCACTGTTGGCTATTTGGCGTACAAATTCAGAGTCTATGGGTATCCTATCAGCTCTGTGTGAAAACGTCATAGGCCAATATTTACTAAGAATTCGAGTTTGTCTGTTTTGTGGGGTGTTTTTCTAAGTCCCAATCCGGGAATTCACTAAGCACCAATCTTGGCAGTATTTGGACTATTCATAATGGTTTGATTTGCAAAGTTCCGAAATACGAATGAATAGACCATCGGTCAAACGTGGCTGTTATTTCATACAATACGGGCATTCACTATTCATTCGTATTTGGGTGTTAGTTTCTGAGTGCTCAAGTGCGGGTCTATTTTTTTTCCGATTCGTTAAAAAAAGCAGCAAAAAAATAGACCTGCTTTTTCCAGTCGAGTTTGGATAACCATGCACGGATCAGTGAGATCTGTGCATGGTTATCTATGGGAAAGGGTCTGTTTAGTGTAAAAACTGGAAAAAAAATTGTGTGGGGTCCCCCCTCCTAAGCATAACCAGCCTCGGGCTCTTTGATCCGGTCCTGGTTGAAAAAATATGGGGAAAAAAATGACAGGGGTTCCCCCATATTTAATCAACCAGCACTGGGCTCTGCGCCTGGTCCTGGTTCCAAAAATACGGGGGACAAAAAGCGTAGGGGTCCCCCGTATTTATGATACCAGCACCGGGCTCCACTAGCCAGGTACATAATGCCACAGCCGGGGGACAATTTTATACTGGTCCCTGCGGCCCTGGCATTACATACCCAACTAGTCACTCCTGGCTGGGGTACCCTGGAGGAGTGGGAACCCCTTAAATCAAGGGGTCCCCCCCTCCAGCCACCCAAGGGCCAGGGGTGAAGCCCGAAGCTGTCCCCCCTATCCAAGGGCGGCGGATGGGGGGCTGATAGCCTTTTGTAAAAATGTGAATATTGCTTTTAGTAGCAGTACTACAAGTCCCAGCAAGCCTCCCCTGCAAGCTGGTACTTGGAGAACCACAAGTACCAGCATGCGGTGGAAAACCGGGCCCGCTGGTACCTGTAGTACTAGTACTAAAAAAATACCCCCAAAAAAACAGGGCACACACACCGTGAAAGTATAATTTTATTACATACATGCACACCTCCAAACATACATACTTACCTATGTTCACACGAGGCTCTGTCCTCTTGACCCTGTAGAATCCTTGGGGTACCTGTGCAAAAAATTATACTCACATAATCCAGTGTAGAATCAGACCTTTGTATAATACACGTACTTGGCAAAATAATAAAACGGAAACCCGACCACGCACTGAAAGGGGCCCCATGTTTACACATGGGACCCCTTTCCCCGACTGCCAGGACCCCCCCTGACTCCTGTCAAAGAGGGTCCCTTCAGCCAATCAGGGAGTGCCACGTCATGGCACTCTCCTGATTGGCTGTGTGCTCCTGTAGTGTCTGTCAGGCTGCACACGGCAGAGATACAATGTAGCGCCTATGCGCTCCATTGTAGCCAATGGTGGGAACTTTGTGGTCAGCGGTGAGGTTACTTTCGTTCAACCGCTGACCGCAAAGTTCCCACCATTCTACAAATCCATCCTCGCCATCAGAACCCATTCCAGATCCTTTCTCGACCACTCTGGGACTCTCACCGAAACAGACTGTCCTGGTCAACAACAGGATTAACAGGAAAACCCGGAACGCAGTTTCTTGTGATAAGTCCATCTTGTTAAGGGAAGAGAAGGGAGACAAGAAGGGGGGGAGAAAGAGAAGAAGAGAAGGAGGGTAGTGGGAGATGGAAAAAGAGTAACTGGTGCGACAACCGCCTCTGGTCTTGTTGATCTCTGCGCTCAGGTGCCGTCTCAACCTTCCCGGAACAGACACTCCAGTGATACAATGTTCTCTACACTCTGCTCTTTGTCACGGGTTCTCTCCGGGTCAGCGGCCTTCTTACAGTAGGACGAGTGGACCCAAGTCTCTCTTTCGGCAACCTTTAATGCTGTCATGCTGGTTAGCAAGACTTGATACGGTCCTTCCCACCTTTCAATGAGGCAACCTGAGCGTAGAAAATTTCGAATCATTACATAGTCCCCAGGTTCAATGTCATGACAATTACTGTTCGGTAGGTCAGGAATCACCAGCTTTAGATTTCTATTTTGATTTCTCAGCTGCTGGCTCATCTTAACAAAATATTTTACAGTCACTTCGTTATTGCATTTCAACTCATCCTGGGGATCTATCATTACATGGGGTTGTCGGCCAAAAAGAATCTCAAAGGATGATAGGTTAAGGGGGGACCTGGGAGTGGTTCTGATGCTGAACAATACTAGGGGCAAAGCTTCTGGCCACAACAATCCAGTCTCAGCCATCACTTTGCTCAGCTTGTTCATAATAGTGCGGTTCACTCTCTCCACCTTCGCACTCGCCTGTGGGCTGTACGGAGTATGCAGCTTACTATTAATTCCCATCAGTTTGCACATAACCTGAAAGACTTCACCTGTAAAATGGGTTCCCCTATCGCTTTCAATTATTCTAGGGATACCATACCTACACACAAATTCCTGCACAATTTTCTTTGCAGTGAACGTAGCAGTATTTGTGGCAGCGGGGAATGCTTCTACCCAGTTGGAAAACACATCAATACAAACTAACACATATTTAAAATTCCTACAGGGTAATAACTGTATGTAATCAATTTGTATTATCTGAAAAGGGCCGTATGTCGGGGGGATATGGGATGGCTCTGTTGGTATTGACTTTCCAATATTCTTCCTCAAGCAAGTAAGACATGTCATTGCTCTCTTACCTGCATGAGAAGAGAATCCTGGCGCACACCAGTAGGCTCTCACCAGCTTACACATACCCTCTTTTCCCATATGAGTCAGACCGTGTACCGCCTCAGCTAAGCTTGGGAGATATGCTCTGGGGGCTAATGGCTTACCTTGTCCACCTGTCCAGAGTCCTGAGGACTCCTGGCCATACCCCTTTGACCTCCAGATCGCCTTTTCCTGTGTGGAACACAATCTTGCATTTCAATTAATTTTTGTGTGTTGATTGTGTTGAATGTCATCAGTGATGTTGTGTTCGTTTGTATGGGGGTGCTGGCTGCTGATTTAGCAGCTTCATCTGCCCGGCTGTTACCAAGTGAAATTGGTTCTTGGTTATAAGTATGTGCTTTACACTTGATAACAGCCACTCTGTCTGGTTCTTGTATTGCTGTCAGAAGCCTTTTTATGTGGGACGCATGCGCTACAGGTGTGCCAGCTGCCGTCATGAAATTTCTGAGGCGCCATAGGGCCCCGAAATCATGCACCACTCCAAAGGCGTACCTAGAATCTGTTTATTTATTAGCTGACTTACCCTTGGCCAATTCACGCGCTCTGGTTAGGGCGACCAGCTCAGCAGCTTGTGCTGAGTGCGGTGGGTCCAGGGGCTCAGCTTCTATGATACTTCTGTCGTCTACAACTGCATACCCAGTACACAAGTCTCCCGAGTCCGTCTGTCTGTGGCAACTACCGTCAGTGTAAAAAGTAAAATCTACGCCTTCCAGAGGGTTGTCACTAATGTCAGGTCTCGCAGTGAAAGTCTGGTTCAGATATTCCATACAATCATGCGTATCAGTGTCTGCACTAAATCCTCCTTCACCATCATTCTCATCCTCCACCCTTTGTGTCTGTCCAGGCACACTTGGCAGATAAGTTGCACGATTTAGTGTGCTGCATCTCTTTATGGTGATGTTTACAGGGGCCATTAGTGCTAACTCCCACCTTGTAAACCGTGCAGATGAGACATGTCTGGTTTGAGCAGAGTTCAGTAAGGCCGATACTGCATGAGGTGTATGGACGGTCAAGTTGTGTCCTAACACTACGTATTCGCTCTTACTCACTAGCAAAGCTATCGCTGCAACACTTCGCAAGCATGTGGGGAGAGACTGCGCTACGGTGACCAACTGTGCACTGTAGTATGCTTCTGGTCTGCTGGCATCACCATGTTTCTGTGTTAAAACACCTGTCGCACACCCAGCACTTTCCGTACCGTACAATTCAAAGGGTTTCCCATAATCTGGCATGCCTAATGCAGGTGCCTGTGATAGGCACTGTTTGAGTCTCTCAAATGCCAGTTCGAACTCGTCTGTGTGCGAGACCCGTTCTGGTTTGTTTGAAGAGACCATTTCTTGCAAAGGTAAAACCAGTATGGAGAACCCTGGGATCCAGTTTTGGCAGTACCCACACATTCCAAGGAAAGTGCGGATCTGTTGCTGGGTTTGTGGCAGAGTCGAATCGCCTGTATTCTATCAGCGGTGAGATGTCTAAGTCCTTGCGTCAAGCAATGTCCCAAATATTTTACCCTGGTCCGGCACAACTGCAACTTATCCTTTGAAACCTTGTGTCCCATATGGGAAAGATGAAACAGAAGCTGTTCCGTGTCTTTCTAGGACGATTCGAGTGAATCAGAACACAACAACAAGTCATCAATGTACTGTATTAACACTGATCCACTCTCAGGTTGAAAGGATTGTAAACAGTCATGTAAGGCCTGGGAGAAAATACTTGGGCTGTCAATGAAACCTTGGGGAAGTTGAGTCCAGGTGTACTGCGCTCCCCTGTATGTGAATGCAAACAGGTATTGGCTGTCAGGGTGCAGAGGGACAGAAAAGAAAGCAGAACAGAGGTCAATGACAGTGAAAAATTTCGCAGTCGGGGGAATCTGCATGAGGATGACAGCTGGGTTGGGCACTACGGGGAATTGGCTCTCAACTGTCTTGTTTATCCCCCTTAGATCCTGCACTAGCCTGTAACCCCTCCCCCCACTCTTTTTCACAGGGAAGATGGGACTATTGGCAGTGCTGGACGTCCTGACTAGGATTCCCTGTTGTAGCAAGCGCTCTATGACGTGGTACACTCCTAATTCTACCTCTGGCTTCAGAGGATACTGAGGGATTTTTGGAGCTATCCTACCATCTTTTACTTGCACTACTACTTGAGCTACATTCGCCATCAATCCAGTATCTTGTCCATCTTTGGTCCAAAGGGATCCCGGTATTCGTGAGATCATTTCCTCTACCTTTGATGGACACTTGTCTATAACAGCAGAATGCGACATTAGCCTTTGAGGGGTGTCTAATCTTGCACTTCCTGAACGTGATTCTCAGGTATATCTAAGAAGACACCTTCAGGAGTACAATTTATGACACACCGTATTTTACACAATAAATCTCTCCCAAGTAGGTTAGTCGGAGCCAATGCAGATAGCAAAAAAGAATGCTTGGTCTGCAAAGGCCCTATCGTAATCTCTGCTGATCTACTCAAAGGGTATTGCTGCACTGTTCCTGTTACTCCCATTGCCGAAATTGTTTTACCCGTGGATTTTTTACCTACCGTCAAATTTAACACTGACCTGGCCGCCCCTGTATCTACAAGAAAAGGTAATGATCTACCAGCTACATCAACTGTGACCTCAGGTTCACTACCAAGGCTAGCAATCAACTTCACTGGCTGCAGACTACAGGTGTGGCCCAACCCCTATTGTATATTGTGACCCTCCCGCAGCGCGCTGGCAGTTACAATATGTGAGGGGGGTAGCTGAGAATTTTCAGAGGTCTGCCAGTCCCTCCTAGGTGGGTACCTCCTTGTTTCCCCTGCATGTGGCTCATAACTTCTCCTATGCGGTCCCTGATCCCAATTATGTGTATTATAGTGTGGTTCATATCCTGGTCTAGGGGGTTGATATACATTATGTGTGCCTTTATAACTACAGTTCCGTGCAAAATGTCCTTCCTTCCGACAGTTTTAGCATACTACTACACGCGACTTACCATCAGGGGTCTGGGGTTTTGGCTGATGTGGTTTTGTTGTAAGAGCATTTATACTTACTGTCATCAGCTTATCCCCCTGAGACTCCCTGTGCTTAATGACGTTCCGGTTGTGCTAGATAGCGGACTCTCTTAATGCAGCCACTGAGATACCTCTCCAGTTAGGTAGAGAGGTTTGTACCCTTGTTCTTAACACCCCTTTTAACCCGTCCATTAATACTGACCAAGCTACCTCCCTGTGATGTACATTGTCCTGAATGTCCTCGATCCCAGTGTGTCTAGCAATTTCCCGCAGTGCTCGATGGAAATATTCGGATGCCGTTTCACCTTCTTTTTGTCTTATGGAAAAGATTTTATTCCATTTGACAACAGTCGGGAAATATACTCCTAATTGCAGATTTATTTGCCGCACATTCTACTGAGTGTATTCCTCAGTGAGAGGTACTTCTGTGTCTAAGTTACAATCAGTTATGAAATTCGTGGGGTCAATATTGGAGGGTAAACATACCCGTACCACTGTTCGCCAATCTTTGTTTGTGGGTTCGGTGGCGTTACCTAATTCTTTAATGAACCTTTGGCATGCAACTAAATTTTTTCTGGGATCAGGAAATTCAGACATAATTGACCTTAATTCAGTCCGGGACCAAGGACAATGCATGGCAATGTTCCTGATGGGAGTTACTCCCTGAGCGTCAGTCTTCCCATTGGGGACTGCGATCACCCTGACAGGATTTAATTAAATTACGTCATTCTGAGTTGATTCTATAATGTGAGGTGCAATTGTCTCTGCATAATGTACGGTACCGTACTTACCTGTGGACACGACCTCACTTATCCCTCCACTAGGGGGCCTTACTACTGCTCTTGCTGGTTGGGCCGTGCCCACCTGAGTGTCTTGTATGGTGGCTACTAGAGAGAGTGCCGACATCGTGCTGGGCTCATCTTCCTGCTCGCAGTCCTGGGAAAAATTTAAAATGGGATACAACTGGCAAGGGTTAGCATTAGTACATTTATCAACTATACTCTTATCGGATACCAATATGCCATTGTCTGTAGCCACTTTCTCCCCTACAATATACGGTGGTGGTGGTGCGGTTGCCATAATTTTCTAGCTAGGTTTGGAACCTGCTGCGCGAGCTAATTCTCTTTGCATATCACCCTCTTGCTGCCATAAGTTTAAACAATCTGTATGTCTGACCCTTTGTTTTTGTGATTTTATCAGACATATGCTAATCCTGAAATTCTGCAACACCTCTAGTTCAAAACTGCCTACCTTAGAAAATGGTTCCCTATCTTCCGCAGTCATACGTTCCCATTATTTGCAAAAAACTTCTGTGTGTGGTCCATGCTTCTCACACATAATGAACCTCGCCGACCCCCTGGGCAGCGGAATGTCAACCTGAACCCTGGTTGAACGTCCCTTACTTGAGCAACTGGCCCCCATAATTTGCAGGTATTGCCCTTTCTAGGAATAACTTACCCTTTCCAGTAAATATAGGTCGTTGGAGATTTCCTGAGAGAGACCAGCGAAAAACTCCCTAAACCTTTATTATACACAAATCACGCTTGCGTATGCTATATACAGTGCTAATGATCCGGCGATTTTACGCAAAGCTCGTAAAAAGGGTATCAAGTTGCACTAGATATTGCACCCACTCACGCGTGGTCCAATCGCACAGCGTATAGGTACTTGTTACTTATCCGCCGTACGACCACTGGAATCGGATCACAAGCTGCGAAACCTCAGCTGGAGCGTATAAAAAAAAAACTATATGGGTAAACCTCGCTGACCTTCTGGTCTGTGGTACTCTGCTACCTTGCTCCTTTGTACTTCAATCTATATTAACATGAGTCAGCTGCCTCATGCCACCAAGTCTCCACTCACTTGATGTACCAGTCGACGGGATCCCGAATTCCCGGGGTTCACTACGTTTACTGTTACGTTCGCTCACTCACGTTCGTTCACTCAAATACACTTTGGTTTTTTTCTGTACAGAAAATGTATCTTTCATTCAGATAATCAGCCTTATTCCCAGAGGTAATACAGTAGAAAAGGTTTTATTTAAACTAAATCTTGGAAACCGAACAATTTGTGCTAATGTAGCGTGGCTACTGTCCCGCCTTTAAACTAATTGATACTATTGTGTAATTTGTACTTAGCGGCCGTACCCTTACGCACGTTGCGTAAACACGCGACCAGGCAAACGTCTTTACGTTGCGTACGCAGTCCCGTACTTTGTCCGAGGCACGTGTACAAAAACCGTATGTCCGCAATAGTACAAATCCCACACTTCTATAAATGTAAGCGATATTACCTATAATCGCTCACTTAACACAACACAGTATCTTTCTGTATAAACCCTTTTAACTAGGCCAGACTGCGTTTGTGTTTCACGTTTACTCCCTTAATATTTATTCTATATTTTAACTAAATAGCAACAAATTTCTCCAGCCTTTACACAGGTCTAAATGAATCTAGTAATCAGTACTTATGGCAACAATGTGAGCGGGTATACAAAAAGTATGTGTGTAAGCTTGTGTTGTGTGCGAATTTGGCGCCAAACAGATATTCACAGACTTTTCAAATAGCTTTGCGTATTTACTTTACGGGTTCTACCAGCATCCCTACAAACCATGCAGAGCAGATGCCATCTAATCAGCAATAAATTAGGGTTTCCAGTGTATCCACCAACCAGGAGAAGGCTTACGTGGGATACCTGTCAACCCTTTGCTGATAGTTAAAGTCTGCTTTAACCTGCTAGGCTGCGGGTATGTGGTAAAAACGGACGATGCCCCCAATTTATAATGTCGATTTTATCTTAAAACAGAAAGCTATACCTTTGAACACATTTTTACCATGAAACCGCTGCGGCCGCTAAACTTAATACGCGCTCTTCGTACCTCTTACGCTATTTGCGTAAGGAGTCCCGTACAATATACGGACTCTGCGTACACACGCCGCGCTGACGATACAAAGTACTCGCAGCGCGTACAGCTATATACTTATACAGCTATATACTTATACACTAATACACTTAAACCTTATAAAGCTAAGCAATGCGATAACGAATACACTTTAAACCTTAGCAGGGAAATGTGGACACAACACCAATTGTGATTTAACCGCTGGGTTCTGACACCACAGTGGATTATTTCTGAAAGGGGGTTTACAATACAAATTATGCACTACAATACAATCAGAGTAAAATGGCTACAGTCAATGTACAAACGTGAATAGATTCGCTTGCACAACCCGGCCCGGTCCTCCGCAATCAGGTAGATAGCGTTGTGAGTCTTGTGTGTGGCCAGGCTGCAGCAGGCTTTATTTATACAATTCATCTAAAAGCAATACAATGGATACTGTAATCCCTTTGTCCATTGGACACAGGATTGCACCTTTACAGTACAGGAGAGGTCATAGGTTGATTTGAAAAGGTGGGCGATGTCTTTCCCAACTGTTCTTGTGGGTGGTCTCCTCTGGATTCCCGCCGCATACATAATATACAGTAAATACAGTTTAAACCTATATTCTGCTTCTGCACATAACTATCCTCAGGAACATGCGATCTTCCGCAAACCAACACCGGAATGTTACCCTTAAAATACCCTACAGCTGGATACCAAACACCACCTTATAACCTTAGTCTGTCCCCTCTTATCCTGTAAAGGTGAATCCCTTTGTTCTGGAATCATTTAACCTGTTGTTACTTTCTGATGTGGTGCAGGGGGACTATGTGTACAATGTGCACTATTTGGATTAAATATGTAATGTTTCGATAGCCCTCCATGCGTTCACAAACTCCGCCGTAAATACCCACACCACGCGCAGGACCGCGGGAGCGCCTATACGCAAATTGCGGATATGTGCACGCACGGCGGAACAAGTGCACGCGCAGCAGGCATGTGTGTGTTGTTTGTACGTGATGTGTGTACTGCAATATTTTTCGACTTTGACAGGACTGGCAGTATGAAACACGCATTCTGAAAAAGTGCTTTTACACTAAACCGAAAACTTGCAGATAATTTGTCAACATTTCCGTTCAGGTATTAAGATTGACGTCTGGTTGCTACGCACATATAGCACGAGCATAATAATAATGTTTGGTTTTACTGCTGTTGGCAGCCTATGTACAATCAGCTTCTGCGTGATTTCCCAGGGATGCATTTTATAGAGTGTCTACCAGAGACTTTTTATGATGACCAACTTTTTGCCCCTGATAGGATTAAATTAGCAGTATTTGATGATCTGATGGTGTCAGCTAGTAATAATTCTGAGATTGAGAAAATGTACATAGAAATCTCAGCATCATGTACCTAGTGCAAAATGTATTTTGCCAAGGTAAAAAGAGCAGGACAATACATTTAATCAGAAAATATATGGAGGCTAGACAAATGTACCCCAGCAAAAGTAAATTCTTTCTATATGCTTTTAAAAAGGTGATGAGTTTACCTTATATCTATTTACTGTTTGTTTTAAGAACAATACGCTTGACAAGTACCGTTTATGAAGCGGTTTATTTCCACCACATGAGCCGGTTGCTTATGTCATAAAAAATTATGGCTCTAAAAAGCTATATTGCACAACTTTTAGTCATTAGTCATAGTCTTATCAGCCATGAACATGTCAGCACAGATATGCCATAATTGATCTATTTTAAAGACACTAATAAATGCAATACTGACCCAAAGAAGTGCTATTTTATCCAACGCTTCAAAGGATTTAGTGACAGTCATTTGTGAGATAGCCCTCAACATGCTTAAAGTTAAAATACCATTGTAAATGACAGTTGAAGCACCTTAAAAGAAGCATCCCCTAATAAAATGCTTTGTAATAAGAAATAAGCCATTGGTAAAAAGTACCGTTTGGTGAAACAATCCTGTGGATTTATTGAGTCGTTGCTTGGTTTTGCTATTCCATTAATAACAGGGCTTCTGACTAATCGCTGATGCAATATGCTGAAAAAATGTACCTGGGGCCTCGGCTGCAGAACAAACCCAGTAGCGATGACATACATAAAAGAGCCACACATGGTCTAGATGTAGAGATCGAAAACATACTACAGAATATCAATTCATCAGATTATGTAAAGGTAAAGCTCTACACAGCCGTTTTGTAGAGGAATCTGGTGTTGAGTTAACAGACTGATAGAGAAATGTCAACTTTAACTCTTTCACCGCCCAGTGATGTTGTTGATGAAACAATTAACTCAGCACAGCTGTATGCTACTGATGGCGTTTATTATGAAATTTTGAGCAGTGTTAAAACGAGGTATAAGAAAAATTGTGAATTACTTTTGAATAAAATGACGTGCTTTAAGCACATCCAAACCACAATGCTAAAGGCGAGTTTCTTTATAAAGGCACTGCTGTACCAGTGTCCAACATGCTGGATTTAATAAGAAGCTCACTCAAAACTAAAGCGCATCGAGTCGTAAGATGCCGAATGGTTTGCCTGAAGTTATGCGTGCTATGTCTGAATTAAATGTGCTATCCACATTTGTTGGTAATGCGGCAAATAGAAAGAACCTATACCATTTTAGAGCAGAGGTATACAATGACTCTGATGGAGCTGTAACATCGCCTGCGCCACTGCAACCCTTTATAAAAAAGACATATAAATGTTTTAAGTTCCCCCGTCATAACAATGCCACATGGCTACTAACTACCTAGGAAAAGAACCGTAGATCTTTTTCAGTAATCACAGTGGTTGACTCTATAATGTACAACTAGTGTTTGTTGATTTTTTTTCTGAGTACCTTACGTTATTTGTTTTGTATTATAACTAAATTTTGTCAAGAATTTATTCTACATATTTGTAGTTTTTACACATAGAAATGTAAATAAATGAAATTTTATAATAATGCAACGACTATGTATCTGTAAATAAACTTTATGATCCAATGATAGATGTTTATGATTTAGAAAGATCCCCATTTTTTTCTTTATTCTAATCAGGGTATTTGAAAGAAACTTACAAACACACAACAGCATAAAGATTAAAAACACTGTTATTTAAATATCATCATTTCTCTAATATACTAGAGGATGCTGGGGACTCCGTAAGGACCATGGGGTATAGACAGGCTCCGCAGGAGACATGGGCACTAAAAAGAACTTTTAGTATGGGTGTGCACTGGCTCCTCCCTCTATGCCCCTCCTCCAGACCTCAGTTGGATCCTGTGCCCAGAGGAGATTGGGTGCATTACAGGGGAGCTAACTGAGTTTCTCTGAAAAATAATTTTGTTAGTTAGTTAGTTAGAGGAGAGATAAGCAGACCTACTTAAGTGATAGGCTCTGCTTCTTAGGCTACTGGACATCATTAGCTCCAGAAGGAGTCGGAACGCAGGTCTCCCCCCGCCGTTCGTCCCAGAGCCGTGCCGCCGTCCTCCTCACTGAGATGGAAGATAGAAGCCGGGTGAGTATAAGAAGAAAAGAAGACTTCAGATCTTCCCTGAGGTAAGTATGCCGCGGTAATGCTGAGCGCCATTGCTCCCACACACTACACATACTAGCAGGCACTGATGGGTGCAGGGCGCAGGGGGGGCGCCCTGGGCAGCAATATAAACCACTAATCTGGCATTTAGGATATATGGGCTGCAGAGGCCGTAATTCTAAAAATCCCCCGCCAGTTTAAACAAATTGAGCGGAACCGAAGCCCGCCGCTAGAGAGGGCAGAGCTTAGTCCCTCAGCACTAACCAGCACCATTTTCTCCACAGAGCACTGCAGAGTAGCCGGCGCCCCGTAATCTCCCCTGCTGAACACTGTGACAGATGATTGTGGTGTCTCCATCGGCAACGCCGACTCATGATTGGTTGGACATGTGGATTGTTTTAAATGCAAATGTGACCTTATTATATAAGAGAATGGACAAAGCAGAGTCCAGGGAAAAAGCAGGGAGTCAATCCATGGCTTTGACTGTGTCACAGGGCCCTTCAGGGTCTCAAAAATGTCCCCTTTCCCAAATAGCAGACACTGATACCGACACGGATTCTGACTCCAGTGTAGACTACGATGATGCAAGGTTACGCCCAAGGGTGGCCAAAAGTATTCATTATATTATTATTGCAATAAAAGATGTTTTGCATATCACTGATGACCTCTCTGTCCCTGACACGAGGGTGCGCATGTTTAAGGAAAAGAGACCTGAGGTTACCTTTCCCCCATCTCATGAGCTGAACGAGTTGTTTGAAAAAGCTTGGGAAACTCCAGACAAAAAACTGCAGATTCCCAAGAGGATTCTTATGGCGTACCCTTTCCCTGCACAGGATAGGGTATGGTGGGAATCTTCGCCCAGGGTGGACAAGGCTTTAACACGTCTGTCCAAGAAGGTGGTGCTACCATCTCCAGACACGTCATCCCTCAAGGATCCTGCAGACAGGAGACTACCTTAAAATCTATTTATACGCATACGGGTGCTTTTCTCAGACTGGCAATTGTATCGGCATGGGTATGTAGCGCAGTAGCGGCTTGGACAGATACCTTGTCAGCTAACGTTGATACCCTAGACAGGGATACCATTTTATTGACCTTAGGTCACATTAAAGACGCAGTCTTATATATGAGAGACGCTCAGAGAGACTTTGGGCTGCTAGGTTTTAGAGCGAACGCCATGGCGATTTCTGCCAGACGAGCCCTGTGGACCCGCCAATGGACGGGTGATGCCGACTCAAAGAAGCATATGGAGGTTTTACCTTACAAGGGTGAGGTTTTATTTGGGGATGGTCTCGCGGACCTGGTTTCCACAGCTACCATGGGTAAATCTACTTTTTTGCCTTTTGATCCCAAGCAGCAAGAGAAAACTCCACAATATCAGATGCAGTCCTTTCGGTCGCATAAGTCCAGAAGAGGTCGGGGCTCTTCCTTCCTCGCCAGAGGTAAGAGTAGAGGAAAGGGAACACCTGCTTCAGCTAGTTCCCAGGAGCAGAAGTCCTCCCAGGCTTCTGCTAAAACCTCCGCATGACGCTGGGGCTCCACTGAGGGAGTCCGCACCGGTGGGGGCACGTCTTCGACTCTTCAGCCAGGTCTGGGTTCTTTCAGATGTGGATCCTTGGGCGATGGAAATTGTATCCCAAGGCTACAAACTGGAATTCGAAGAGGTGCCCCCTCGCCGATTTTTCAAGTCGGCCATGCCAGCTTCTCCCCCAGAGAAGGGAAGTAGTATTAGCTGCATTTCGAAAGCTGTGTCAACAGCAAGTGATTGTCAAGGTTCCCCTGGTCCATCAGGGGAAAGGGTACTATTCAACGCTGTTCGTGGTCCCGAAGCCGGATGGTTCGGTCAGACCCATTTTAAATCTAAAATCCCTAAACTGTACTTGAAAAAGTTCAAATTCAAGATGGAATCGCTCCGGGCTGTGATATCCAGTCTGGAAGGGGGGGATTTTATGGTGTCACATGACGTAAAGGATGCCTACCTTCATGTCCCCATATATCCTCCTCATCAGGAGTACCTGAGATTCGCTGTACAGGACTGTCATTACCAGTTTCAGACGTTGCCGTTTGGGCTTTCCACGGCACCGAGGATTTTCACCAAGGTGATGGCGGAGATGATGGTGCTCCTTTGCAGGCAGGGAGTCACAATTATCCCATACTTGGACGATCTCCTGATAAAGGAGAGATTGAGAGATCAATTGCTGAAGAGCGTGTCGCTCTCCCTGAGAGTGCTACAACAGCACGGTTTTATTCTCAATCTGCCAAAGTCACAATTGGTTCCAACGACTCGACTATCATTCCTAGGCATGATTCTGGACACGGAACAGAAGAGGGTTTTTCTCCCAATGGAAAAAGCCCAGGACCTCCAGAACATGGTCAGAGACCTGCTAAAACCAAAAAGAGTGTTTGTTCATAAATGCACTCGAGTTCTGAGGAAAATGGTGGCAGCCTACGAGGCCATCCCCTTCGGCAGGTTCCATGCGAGGACTTTTCAGTGGGACCTTCTGGACAAGTGGTCAGGGTCCCATCTACAAATACATCAGAAGATAAGCCTGTCCCCCAGGGCCAGGGTGTCTCTCCTGTGGTGGCTGCAGAGTGCTCACCTTCTAGAGGGTCGCAGGTTCGGCATTCAGGACTGGGTTCTGTTAACAACGGACGCGAGTCTCCGAGGATGGGGAGCAGTCACACAAGGAAGAAAATTTCAGGGACTATGGTCAAGCCAGGAGGCTTGTCTACACATCAACATGCTGGAATTGAGGGCCATATACAACGGCCTACGATAAGCGGAGAATCTTCTTCGCGACCTACCGGTGCAGATTCAATCAGACAACGTCACAGCCATGGCTCATGTAAACCGCCAAGGCGGGACAAGGAGCAGAGTGGCAATGGCGGAAGCCACCAGGATTCTTCACTGGGCAGAAAATCACGTAAGCATTCTGTCAGCAGCCTTCATTCCGGGAGGGGACGACTGGGAAGCAGACTTCCTCAGCAGGCACAATCTCCATCCAGGAGAGTGGGGACGTCATCAAGAAGTCTGTGCAGAGATAACAAGTCATTGGGACTTCCTCAAATAGACATGATGGCGTCACGCCTCAACAAGAAGCTTCGGAGGTATTGTGCCAGGTCAAGGGACCCTCAGGCAGTAGCAGTAGACGCCCTAGTGACACCATGGGTGTTTCAGTCGGTCTATGTGTTCCCTCCTCTGCCTCTCATCTCAAAAATATTGAGAATCATAAGACGAAAAAGAGTACAGACAATACTCATTGTTCCAGATTGGCCTCAAAGGGCCTGGTATTCAGATCTTCAGGAAATGCTCACAGAATATCCATGGCCTCTTCCTCTCAGGGAGGACCTGTTGCAGCAGGGGCCCTGCATGTTCCAAGACTTACCGCGGTTATGTTTGACGGCATGGCGGTTGAACATCGAATCCTAGCTGGGAAAGGTATTCCGGAGGAAGTCATCCCTACTCTGATAAAGGCTAGGAAGGAGGTGACGGCAAAACATTATCACCGTATCTGAAGGACGTATGTATCTTGGTGTGAAGCCAAGAATGCTCCTACGGAAGATTTCCATCTGGGCCGTTTTCTCCACTTTCTACAGATAGGAGTTGATATGGGTCTGAAGTTAGGCTCCTTAAAGGTACAGATCTCGGCCCTATCTATGTTCTTTCAGAAATTTCTCACTTGGAAGGTGGTCATGTTATTGGCCTTGGCATCTGCAAGGCGGGTGTCCGAATTGGCGGACTTGTCTCACAAGAGTCCCTATTTGATTTTCCATGTGGATAGAGCAGAGTTGAGGACTCGTCCTCAATTTTTGCCTAAGGTGGTTTCTACATTTCATATGAACCAACCTATTGTGGTGCCTGTGGCTACGGGTGACTTGGAGGACTCCAAGTCCCTGGATGTAGTCAGGGCCTTAAAAATTAATGTAACCAGGATGGCTAGGGTTAGGAAAACAGAGGCTCTGTTTGTCCTGTATGCAGCCAACAAGGTTGGCGCTCCGGCTTCTGAGCAGACTATTGCTCGCTGGATCTGTACCACGATTCAGCAGGCTCATTCTACGGCTGGATTGCCGTTACCAAATTCGGTAAAGGCCCATTCCACTAGGAAGGTGGGCTCTTCTTGGGCGGCTGCCCGAGGTGTCTCGGCATTACAGCTTTGCCGAGCAGCTCCTTGGTCGGGTTCAAACACCTTTGCAAAATTCTACAAGTTTGATACCCTGGCTGATGAGGACCTCGCGTTTGCTCAATCGGTGCTGCAGAGTCATCTGCACTCTCCCGCCCGGTTTGGATCTTTGGTATAAACCCCATGGTCCTTACGGAGTCCCCAGCATCCTCTAGGACGTAAGAGAAAATAAGATTTTAAACCTACCGGTAAATATTTTTCTCCTAGTCTGTAGAGGATGCTGGGCGCCCGTCCCAGTGTGGACTAAATCTGCAAGACTTGTATATAGTTGTTGCTTACATAAGGGTTATGTTACAGTTGAGATCGGTCTTTGACTGATACTGTTTTTTGTTCATACTGTTAACTGGTTGCGTATATTCCAGGTTATACAGTGTGGTTGGTGTGGGCTGGTATGAATCTTGCCCTTAGATTAACAAAATCCTTTTCTCATATTGTCCATCTCCTCTGGGCACAGTTTCTCTTACTGAGGTCTGGAGGAGGGGCATAGAGGGAGGAGCCAGTGCACAACCATACTAAAAGTTCTTTATATTGCCCATGTCTCCTGCGGAGCCCGTCTATACCGCATGGTCCTTATGGAGTACTCAGCATCCTCTACGGACTAGGAGAAAAAGATTTACCGGTAGGTTTAAATCTTTTATTTATTGCTCATTGTAAATAAAATGCATCAAGCACAGCAGTTATACAATTCTGTATATATTTATCCATATAATGACTCAAACAATTACTTCTTGTGATGCGTCTTACAAAGTTTGAAACAAAATAATTATAATGTTTTGTATCATTACTAAACTGAGTCAAGAAATCAACATATTTGTAGTTTTTATACATAAAAATATATAGTAAATACATTATTGACAGAAAACATCACTTGAAAAGGCTTGCAACTGATGTTTTTGGTGATAAAATGTTTTTGAATTAAACTGTAGAAAATTGATTATAGTCTTTAGGAAAATGTCACTGTCCGGTGAAGGACCGCAAGAATAAAAAAACAAAATACAAATTCCATGTTCATTAAAATAAACAGCCCACCAGTGTTCGCCTGACAGTTTGCTAGTATGCATGTTGTTTGCAAATGCGCAAGGGTATTGTGTAATTTTACCGTCAGGCAACATATCACAAGGATAAGTTCCTTTAAAACATGCCATGTGCTTGGCGCCGTGTACAGAATGCAATTTATCTGTAATGTGTTCATTTTTAAGCAGTATATTGTTAGAATATTTTATGTATGGATAATAGTACAACACATCACGCCATTGATTAATCTCGATGATATTAATAAATAAAGCGTATATTATCACATTGACTGTCCGGTCCAACGCTTCTGCAAAGCGGAATTCGGCGTGTACATTGCCAGTTCTTATTAGTACTAGGTGCTCTGCACATTCCTGTTCAGGTGACAGATCAAAAGCGAATAGCGTGTAACCATCGAGGTACTGTTCACTGGCAATCACTATACCGGAATCTGATTTCTGCTTATTTGTGATCTGTATGAGAGACACACTGCATTACTATTCGCAAAGTCTGGTTGAAATGGCTTAGCAGGGTGAGCTGTTTTGTACACATAGTTTGATGCAAAGTTCACGTTTTTATGGTCAAAACACAGTGTGTTCTATTCATAGGCTCCTGAAAATTCTTAGTTGGCTACAAATGAAGCTATGGATGTTTTTGTTGCTTGACCTAAAAACAAATTTTCTAAATTAAACACTCTACTTCCTGCAGGTACGCTGTAGATTGTGTGTAGTACGGTATGCGAGCGCTCGGGCATACCGACAGCGTGGTGAGCGCAAAGGAGCCCCTTGCGGGCTCACTGCGCTCACCACCGTGCACACGCCACACTATTTTATTCTCCCTCCAGGGGGGTCGTGGACCCCCACGAGGGAGAATAGTTGTCGGTATGCTGGGTGTCGGGATTCCGGCGCCGGTATACTGTGCGCCGGGATCCCGACATTCAGCATACAGAAGACCACCCCTGTAGATTCCATCCCCACACGGTTGATGGCATATTTTGCATTGCCATTCAGTAAAGCCTGCGCGTGTCTGCTACGGACAGCCAGTGAGACCTAAACTCTTTTCACAAACAGTGATGCTGCGATGTTCAGTATTGTAAAGGTGTCTGCCTCTGCTGACATTAAGCAGAATGAGTCTTTGTTTCTGGTGAGTATTATTTTCAGATCAACGGCATTTAAAAATTAGTTTATGTTGATGAGCAGCGATCGAAGTAATTCAACAGTGCGACTCTGAGCTGTTGCTCTTAAGTGTTTTATAAAACCCGTATTTGATCCATCCAGAGCCCTCTTGTTATGTTCTCCAGCCACATCTTTGTAAAATAAGCCTGTGGTATGCTTTGTGGATAACGCATCAGAGCTATAATTCAATATAGTCTCAATGTAGGCTCAATAGGTGTACAGATTGTTTAAATGTGATATGAGCCTGTCGTCCAAAGATACATCCATCTGACTGAATAAAGCCGCTATGGGATAATTAATAAAAGCCGCTATGGGATAATTAATAAGGGCTACTCAAGCCCACTGCACGCACCATTATTCACATTCATGGGGATACACTGCATCCAGGGCCGGTGCTAGGGTGTTCGGCGCCCTCCTGCAAACTATAAAATTGCGCCCTCCCTCTCTTAACTCATAAAGGGTCAGTGTGCGTCACAAATGAGGGGGATTTACCGGGAGAGTGAATGCTGGGGCAGTGACAGGGAGTTACAGGGAGGGTGAGGGCAGGGACGCGGAAGGGTGGTTACAGGGAATGTGAGGGCAGTGACAGGGAGTTACAGGGAGGGTGAGGGCAGGGACGCTGAGGGAGAGTTACAGGGAGGGTGAGGGCAGGGACGCTGAGGGAGAGTTACAGGGAGGGTGAGGGCAGGGATGCTGAGAGGGAGTTACAGGGAGGGTGAGAGCAGGGACGTTGAGGGGGAGTTACAGGGAGGGTGAGGGCAGGGACGTTGAGGGGGAGTTAGAGAGGGTGAGGGCAGACAGGCGCAGTGGCGGAACTAGAAATACTGGGTCCAGGTGCAACAATATGCATTGGGCCCCATCCCATATTAAAAATAGGGAAATAGCATCCCCCAAAATATTGTTTGTCTCACTAATAAGGGGTGTCGCCACACAATAGTACTCCCAATTCACGTTACACTACACAGTAGAGAGCCTTATACACCGTATGCCACAACAGTAGAGAAGCTTGAACACGGTACGCCACACAGTAGAGAGCCTTATACACGTAGCGCCATACAGTAGAGAGCCTTATACAGGGTATGCCAGACAGCAGAGAAGCTTATACATGGTACACCACACAGCAGAGAGACTTATACATGTTGCGCCACAGTTTAGAGCCCTATACAGAGTACGCCACACAATAGAGAAGATTATACATGTTAACACATAGGGGGTATTCAATTATTGCCTGATTTTTCGACCAGTCGAAAAATCGGCAAATTATCGTCTGTTTTTAGGGCGAATTAGATTCACCCTATTCAATGCCTGTGCCATTTTTCTGACTTGTTAAAAAGTCCGGCACTGGCAAAAATCACGTGAATCTGCAAATTTGCAGCCGATCTATGAGTTGTCGAATTTGGGGGCGTTTTCGCCCATGCCGATTCGACATAAAAAGGGGGAAAATTCATGGGTGAAAAGAGATTTAAAATCTGGCTCAAAACGCCCGAAATTGAATACCCATGGTCAAATTTGGCACATAATTGAATACCCCCTATAGTAGAGAAGCTTATACACGTTACGCCACACAGTTGAGAAGTTTATACACGGTATGCCACACAGTACAGAAGCTTATACACGGTACGCCACACAGTACAGACGCTTATACGCGGTACTCCGCACAGTACAGAAGCTTATACACGGTACGCCGCACAGTACAGACGCTTATACACGGTACAACACACAGTATAGAGATGCACACGTCAACATTTACTACCGGGAATGTGAGAGATAGATAGATAGATAGATAGATAGATAGATAGAGATGTGGCCAGCCTCATTGTTGCTGCAATGTGTAGGAACCGGCATACGCATCATGGCAAGCAGACAGTGAACGCCGTGCTGTGGCTATTCGCAGCCTCCGTTTACTCCATAGAAGTACACATGCGCGACTCATAGACATGGGCACACCAGTGGCGTCATCCATGCCGCGATGCG
Source organism: Pseudophryne corroboree (assembly GCF_028390025.1). Classification (NCBI taxonomy): domain Eukaryota; kingdom Metazoa; phylum Chordata; class Amphibia; order Anura; family Myobatrachidae; genus Pseudophryne; species Pseudophryne corroboree. The sequence goes on along the minus strand of NC_086453.1, from coordinate 355,233,682 downwards.
TACGCATCATGGGATGGATAAGTGTGGCTACATCTGTAGATATTGATATACACACATATAGTAAAACACACACAGCAAAACATATATACACAGACACATCCACAGAAAAGACACACACACAAACACATACATACTGTACATACATACAGCTAAACACCTAGCAAAATACATATACAGTATACACAAAAATACACATAGCTAAACAGACATAGGAAAATACATTTACAGTATATGCAGAAACACACACAGCCATAGCAAAACACACACTCTTTACTTTACATGTGTTTTCTTTTTCTACAAGTTCCACACTGTGCACCTCCTGGCTCTGGCTCCATCAAGGCTCTTCACTGCAGGGGCTGAGTACATCACTCTTCTGTACACACACCACAGACTGCTGCCGAGACTCCCCCTCCTCCCTCCCCCCTATGTCCCAGCATGCAGTGAGGGCCAACACAGAGTCCAGGAAGCAGAGAGCTGCAGCAGCAGTGCGGAGCAGAGAAGAAGGGTGATGTGACTGATCACCCTCTCACTGGCGTCGGGGACCAGCGCCAGTGAGGTTTTTTCTGTTAGAACATGCAGCTCAGTGGCGGCAGCGTGTAATGAGTCAGTGTGACTCACTACACTGCTGCCGGCTGCGGGCTCCTACACAGCGCTGGGCGGCTTCATAAGTGAAGAGGCAGGGAGAGGGGCGGCCCCATCAGTAAGGTGCCGCTGCTGTCGTCTGTCAGAGTGACAGGCGCTGGCAGCCGGCATCAACAGCGCACATCACAGCAAGGTCGCAGAGCGGGGAGAGCGCCTCTCTGACCCAGCGCCTCCCTGCTTTGCAGGACCTTGCTGAGCGAGTAGCGCCGGCCCTGACTGCATCACTCTCCTGGGATCGGTGAGTGCAGTGGATCCCTGTATGTGTATAATAGGGTTAATTTTTAATTGGCCCATTTGTGATCATATCTCTCTCTCATGCACCCCTAAGCTCATTTACTTTTAATCTGGGTCAGCTGCTATTTAGGTGTGTTGGTGACTGTCTCACTTTGAAAGCCAGAAGTCAGTTGGCAGGTGAGCTTTAAACCAGGTAAGCACACTGGTGTAGTTGTGTTGGTGACTGTCTTACCTTTTAAAAGCCATAAGTGTGGCTGGCAAGATTTAAACCAGGTAAGAACTTTTTCCTCTATGAGACAGCAGTAGCCAGGTCCATAAAAAATCAATGTGAAAGTTTATGTGATAGAGTATGACTGGCAGTGAAATGGGGTCCTGTGTAGTGGGCCACAAGCTTACATGCATTGTACGATTCATAAACCAACACCCCATTGTTTATTCAGATGTATACTAAAGCATTAAGGTGAATGAAGCTGCTAAGGAGAGTGCAGAGTTCTCTGTATATGTGTGCGTATATATATATATATATATATATATATATATATATATAGGCATGATCTAAAATCTGAAAATGTTCTACAAACTCCTAAACCCCATACCTGAAATATCTCACAGATAATGCACCACTCATTGCCATGATTGCATACAGTATACTGAGAAATGACACAATCACTAATGGTTTGACCAAAAACTGAACATGTGCCGTCAGGATAGTCTCATTTGACCATGCAAAAATACTAATTCATACTAGCTATACTTATAAAGACAGCTTACATTGAAATTGAAGTCTCCATCTGTTTAAATTTCTCATATAGGACTTATCTCATAGATCTGGTAGCATGCCATTTTCAGTACGATCTGTTCAAATACAAGGTTTTACCATTAGAAAATAATATTTTGAGATTCATATTCATAATCATATTGAGATTCAGACTCACTGATGTAATGTTAGCAGCATCTTTAATTCATAATTCACATTTTAATTAACATAATAAAATACAATTATAATCACTATCTGACAAGCTCCAATATTGTGTTTTAAAAATAATTATGTTAATAACCGCTCTCTATGCCTTATAATATTTATCAACTCCGCAATAACTGCCGGGATTTAACACCATGTAATACGCCTTTTTCATCAGCTTTTTTCGTTTAGACATTTAATATATGCAGTGATTGTCTTAATAGCAAATGAATTATAATTTAATATCAAATTTATAGCAATTTATATCAAACACAATTAAAAATGGGTGGGAACAAAGGATCTGTAAAAGGGATGTGGTCACCTGTCAAATGAATTTGATGAAAAGCCGTTCTCAATATACTCCGTTTTTTTGCAATTGTCCCACCAATCAATAGGTTTTAGATGAATGTGACAGGAGATTGAATTACCTGGCAAAATTTTAGTGGTTATGGGAAAAGATCAATGTTTTTAAAATGAGGACACCGCCGGCACTGCCCACACTGCCGGCACCCCTGCACTGGGTATGCTGCCAGCACTCCTGCGCTGAGGAAACCTCCTGCATTGCTGACACTTCTGCACAGAGTACACTTCCGGCACTCCCACACTGCCGACACCCCTGAACTCCAGCAATGAGGGCACCTGCCGCACTGCCAACACTGCTGGCACCCCTGCACTGGGGATACTGCCAGCACTCCTGCACTGAATACACCTCCCGCACTGCTGGCACCCCTGCACTGAGGGCACTTCTGGCACTCCCACACTGCTGACACCCCTGAACTCCTGCACTAAGGACACCTCCAGTACTCCTGCACTGCCGACACTGCCGGCACCCCTGCACTGGGTATACTGCTAGCATTCCTGCACTGAGGACACCTCCTGCACTGCTGACACTGCCGGCACCCCTGCACAGAGGACACTTCTGGCACTCCCACACTGCAAGCTCCCCTGAACTCCTGCAATGAGGACACGGCCCGCACTGCCCACACTCCTGCAATGAGGACACCTCCCACACTGCCGAAACCCCTGCCCTGCCGGCACACCTATTGCTAGCACTCATTGACTGAGGACACCTCCCGCACTGCCGGCACTTCTGCACCGAGGACACTTCCTGCACTCCCACACTGCCGGCACCCCTGAACTCCGGCAATGAGGACACCTCCCGCACTATCGACTCTGCCGACACACCTGCACTGGGGATACGGCCAGAACTACTAGACAGAGGACACCTCCTGCACTGCTGGCACCCCTGCACTGAAGACAATTCCGGCACTCCCACACTGCCAGCACCCCTGAACTCCTGCCCTGAGGATACCTCCCACACTTCCAACACTGCTGGAACCCCTGCACCAAGGACACTTCTGGCAATCCCACACTGCCGACACCCCTGAATTCCTGCACTAAGTACACCTCCAGTACTCCTGCACTGAGGACACAGCCGGCATTGCCCATACTGCCGACACCCCTGCACTGGGGATACTGCCAGAATTCCTGCACTAAGGACACCTCCTGCAGAACCGACACTGCCGGCACTTCTGCACTGAGCATACTTCTGGCACTCCCACACTGCCGGCACCCCTGAACTCCTGCAATGAGGACACATCCTGCACTGCCGACACTGCCGACACATCTGCACTGGGGATACTGCCAGCACTCCTAGACTGAGTTCACCCGCCGCACTGCTGGCACCCCTGCACCGAGGACACTTCCGGCACTCCCACACTGCCAGCACCCCTGAACTCCTGCACTTAGGACACCTCCCACACTGCCATTACTGCTGGAACCCCAGCACCAAGGACACTTCTGGCACTCCCAAACTGCCAACACCCCTGAACTGGGGATACTGCCAGAATTCCTGCACTAAAGACAACTCCTGCACTTCCGACACTGCCGGCACTACTGCACCGAGGACACTTCCAGCACTCCCACACTGCTGGCACCCCTAAAATCCTGCAATGAGGACACCTCTCGCACTGCCAACACTGCCGGCACCCTGCACTGGGGATACTGCCAGCACTCCTGCACTGAGGACACCTGCCCTATTTCCGGCACCCCTGCACTGGGGATACTGCCAGAACTCCTGCACTGACACCTCCCGCACTGCTGGCACCCCTAATCCGAGTACACTGCTGACACAAAATGCACATGGTACATATAGCATTTTCAATATCTGTTGTTTCAATTTTTTACTTTAGAGTTTCAAAATATATCACTATATTTAATATTATGAAGCCAGGAAATCACATTCTAGTTAAATGACTGCACTTTAATGTAGACATACAGTACACATTAGTGCTTCAAAATATGGTACCAAACAGTATTTCTTACACTGGTGCAGTATAATGTAATTAAATTGCTGACAGGGATTTTGTGACTTTCATCCACTGTTGGCCTCAAAACACAGAAAGAAGGAACAATTAATTTGGAGACAATGCGTGCGCTACTTTATGAGAATGAGACTGTACAAAAGTCTCAATACAACATCAATTAGCATTAACAAAAGGCAGGGGGGGGGGGCAAATGGAGACCTAATTAGTTGTCTATCTGGGGACAGTGCACTGGGCCTCATGTACTAAGCTTAAAAAGTGATAAAATGGAGAGTGATAAAGTACCAGCCAATCAGCTCCTTACTACCATGTCACAGGCTGTGTTTGAAATATGAGTTAGGAGCTGATTGGTTGGTGGGTTATTACTCTCCACTTTATCACTTTTTAAGGCTTAGTACATCTTACCAATTGTCTCCAAATTCATTTCTCATTCCCCCTGTGTGTTGAGGCAAACAATAGATGAAAGCAGGGTCGCTTTAAGAGAGCAGGAGGCCCGTGTGATCGCTGACATCACTGGGCTGAAAATTGCTCAGTGCATACACACTGAGTGATTTCCCCCTGCCCAGCGATGTCAGCCGGGGTGAATGGCTTTCCATAGCAGAACGCTATGGAAAGCCGTCCACCCCACCATTCATTTGCTGGTAATACCAGCAGATGAACGGCTGCCGCCGGCGATGAAGCGGGAGCACACATTGGCGCTCACCGTTCATCGCCGGGGCATACACACTGGGCAGTTTTGAGCTGAAAGCAGCTAAAAAACTCCAAAAGTGAGCTGCTTTCAGCTCAAAATCGCTGGAGGAGGGAGCACCGATACACAGAGCCGGAATAAGGGGGGGGGGGGCGGGGAGTACGTACCCCGGGCCCCCATTTCCAATAGGGCCCCCTGCCACACCACAGATCGGATCTCTCTTCTGATCCAATCTGCGGTGCTGTGCTCCCCGGCTCCCGTCCTCACTGCAGCGGCCGCACAGGCAGGACAGCTGAGCGACGGCTCAGCTGTCCAATAATATATGAAAGAAGCAGCCAGTCCCTGCAGCCTGCATGCCCAGCCAATTACTGACTGCTTCATTCATACATTATTGGACAGCTGAGCTGTTGCTCAGCTCAGCTGTCCTGTCTGTGTGGCCACTGTTGCAGTGGGGATGGTAGTGCAGGGCAGGTCAGGAGGTCCACTGTATGCTGCTTGGGGAGGGAAGTCTTATTAAGCTGCTGCTGCATACATACATACATATATATATATATATATATATATATATTAATCTGCCTTCTCTTTATTAGGGGTCCCACTGTATTAAGTGCCCCGGGCCCCCCATGGTCTTAATCCAGCTCTGCCGATACACATACAGTACTGCACACCCTTGTCATTTGTTTTTATTTAACCCCTTTGACAATACTGTATTCTTGCTGAATTGTCATATATATACTGTAGATAGTACTTTACATTTTGATTATAATGTCTTATTTTTCATCCACTGTACTTTAGGAGAGTCAAGAAAATAGTAGATGAGCTAACTGCTGATAATGATGAGCTTACTGCCATAGAACTCTGTTGTATTCTGCAAGCTGAGTATGGCCTTGACATCTCCTATAGTAGCATAAAAAGAATGCGGAGGCAACTTGGTTGGACTTATGCCGGTGCTAGGTACTGTACAGTAATTTGAAATTTCAATTACAATTATAATACAATTTCTATACAGTTTGTATACAGTGTGGTAAACTAATTATAGCTCTGAAATCAGCATCTGATTTTTCTTTAACATTATCTTAGTTTGGATGCTCAATTATCCTATTTCCACTGTAAAATGTATCCCATTTTACATTCTTTTCACAGGATGACTCACATAATTAGAGATGTTAACAAGGAAAAGAGAGTTCAGCAGGCTCGTCAATGGATTGCTATTGGAGAAAATTTTTACAATGTCATATTTACAGATGAAACTTCTGTAGCACTTGAGAGGTTTGCAAGGAGGTCCTTCCGCAAATATGGCCATTTATCATTTAAGCCATCTCCAAAGCACCCATTAAAAGTACATGTGTGGGGTGGTATCTCCCGCAGAGGCCCAGGACCAATTTTAATTTTTGAAGGTACATATAAAGTACAGTAGTAATGTACATAACTCTGTTGTTTTTTAATATTTTCCTATTTAGAACTACTGTCCAGTGACTACTGTAAGTCTATGGACTACGAGAAAAGGATTTACTGGTAGGTATATAAAATCCTGTTTTTTTTATTGTTCTACGTCAGGTATCATGGATAAAACATTCATCCAGTCCATGATCATTAATGATACTTTAGTGCCGTATGTAAGAAAGTATTGTTCATCTGGCCATCGAATGTTCCAGGACAACGATAGTGCTTCTGCCAAATTCATAGAGGAAAAAGGCATCATTTGGCAATGTACACCACCACAGTAAGTACAGTTCTGTCCTGTAGACTGATGCTTCCTGTAAAGCATGAAATGCCAAATAATCGATTTTTAAATTCTCTTCCTTTATTGAATTTTCACAGATCACCGGACATGAATCCTATCGAGCTAGTGTGGTCTCAAATGAAAAGTTATATTCGTTCTCAATGTCAGCCAAGGACAAAAGAGAAACTGATTGATGGCATCAATAAATTTTGGAAAAACGTACTTACATTGGAGACCTGTAATAATTATTTAGACCATTTATTTTCTGTGCTGCCAGTGATTATAGAAAGAAATGGACAAGCCAGCTGCATGTAATTGGAATGGGTCATATTGTCGACAATTAGAAAGGTCAACAGTCATTAGGTCGACCAATATTTGTCAACAGGTCATATGTCGACACATCAAAAAAGACAGTACGCAAACGAATAATGCATAGAATTTGCATAAAGGGCCCTTTACCTATCGTACTCATCCTTTCTGCAAATGCTTGAAATATCAAAATTAGACTACCTGCTTAAATTAATTAATTTGTTATCTGTAACATGTCCTTCACCCTAGTATTACATTTGCTATGCAATCTTGAAAATTGTTAAAAAAAAAGTAAAGTCGCCTCTGCAACACTGTATACTGTAATTGTGTATGGCTTGTACAAAGCATCCAAGTGATTGCATTCATTTTCATCTATTTTAAATGTATGTGATTTCTGCTTGATGATTCCTGCACCTCTGCATTAACCCACAAACATCTTCAGCTGTATTTTAAATGTATGTGATTTCTGCTTGATGATTCCTGCACCTCTGCATTAACCCACAAACATCTTCAGCTGTATTTTAAATGTATGTGATTTCTGCTTGATGATTCCTGCAAACTATAACTCTTGATCTGTATTTACACCAATGTATAATTTAGCAGTGTATGTAATTGTAATTGTATTTGTATAATATTAGTACTTGCTTATAGCTGATATTATCTCTTCTATAGATGTTGGTCAGTGGAGTGGAGTTTATTAGCATACATGGACTGGTGTTTACTTAACACAGGGTAATTTAAGCTCTTTGATTAGATGTCCAATTGGCTTTAGCTGAAGCCTTTGTTAATTAGAACTACAGTAGTATATGTTAGCATTCAGTTAAGGGGCAGTTGTCTGCGGGGGCAGTTGTCAGAGTTTAGAAATATACGAAGTTTGGAAATTACAAAGTTAGGAAATTTTAAAAAGAACAGTTAAACCAACAGTTAAACAAACATTGAAAAACATTGGAAATTTGGTAAATCTACCATTTAACTAACATTTTCCATAAGCACTTTCCTATCTATACTTTTCTCTTTAAAAACACCATGTTCCACAAACTGTTTTTCCTCCTAGCACTTCATGGTATCCTCTATAAAATGACATCGTCCTTCACTATTCCTGTTATGTATCGCTCTGTACACATTGCAGCCTCATTAATCTACTCCCCTCTTATTAACACTCATGAGCTTTTAACCTATCTATGTACACTAACTGTCACATCCTCAGCCTGTCACCATACGAAACTATCACACACCTCCCCCAACTATACCTATCTCTCTCTTCTTCTGCTTCTACTAGCTGGTGACATATCCGCAAATCCAGGTCCCATCCACATACCACGCTCACATTCAGCTGATTCACAACGGAATATAAAACCAACAAACCTTATCAACATCACATGTCTCCCATCTACCTCCAAGTCACTAAAATGTGCTTTATGGAATGCACGCTCTGTTTGCAACAAATTAACAGCTATTCATGACCTTTTCATAGCAAAAAAATTCAATATGCTAGCCATAACAGAAACATGGCTCACACAATCAGACACTGCCTCCCCTGCAGCACTGTCACATGGTGGCCTCCACTTCACACACACACCCAGGCCTGGTAACATAAAAGGAGGTGGTGTTGGGATATTACTGTCCAAATCTTACATGCACATCGTTTTACCACCTGTTCCCTCACTCACATTTACATCCTTTGAAGTACACTCTATTAGGATTTCACCCCTTTCTCTCTGCGTGTTGCAGCTATCTATCGCCCACCTGGGCAACCCAAGAAGTTTCTGGAAGATTTTTCTGCTTGGCTCCCTCACTTTCTATCCTCTGACATCTCCACCATCATCATGGGCGATTTCAATCTCTCTATTAACAGTCCACAATCTCCCCATGCCTCTAAACTACTCTCTCTAACCTCCCCTCTTGGCCTCTCCCAATGGACTGACTCCCCTACTCATCAGGAGGTCCACTGCCTTGTTCTTGTATTCACCAGACTATGCTCTGTTTCTGAACTCTGAATTCTGAACTCTGTTTCTGAACTGTTTCTGAACGTTTGCAGGGTGGGTGTCTGGAATTGACGTCAGACACCTGCCCTGCAAATGCTTGGACACACCTGCATTTTTTCCAAACACTCCCAGAAAACGGTCAGTTGCCACCCACAAACGCCCTCTTCCTGTCAATCTCCATGCAATCTGCTGTGTGAATCGATTCTTCGTTAAATCCATCACTCAGCAATGATCCGCTTTGTACCTGTACGACGCGCATGCGCAGTTTTGACCTGATCACACCGCAGCAAAAAAATAAAATAAACTAGCGTGCGATCATTTCGGAATGACCCCCATGGTTTTGCCCATTTGCAAATATAAATGTTGCTGCTATCAGGTCTGAACTACTCCCTCTAGAGTCTCTCTTTCAGACTTTCTGCTTACTCAGTTTCTGAAAATGCCACCTTCTGTCTGAAAAGTGGTACTGCACTATATTTCAGATGATTTTCAAATGGCCCGCCGTGTATATCTTGAGAGGAAATCGTATCTCGTGCCATGAATGGCAGGCCATGATACTTTTTTCAGAAAGGTAATAGTGGACACATCTGTATGTCCATTGGTCCCGTCTAGGTGTTTGATAACGTGACTCGTGTTCTTTGTCTAGGGGGTCTATATTTACTATGTGTCCCATTACTCCTACAATCCCTGGCATAATGTCCCTCCTTTCTACAAATACAACATATTCTTGCCCATTTCCAGTCTTTAGGGGCCTGGGGTCTTGGTTGATTGGACATCCCTTTAAGTGCCTTTATGCTTACCATCCTCAACCTCTTCTGCTATTCTTTTTATTTGGAGATATTCCTGTCATGCTCAATAGCGGACTCTGTGAGAGTATCTACTGTGACCCCTCTCCAATTAGGCAAAGAAGTCTGTACTCTGACTTCCAATGCCTTATTGAGGCCGTCCATTAGCACAGAGACAGCCACCTCCCTGTAATTTGCATCATTCATTATATCCGATACCCCAGTGTATCTAGCCATTATTTGTAAGGCCCTATGGAAATATTCGGATGTCAGTTCATTTTCTCTCTGTTTTATGGAGAAAATTTTAATCCACTGGACAACAATGGGGAAGTACAATCCTAGTTGTATTTTAATTCGTTTCACGTTCTCCTGATTGTATTCATCAGGCAGTGGATCGTATGACTCTATTTTACAATCCGTGATAAATTTTTGGGTGTCAATATTAGGGGTTAGGTACGCTTTCAAAAGTGTCCGCCAATCTTTGTTTGTAGGTTCATGGGCATTACCCAGATCCTTAATAAACTTCTGACATCTGGCTAAATGTTTCCGGGGATCAGGGAATTCTGAAATGATTGACCGTAGTTCAGATCTGGTCCATGGGCAATAAATTGCAGTATTCCTGATGAGGGTTACTCGCTGGCTATTGGTTCTCCCATTGGGAGTTGCTATTACCCAGACAGGATGTAACCCTACCATTCCATCACTAATCAGCTCACTGTGAGGCCTTGCTGTCTCTGTGTAATGAACAGTCTCACACTTACTGGTGGCTATGATCCCACCTGTCCCTTCAGTGGGAGACACCATCACTGCTCTTACTGGTTAGGCCATTCCCACCTGAGTTACCTGCAAAGTGGCTGCCTGGATGAGGGCTGAGATTAGGCTGGATCCATCATCTTCCTCCGACCTATGACCTTTGAGAGAACTTAAGACAGGGTACAATATGTATGGGATAGGGTTAATACATTTTATATGAATGTTCCTATCATTTGCCGATGTACCATTGGTTGTAGCTGTTTTATCCCCATCAACATGTGTCGGTGATGGTGTGCCCGCAATCACATTCCTGTCAGGTTTGGAATTTGCTATGCGAGCCAGCTCACTTTGCACATCTCCCTCTTGTTGCCATATATTTAATAAGTCGTTATGTCTGATCTTTTGTTTCTTAGACTTGATCAGACATATTCTATTCCTTACATTCTGCAGTACCTCTGGTTTAAAACTACCCATTCTAGGAAATGATGCCTTATCCCCAGCAGTCATACATACCCATTCATCACAAAAAGCCTCTGCGTGTGGACCATACTTACCACACATTACTAACCTTGGAACCCTCTTGGCCCTTTTTCTAAAGCCTGAACCCTGGCTGCTGAATGTCTTGCTTGTGCACTTGTCTCCCATTGTGGGCTTTTTTTTGCACAAACATCAAATGAACAATGCAAGCAGATGGTGAAAGTTCTTACTGAGTACTTTCACTCACTCCAGTCCCTGCTGGCCTGTACTATGACCCACTGTAAACAGTGGGATCATGATGTACCCAACCTTCGGACTGCTATCAGACCCTTCAGCACCGTAATTTATTTAGGGGTGGGGATTTGCACCCCCCTCCTCTCTGTCTGTCCTCTCTGTCTGCCGTAATTTATTTTGGTGGAGGTTCTGTTGGAATATTTTCCTGAGAGGGCCAGCGAAAAATTCCTTTTCGGTTATTTTTCCACTGGATTTTTTGTAGGATGAGAAACCTTATCGATCACCCTTTCCAGTGAATGTCCACCAGAGAGATTTCCTGAAGAAGATCAGAGAAAAACCTCTTTTTTACACAATCACGTCTTCGTATGCTCTACAAAGCGCATATGACACACCAGCACAAAATAATGCAAATGGTATCATGTTGCGCCGGGTATAACACATGGACGTGTGGTCCAATCACACGGCCTATAGATTCTTATCTATATACCCTACGATCACGGGAGTCAAATTTAAGCCGTGCTCCTCAGCCGTAGCGTAACAAAAAAAACACCTTTCACGCTCCTCCAACACGTTGTAGTACATGCCAACTTCGTTAAATGCGCTAGGTTGTGACCCTTCTCGCAGCTGAGCCCCTTCTAGCTCAGGTGTTTTGTCCACAGGATCCCGGTTTTTCCGGGTTCAATACATCCACTCCTACTTTCAGCTCACACATATACACAATGTTTTTCTGTACAGAAAAATATCACTCCCTTTGATAGCCTATCCCAGAAGTAGTACAGTTTCAACAAAGTATTATAATAATCTGCTTTTAAAATTGGATAGTTATTTGCTATTGTATAAATGTCTTCTATCCCACCTTTAAATTTATACCTATTGGCCCTCATTCCGAGTTGTTCGCTCGCTGCTAATTTTAGCAGAATTGCTAAAAGGCTAAAATCCGGCAGTTCTGCGCATGCGTATGTATCTCAGGGCGCACGCGCTAAGCAAATTTACACAAAACTATGCTATTTTACTCACAGGCGAACAAAGCTTTTCAATCGCTCTGCTGATTGACAGAAAGTGGGAGTTTCTGGGCGGAAACTGGCCGTTTTCAGGGAGTGTGCTAAAAAAAGCAGGCATGCCAGGTAAAAACGCAGGAGTGTCTGGAGAAACGGAGGAGTGGCTGTTCGGATACTGGGCGTGTTTGTGACATCAAACCAGGAGCTAAACGGACTGAGGTGATCGCAATCTAGGAGTAAGTCTGAAGGTACTCAGAAACTGCAAAGAAATTGCTTTCGTTAGCATTTCTGCTAATATTAGCAGAATTGCTAATCTTTCGTTAGCAATTGCTAATCTTTCGTTAGGAATTCTGCTATGCTAAAATACACTCCCAGAGGGCGGTGGCTTTGTGTTTGCATTTCTGCTAAAAGTAGCTAGCGAGCGAACAACTCAGAATGAGGGCCATTGCGTGGTTATAACTTGCACTTGCTACTTCACGCAACCTTGCGTAAACACACGACTGTGCATGTCCCTGCGCTACGTGTATGCTCCTGTACACTTTCCTCGCGTACCGTACCACGTGTACAACGTGCGTTCACAACTCAATAAACCACAATATATCACGATAAATGTGAGCAACAAAATACTACTGCTCACTTACACAATACACAATTGTTCCTTACACTCGCTGGAAGTTACCCCCAAAAGTAATCCTCTTTTGAGTGTATAACTAAACATTTAGGCCGTCACTGCATTTAGTGTTTTTACAATTACTCCCTTAACACACTATCTCAAATATATGGCAAATAAACATATCCGACTTTACACAGATCTATAATGACTATTATAACCTATGGCAACAATATGTGAGAATGTATGCAAAGTATCGGTATGCTTTGTGTATGCTTTCACGACAAAAATTGCAAACAAATAATAAACAGCTTTTTTCCTGTTTGTCCCTCGGGTTGCACCAGCACCTCTAAGACTATACAGAACAGATGTGGTCTAGCAACACAAGATGGTTTTAAACACAATACAAAATTACTTAAGATGCGTCTCCACCCTTTGTTGGTAGACCAAAGTCTGTTATGGCCTGCAAGTCAGTAAGTATGGGGCGAACCGGGCGAGCTCCCAAATGTTAAGTTTGTTTAACTTTCAGGAAAAAGCAATACCTTAATACACAAGTGTTCGGGTCGCTGCGACCGCTATGTGTGTGTGATAAACCTCTATGAATGCGTACACATTGCGTAAGCACGCCAACACATTGTAAGCACAATGTAGCTACACGTGCAGCTGAATACACTTTAAAACCCCTAACAGGAATTGAATGTGACACCAATTGTATATGTCATGTTGTGGTCTAACGCAGCAACACATTTTTACTTAAAAGGGGTTACAACAGAAATACAACAATACAAAAGAAAAGCTACAACCAATGGATACATACGTTTGTTCGCCTGCAGCACCCAGATCCGGTACTCAGTCAGTCTAGCAAGATGACCTTCAAATAATTAGATTGGGACCGGCAAGGAGGCTTGGCTTTTATACAATTGTCCAAAACATAGTACAAAGGAAACTGTAATCTCTTCTTTCATAGGTCAAAGGGCTGGTCATTTACAGTACTTGAGGGGTCATAGGTCAGTTTGAATAGGTGGGCGATGCCGGGACCAGGTGCACTTGCAGGTGTCCTCCACTGGGTTCCTGCCGAATATCAGGAGTACAGTAAATACATTGTGATACTAATATTGTATTCCTGTGCATATCTTTGTGCAGGAGCGTGCTGCATTCTGCAAACTGCAATCAGAATATTGCCCTTACAATACTGTACATGTCAATTATTAGGAGCAAGATATGACTATTTATATTAAATCCGGAGGAATTGTGGGTGTGATGTACATACAGGGGGGGTTACTCTTAATGATATACTGCTTAATCATTCAGTTCTAACTTGTTGAAATTTACTTTTCAACCCCAGGTGATGTAACTTAACTCAGATGCTTTCCATACCTCCCCTACTAATTAACAGGCTGCGCTCCTACATAAATACTGGCAGCGGGGAACTCCGAGAGCAGGCGACCATGTGATCAAGCTCTCGGAGCGAAACGCGCGTCACTTCTGGTTCCGGTGCCCGAACTTCCGGTTGCACGGACCGTGGCCGCCGGCGCCTCACTCTTCGATCCCTACTCTGTCCACTGGTCTGAGGGTCTCCTGAACAGGTTGGGTAAGAAAAATGGGTTCTCCTTGCCCAAACCACAGCTCCCCCATGTTCTCCCATAAGGTCCACCATATACTTCCCCAGCTAACAGGGAAAAGCTGATTAACTCAAGTTATGTGATGTATTTATACTTTTATATTTCTTGTGCATAACATCTCCTTTTGGTGCATGATTACCGGGTAAGGGGGGAGACAGAGGAACCCTCTCACAAGGGATGGTTGCAACTGTAACTATAATGCTAAAATCAATATCAGAGAATTAGGGATATGTTTGTACTTTAGACGCATTTCTCATTGTCCTGATTATTGTGGGCGCTACAAAGCCCTCCTGTTGCTTAGACTATTTGATAGCATAACTGTAGTAGAGTCTGATCTTGGGAATTCCAACCCCAAGACCCCACAGTCATTATTATTGCCTCAAATCACCACTGACTAGATCTTTCAGCAACAATCTAGCAATTTATTGTATCAATATTCTTTGATTCAAATATAACCTGGTATTTATTCTGTGATTGACATCCTGGGTCCCAATACAATCGGTCAACGGTGCGCCTAGGAGACGGACTTACCTACGGTCAGACCGCACTGAGTATGCCCAAACTCGTCTGATCTTGGAAGCCAAGCACTGCAGGGCCTGGTTAGTACCTGGATGGGGAACCACCAGGGAATACTAGGTACCGTAGGTATTTTACTCTCCAGCAGCTAAAACATTTTGGGACCCAGTGCATCAACCTTCAGGTTACAGCATTTATCAGACTATATCCGACCCGAGGTAGTGACCTCACTCATACAAAATTTTGATCACAGAGGATATGTATGATTCATCTTTGTGAATGAGGTTTTATTTATTTTCGCTCACTTAAATTATTATCCTGCCTATAATAGGTATATTAGTACTTATGAGCACCTATGCTCTTCCATTATTGATGCCAGCTCTCGTCTTTTCGTAAAGTATACATTAATAAAAGTTATGTCTTAATAATTTCATCATTTCAATTTTTTCAAGTGTGCCCAGGAAAAGGCTTATAGTTGCTTTTTTTTGGTCCTTTTTTCTCTCTAAAGGACCATACTTGTTGTTTCATAGTTGTCATAACTATCTTCCGGGAGCACCACCAACCATTTGCTGAACGTATCATTCTAGTAGGCTTTCATGTTGGTTTAACAATAATATTTCTAACTTATTGTAAAATAATTGTTATATCCTGTGCAGATTTATTCCTTTTTGTTAAGACTGTACAAACTGAGGTCTATCTCAGCTCCTGAATCTAGCACGGATCAAAGGATCACCAGTATACATACTTACTATCCCCATTGCCGAACTATGACCACCTTCAATCTTAAAACTGAATTAACTACCAAGCGCAGAACGGAAGATTTGGAAAGCATCCTTCCCACTGGGGACGCTATTAAAGATCCAGATCCCAACTGGGAGAATGAAATCCTGAAATTTAAATATATTCTACAACGACAGACACGTACTAATTGGGATCTCACAAGTTTGGAGAACTATCAAAAACAAAAAATCATACCCAGAGGCCTTAGGCCTAAACTATTCCTTTCATTCGAACTTTTTACCGCCAACCTACGACAGGAGTGGGAAACTACTTTGCTTAAATGCTCTGACGAGCTAATTAGCATCCTAATAAAGCATAACAACCTTGTCTTGGACGAATGTACCAAAGAAATTGACAACATTGGCAAGAATCTGGAACAATGGGAACAAAATCCTACATTTCAAAACAGATTTGAGAAAATCAAGAAGGACCTTCAAGTATACGAACAGACTATCATTGACAGGAAGAAAAATAAGTTTACCAGGGACATGAGGGACTTTTCCAACAACAAGATATTCCAGTGGAATAGGCCGATTAGAAAAGAACGCCACGTGGGACATTCTAACACCCCGTCTTCCTCAGAAGTAGATCTATCCAGCGCAGATGAAATTGACAGCCATACTTCTGACCATAGCAGTACCTCAACATCTAGATTAACTAACAACTCAGTGACTGGTTTTTTAGAGCAAACCAGGGGAGCACGAGGTTACCAAGCAAAAGAAAAACGAGACGCAGTAAGAAGAAGAGGAAGAGAAAAATGGGGCTCACCATCCCCAAACCGGTATCCCAGTCGCAGGAATCAGAACTAAATCAGACCTACAATAAACTTCAAGTAATCAACCTTTCCAGTCATATCCTTACAGCACAACAAAGATCAGTCTTGGAAAAAGGTCTAACCTCACCTACGAAAAGATTCAACAGATTCCAATGGCAAACAAACTTACAACTTTTTGCATGAAAATTATTATTAACAAATTTTTTTACAGAGAGAACAGGAACATCTGAATCCCCCTCTGACTTGGAAAATCTGTCGTCACAAGAAATACTAGCTCTGGCGACATTGGAGGAACTTGCTGACCCTAACGAATCAATTCCCACTACACAACAAACGAGACCCTTGCTAAAGAAAAAATCAACCTTTTTCCCCAAGGATTCCTTATGCCCAGAGGTAAAAGTTTTTACGAACTTGGTTACTCGGTATCTGGACAAATGATATCTGAATAAGAAATACCATCACCCTGCAGATAATCTGACACCGAACGAACGGAGGGCGCTCCAGGAGATTAAAACCTGGACCGACGTAGTTCTGAAACCGTCGGATAAAGGAGGAAATGTCATGATCTGGCCAACAGAACTATATCTCAAACAAGCCAGGAAACAACTGGACGATCAATCATGCTGCCAGAAGAGTATATTTGACCCTACAGAAAAGTACACCAAACTCTATATGAATATCATCAACAGGGCATATCACGATGCCACTTTAACCAAGTCAGAGCAAGCCTATTTAACGGTAGATAATCCCCGAGCACCTACATTTTACCTTTTACCAAAGGTTCACAAGGATCTCCGGGACCCCCCTGGTCGGCCCATAGTCTCAGGAAACGGCGGCCTACTAGAAAGAGCCTTCACATTCTTGGACACACATCTTAGGGACTACGTCTTGGAACTCCCATCATATACCAGGGATACAACTGATGTCCTCAGAAAGATCAGTGACATACATTTGGAAGAAACACATCTCCTCGTGAGCCTTGATGTTGAGGCGTTATATACAAGCATAAAACATGACCTTGGCATCCAAGTGGTAGAATACTTTCTGAGAATGCGGGGAATGGATGATTTTCACCAATTTCTGTTACAACTTCTCCAATTTGTACTAAACAAGAACTATTTCACCTTCAACAACCTCTTCTACACCCAGGTTAGAGGAACAGCGATGGGGGCAGCCTGTGCCCAGATGTATGCCTACCTCTTCCTGGGCTTGTGGGAGAGGGAGTTTGTATTTTCTGACCTTTGCGAATCACACACCAAACATATCATATTGCGGACACGTTACATTGATGACATCCTAATCATATGGGATGGCACACAAACCGAACTCTTGGAATTCATACAGCAACTCAACAAGAATACTCTTAATCTTTCATTCACCTGTGACTACCATAAGGACAGCATTTCCTTCCTGGACCTTTGAATCTATAGGGATACCAACAATATGATCTCAACAGAAATATACAGCTACCAACACTCTTCTGTATCAAACTAGCTCACACTTTCCCCCTACAATAACCAACATCCCGAAAGGAGAATTCCTACGCCTTAGGAGAAATTGCTCCAACGACGAAGTCTTCAAAATAAGAAGCAAAGAATTGACACTCAGATTGAAAGACAGAGGACACAGCATGCGATCCATTAAAAAAGCAAGAAATAATATAACCAACACAACAAGAGAAAATTTAATCTTTAATACAACAACAACAAAAAAACATAAGGAAGAATCCCAAACCATAAGATTTGTGGGGGATTTTTGCAAGGAATGGAGGGAGATTAAGTCAATCCTGCAAAGACACTGGCACATTGTACTTTCTGACGAAGATCTGGCTAAAAAACTTAACACCAAAATTGAATTTAGCTGGCAGCGATCACCCAATCTAAAGGACCTCCTAGTCAGTAGCCATTTCTCACAACAACCACTACGTGAGCCACCAATAAAAGGAAGCTACCCTTGTGGTAACTGTAAGATCTGCCAACATGTGGTTAACAAACAAGAACTGGTGGACAAATATGGTGACAAGGTAAAAATTAACGACTTCTTCAATTGCAAAAGCAAGAATGTCGTCTATTGCATTTCTTGCCCATGCGATCTGAGATATGTAGGAATGACTACTCGCATGCTAAAAATCAGAACTCTTGAACATATGAGCAACATTAGAAATGCTGACAAACATCAACAAAGAATGCAACAACTGACAACTATTTCAAAACACTTCCTAACTCATCACTCAGGCTCAGTACAAGATCTCAAAGTACACGGCCTTGAGCAAATCAAACCAGGAATCCGAGGTGGAGACATTACACGGATGCTCCTCAGAAAGGAGAGTGAATGGACCTTTAAACTAGACACCTTGGCTCCAAAAGGTCTAAATGAATACCTTAATTACAGTGTATTTTTGTGAAAATGTTCTCTCCATCAAGCTTCATCCATCCTGCTCAACTTAATTTCACCAATGCACATCCTTGATGTCTCTATTCCCTTCCCTTTCAAAACATATGCACTAATATTGTTCTTTTTACTTGTTTACACTTCATTTATAATCTCTTCCAGTATTTCCACCCAGATCTCACCCTCAACTCATTATGTCATCTTCATTTCCTCCCAAGTACTCTCACATTACTCCACTATTCACCCACCTCACTACATCCATTTTGACACATGCAAGGGCACCTTTCCCACCCTTAACCTCAATCACTGCCCCCTACCTACTAGCTTAGCTGGCTCGCCTTTACTCTCCAATTCATGCTTTCACATCATTCCCACCCACTCCCATCACCCTTGCCCCAATCCTACCCTTCCCCTCCCCATGTCTTGTTCCATACCCCCTTTCTCATCTCCCCCCCCTCCCCCCCCACACAAAAATTCCTTTCCTCCCCCCTTCCCTCCCCTCTTTCTTCTCCTTTTTCCCTTGTCCCAACTCTTACCTCCCACACCATCTTTCCTCACCACACCTACTATCTTCATCCAATTCACTACATCCTCTCCCTTCTTCTTCCCCCCCCCCACCACACTAACAAACTCCCCTTTTTATTTATTATTTTTTACCTTCTATAAGTTTTGGTTTCTTTCATTTATTTATTTATTTTTATTTTTATATATACAATATTTTTCAATATAGGGCTTATTATCCCCATTTTATGTTCTCCAAACCTAATCGAATTAGCTGGACAACAATTTAACTATACTCTTAATGATATACTGCTTAATCATTCAGTTCTAACTTGTTGAAATTTACTTTTCAACCCCAGGTGATGTAACTTAACTCAGATGCTTTCCATACCTCCCCTACTAATTAACAGGCTGCGCTCCTACATAAATACTGGCAGCGGGGAACTCCGAGAGCAGGCGACCATTTGATCAAGCTCTCAGAGCAAAATGTGCGTCACTTCCGGTTCCGGTGCCCGAACTTCCGGTCGCACGGACCGCGGCCGCCGGCGCCTCACTTCTCGATCGCTGCTCTGTCCACTGGTCTGAGGGTCTCCTGAACAGGTTGGGTAAGAAAAAAGGGTTCTCCTTGCCCAAACCACAGCTCCCCCGTGTTCTCCCATAAGGTCCACCATATACTTCCCCAGCTAACAGGGGAAAGCTGATTAACTCAAGTTATGTGATGTATTTATACTTTTATATTTCTTGTGCATAACATCTCCTTTTGGCGCATGATTACCGGGTAAGGGGGGAGACAGAGGAACCCTCTCACAAGGGATGGTTGCAACTGTAACTATAATGCTAAAATCAATATCAGAGAATTAGGGATATGTTTGTACTTTAGACGCATTTCTCATTGTCCTGATTATTGTGGGCGCTACAAAGCCCTCCTGTTGCTTAGACTATTTGATAGCATAACTGTAGTAGAGTCTGATCTTGGGAATTCCAACCCCAAGACCCCACAGTCATTTTTATTGCCTCAAATCACCACTGACTAGATCTTTCAGCAACAATCTAGCAATTTATTGTATCAATATTCTTTGATACAAATATAACCTGGTATTTATTCTGTGATTGACATCCTGGGTCCCAATACAATCGGTCAACGGTGCGCCTAGGAGACAGACTGTCAAAGTCGAAAAATATCATGATGCATATGCCTTGTACTAACCCCTCATGCACACGCGCGCTGCGCGTGCACTCAGTCCCCCGTGCGTACACATCCCTGCAGGTTGCGTAGGGGACGCACCAGCGTCTCGTGCGCATACGATGTGTATTTACAGCGGAGTTTGTGAGCTTATAGCGTGCGACTCGATCATAGCATATTTAACCCAAATAGTGCATTTTGTAGTTAATATTCCCCTAGACCATGTCAGCGAGTATGATTAGTTTAAACTGTTCCTGGACAGAGGGATTCCTCTTTGCATGATAGGAAGGGTCAGATAAAGGTTGAAAGGTGGTGTCTAGTATCCAGCTGTAGGGTTTTTTAAGGGTAACATTCCGATGTTAGTTAGGAAAGGATCGCTCGCTCCTGCGTATAGTTATGTACAGAAGTAGATTATGAACATTAACTGTATTTGCTGTAAATTACACATGCGGCGGGAATCCTGAGGATACCACCCACCAGAGCAGTTGGGGAAAGACACAGCCCACCTGTTCAAATCCACCTATGACCTTTGCTGTAATGTAGAGACACATCTCTGTGTCCAATGAACAATGAGATTACAGGGACCATTGTATTGTGAATGTATGTTGTGTATATAAAGACCACTGTTGCCTGGCCAGCCTCATGTCTCTGAAGGCTTTCTACCTGAACAGCTGAGGACTGGACTCCAGGTCGCGCTTGCGAAAGATTCCCCACGTATGTATATTCTCTGTAGCCATTGTTCGCCATTGTTCATTTTATTCTCTGTTACTCTGTTAGATTTCTGTGTTAGCTTGTAGTGTATAATTTGTACTGTTTTTCCCTTTTTCTCTGAATAATCCACGGAAGTGTTAGAGCTGCTGTGGTTTTTAACCAAACCCGGTGTTGTGTTTTCACTTTCCTGCAAAGGGCTCTCTTAGCGTCTTAATCGCTCAAACAGCATACACATTGTTAAAGGTTTTAAGCGTTACATCGTTACAGTATTTGATTATTAAGGTTTAGAGTATAAGCATATTCTTACTGTGTTTAGTTAACAAGGTTTACTGTATATCATTCTGTGAGCGTCTGCACCGCTCGTGTTTCTTCTCATGGTGCAGCGTCTGCTACGCTAATAGCGTAGCAGTACGGTACTCGGTACGCCTAAAGCGTGCTTGGTACGAAGCATGAATCTGTGAGCGTACGTGTCGCTCGTGCGTCGCACCCACGGCCTAGCGTCTGATACGCTAAGTGCGTACCCCTGCGGTACTCAGTGCGCAAATAGCGTACGTGGTCCGTAATAGTATATAGCTTTATGTTTAAAGGTAATAATTGACATTATCAGGACTTACCTACGGTCAGACCGCACTGAGTATGCCCAAACTCGTCTGATCTTGGAAGCCAAGCACTGCAGGGCCTGGTTAGTACCTGGATGGGGAACCACCAGGGAATACTAGGTACCGTAGGTATTTTACTCTCCAGCAGCTAAAACATTTTGGGACCCAGTGCATCAACCTTCAGGTTACAGCATTTATCAGACTATATCGGACCCGAGGTAGTGACCTCACTCATACAAAATTTTGATCATAGAGGATATGTATGATTCATCTTTGTGAATGAGGTTTTATTTATTTTCGCTCACTTAAATTATTATCCTGCCTATAATAGGTACATTAGCACTTATGAACACCTATGCTCTTCCATTATTGATGCCAGCTCTTGTCTTTTCGTAAAGTATACATTAATAAAAGTTATGTCTTAATAATTTCATCATTTCAATTTTTTCAAGTGTGCCCAGGAAAAGGCTTATAGTTGCTTTTTTTGGTCCTTTTTTCTCTCTAAAGGACCATACTTGTTTCATAGTTGTCATAACTATCTTCCGGGAGCACCACCAACCATTTGCTGAACGTATCATTCTAGTAGGCTTTCATGTTGGTTTAACAATAATATTTCTAACTTATTGTAACATAATTGTTATATTTAGATTTATACCTTTTTGTTGAGAATCACAGTGCTAACAGTGTTTAAGGTGCAGAATAATCATCCTGCAGATATGTGCAAAAAAGTATATGTAAGCAATGCATACCTGAAACACCACAAGATGTATCAGAACAATAGACATGATATTTTAAAAAATGCAATGCTGATTAAAAAATAATTAAAATAGTACACATTACATACAGCCAGGAAGACATCATGAATATCCTGATTAACACTACAAAATCACAAAAATGGCCTCAAATATTACCTTGAATGTGTGGACCAAATACAGTTATCACTAACTATATATAGGGGCCACTGTGCTGGTGACACCCTTTGGTGGATGGATGCAGTAATTAGCTATAATTAACCTGCAAAAAAGTGATTTTATTATTTATAATTAAATTAATTTGATTTGATTTGCTTAACCGAGAAGGGGGAGATCACATTTAACTACATGCATAGAAATCGCCTAGCTTACCCCTACTCTGTAATTAGCAATTACAGAAAACATGAAAGACTCAAGGACTCATTGAGGCCTTTGGGGTTCACAGTGTCCTACAGGAACATCCATTTGGCCTCAAGTTGCAGTAGTTTCTTTGCTCTGTCTACCCATCTAAGTGAACAGGGAACCTGTGCTATCATCCGATATCTTAACATGGTCATATTATGTCTTGCCTGTGCAAAGTGTCTCATGACTGCTTGGTCACTATTGCCTGAAATCAGAGCAGCTCTGATGGCCACCCTGTGCTGGGCGATCTTCTCCTTGTATTGTATTTCTGTCTTTCTCACGAAGTGTAAGCCACATGGGCAAAACAGAATGTAAACAACAAACCTGGAAGTACAGGATAATGGAACTTTAATTTCATAAATTTTTCCTGTATATGGATGTGGAAATCTGTTGCCCAAAATGAGGGCTCTGCACATTGTGCAACTTGTGCAGCTGTAACATCCACCAATTCCTACTCGGGAAATGTTGTTGTTTAGAATGTCCCATGCCCTTAATGTCGGTCTTTAATAACATGCCTTTAAGATTCGGACCTCTTCTATAACTCAGCAGTAGTCTGGAGTTTAGTAACGAGGGTAAGTCAGCATCTGAGTTAATGATAGGCCATAGTTGTTTGGCCTTTTTCTGGATGGCCACACTTTTTACAGTGAATCTATTAACCCATGGAACTACTAAATTCCCTAATGTACCAAGGGTCTTTTCTTTCAATAATGTCTCCCTGTCAAGAGAAAGAGCTTTACGCTTGGCTGAAGATAACACTGATATTGGATAACCCCTCAAGAGAAATTTCTGTGTTAATACCTCCAACTGTGCTTCCTTTTCTGCCGGATCACTGGCATGCCCGCATAAATTGCAAATAGGGCAGACTATCTACTGTAGCTCTCGGATGAAAGCTATCATGTCTGAGGATATTGTTTCTGTCTGTGGGTTTAGTGTACAGACATGTTTTAATGAAGTCATTCGTGATCTCGATGTTTACATCTAAAAAATGTATTTGCTGAAAACTGGTGCACATTGTAAGTTGAGCTGGGCATGAGGATGTATTATGCAAACCAATCAGCTCCACAAGTGCTGCTGGTTGTCCCCATCATAAAAGTAGAATATCATCTTAATCGTGATGTCTAAACACATTAGTTGAAATTCCAGGCTCCTCAAAGAACAACTTCATAAAGGCATTTGCGTAGGCTGGAGCCATGCAACGGCCCATAGCACATCCAGAGCTTTGCAAAAAGAAATTCCTATCATACAAAAAATAATTGTGTCTAAGCGTAAACTCCAGGAGACAAATGAAAAAATTAATATTGGCACCTATATATTGTGGACTGGATGAAATGAGGTGCTGTACTGCCTGTAACCCCCACTTGTGGGGTATGCATGTATATAGGGTAGTTACATCAATACTGGCAAGTAAAAAATTATCTGGGACATGTGAGATATCAGACAATTTGCGCAGCAGTGATGTATCCTTTAAATGTGTAACTGTTTCCTGGATGCACGGTTGTAACCATGAATCCAGGAACACAGCAACCAGTTAACTGAGAGACCCCCTTGCAGATTTAATTGGTCTGCCAGTGGGTTTCACCGTGTCTTTATGCTCCTTGAGAATGATGTAGAAAATGGGCACAATGGGATGTGTAGTACACAGAAAGCTCCCGTCTCACTATCAAAAAAGCCACTAGCCACTCCAGACTATACAATTGCTTTCAGTTCACGCTTGAACCCATCTGTAGGGTCATGTTGCGATTTCGTGTACATATTCACATCATCCAAAAGACAAACACATTCCTCCTTATATGCTGATAAGTCCATCACTATAATGGCCCCGCCTTTATCAGCCCCTCTCACTATAATGTCCTGGCTGTCTCTAAGGTTCTTCAACGCTATTTGTTCTTCTTGGGATAGGTTATGATAAATGGATTGTTCTTGCCCACTTACAGCTTTTGTCCATAAGTCTACAAAAAGTGCAGACTGACGGATTAAATGATTGGGGGTCAAATGTCGATACTGGATGAAATGTTTTGCTCACAGCACTAGCTACGGCTTGTGATGAACATGACGGTGTCTGTGCTATGCCAGCTGGCTGATTTTTTTATTTTGTTTTTGTCAAAGAACTCTCTGAGTTTTAACTTTCTGTGAATTTTAAAGTTGTCTAACTTCCATTTAATGTTGTCGTGAAAAAGTGTCGGCACAAAGCCTAGCCCTTTACTGAGTACTTGTTTTCAATAGTGGTTAATGGGGTACTTAATAAATTAAAGATAAGGTCCTCGGATTTTTTGGTGGCCTGGTGCCTCCTCAGCCTCTCCATCTGCCTGCCCATTCTTGTGGGTTTATTCTTCCTCTGGCTTTGCTGGCTCGGGTATCCATGCCTAAAGGGACTTTCTTGGACAAGTGATTACTTGAAGGGACTTGATCACTGTCGCTAGCAGAGGTACTTGAATAACCAGATGCTATCTCGGTCTGTTTTCTACTCCAGGTGTTGTGTCCAGTACTTCTGGTACTGCCTTTAATAGTTCTCTGTGGCATGTTTAGCCAGTTGTAGGCTTTATGCTGAGCATAATCCTGTTGCACCTTAATCAATTTGTACTTCTTAAATTTAATCAAGTCCTTCTTGTAAGTGTCAAGTTGGTTTTGTAACTGAGAAAGCCAGTTGTTGCTACTATCCTGGCTTAGAGTAGACAGGTGTTCTTGTTCAAATGTAGTGATCTTCTCTTTAGCACTCTTGAGTTCTTTACTTGACTCTTCAATCACTAATAAGATCAGATCCATTGAACACTTGTTCAATATGGATATCCAGCGGGTGCAAAATGGTATGCTGTATCTCCCAATTGTGGGGATATTATGCATCCTGAACCCTCTGGGTATCTGTTTTTTCCTGAAGTACTCAGAAAGTGTAAGGCCATGATAAAGATAATCCATCTCTCGCTTTTTGAGCTTAAATAGTTCTCTAAATAATTCTTCATTAGATCCACCACTGCTGAGGTCAAACGCTGGGTCTCTGAATAGAATGTCATTGGCTTCTGCATCCGAGAAACTAAAGGTGTCAGCAGCATTTGGTTAACCAGTACTATGCCATCTCTGTCACTGGATGCCATTTTATACATAAAGAGAAGTGCTTCCACGTGCGTGAAAGTGCTCCAGTGAATTATTGCAAATTAGCATGTGCACATACATCTTTGCTGTATCACGCCATGTATGGCACGGTTTTTCATGTTATAGACTCAGAGATTTAGCTATGCCTTGTGATTTTTCTTAATTTGCTTCATTAATATGTTACTTTATTTATATTCTATTACGGCAAACAAAAATTTTTAAATTCATCCACTCACTACTCATGAGAAACAGCTTAGCCATGTTTTCCATGTTGTGCCAAATTTACCAAAATAGCAAAGATGGACACATCTGTATATATAATTTTTTATTTATGTATGTGCAGGGTAAACTCAGCATAGATAGAACTTATTTTGAGCAGTTTTCCACTGAAAGTTCCTTTGAATTATCCAAGTAACATAGGCTATTAATTATCTCACTATCATGATAATTGGTTAATTAGCGAACAAAATAATCTAGGCATTGAATCATCTGTCATTGTGCCAGAGAAGAGGTAAAGTTGGGGTTAGAGCCACATGGTATCTGGATGATAGCCCGACAGTGAAAAAGTAAAAAGGTCAAAAGGCTTTATAGGTCACCTTTCAGGTGTTTGACATACATCAGGTCGACGTGTTCAAAGGGTTGACATGTACAAAAGACAGGTAGACAGTAGAAGAGGTCGACAGGTTCAAACCGCCGAAATGACAATCATCAACACAAGTTTTTAATTTCACATTTTTTCACAGTTTACCATCCACGTGGACTATGATTGGGAATAGTAACCCTGCCTATGCTCACCATGCCAGGGGATACGGTACCCTAATGGGAGCTTTTAGTTGGGCAAAAATGGAAAAAGCACACAAACAAAAAACAACTAGTGTTGATGTTTTCTATGTCGACCATGTCATGTTGATCTTTTGACATTGTCCATGTCGACCATTTTTGGTAAAACTTTTGACTGTAGAACTTTTTACTGTAGGTCTAATCAAACTAAACCCGAGTCACACATGGGTAATGGGGGGTAAGAGGCACACATGGGTAATGGAGGGGTAAGAGGCATACATGGGTAATGGGGGGTAAGAGGCACACATGGGTAATGGAGGGGTAAGAGGCACACATGGGTAACGGGGGTTAGAGGCACACATGGGTAATGGGGCACATAATAATGGGGCACCACCTGTCATCTAGGAACATTTTAATGTTATTTTATTTAAGTGCAGAAACACAGTGAGCAAAGGTCCGTGGTGGTTTGGATGAAAGGGGCAAGGGTTTGCCAGACAATGTGGTGGCATGCAATGTGCTAAAGAAACTAATACCATTTGCCCCATCACCTGCATGTCCCTGATTGCAGTATTGATGAATCTGGTAGATGATCCCCCCACTTGTAATTGCTAAAATAGAAAAGTATAACTCAAATAAATAACTAGAAGATAGTGAGGCACATGAGTGAACTAAAAAGAAAAAAAGAAAATAAATGATCACTCCGTAATGGCGAGATGGCACAGCTAGTTTAAATATACAGTTGAAAAATCTTACTGTATAACTTATTTTATTTTGGGAGATGATCACACTGTCACCTGCATTCCCATGACAGATCATGAGGCTGATAACCTTTCATGTGATAACACTGACATCCTGGTTACTGATGAATATACATAACTGGATCCTGGTAAGTATACTGTACACAGATATTCTGGGCCAGTCACATATAAGAGGGAAGACGTGAGAGTCAGCCAGTCTGTGATACAATAATACAAGATGGATTCCAGCTCACATAAATTCTATCCTGAACACGGCTTTGATTCTAGAGATTTTCTGGAAAAATATTTTTCTGACAAAGAAGACATGATCTTTGGAGATGATTCAATGAAATTTCCAATGGAATGTTTACATCGTGCTTTCAGTGAGGGTATGTATATTATACTAACAGTGTGTACACTATACTGACCAACTTACCCCTAGTGTACAGTAGGTGCATGCATGTGTGCAGTTGTGTTGAGGATTTAGGCCCTCATTTATCAAGCCTTGGAGAGTGATAAATAGCACGGTGATAAGTACCAACCAACCAGCTCCTAACTTCTATGTCACAGGCTGTGTTTCAAAAATGACAGTTAGGAGCTTGTTGCCTGTTTTTTTTTCACCATGTTACTTATCACTCTGCAAGGCTTGATTAATATGGGCCACAGACTCGATGGGACTTATGTACTGTATATGACAAACATATTCTCGCACAATGCTGCCTATAATGCTCGGGCTATATAAATAAATAATGATACTTTAGATTTATATAAAAGGTAATGGTTATTTTTAATTGCAAAACATTTTGAAGTTTGCATATATATTTATAACTTAATCATCGAAATATACAATAATATATATTATATATATATATATATATATATATATATATATATATATATATATATATATATATAAATGCACATATGGGCGGCACTCACGGCGCAAAAAAAACAGACAGGCAAGTCTGAGAGATACGATCATATATATATATATATATGACATGTGCACCGGACATTTTTGGGGTTTTGTGTTTTGGTTTTGGATTCGAATCCGCGGCCGTGTTTTGGATTCGGACGCTTTTTGGCAAAACCTCCCTGAAATTTTTTTGTCGGATTCGGGTGTGTTTTGGATTCGGGTGTTTTTTTTACAAAAAACCCTCAAAAACAGCTTAAATCATAGAATTTTGGGGTCATTTTGATCCCATAGTATTATTAACCTCAATAACCATAATTTCCACTCATTTCCAGTCTATTCTGAACTCCTCACACCTCACAATATTATTTTTAGTCCTAAAATTTGCACCGAGGTCGCTGTGTGACTAAGCTAAGCGACCCAAGTGGCCGACACAAACACCTGGCCCAACTAGGAGTGGCACTGTAGTGTAAGACAGGATGGCACTTCAAAAAATAGTCCCCAAACAGCACATGATGCAAAGATAAAAAGAGGTGCACCAAGGTCGCTGGATGGCTAAGCTAAGCGACCCAAGTGGCCGACACAAACACCTGGCCCATCTAGGACTGGCACTGCAGTCTCAGACAGGATGGCACTTAAAAAAAATAGTCCCCAAACAGCACATGATGCAAAGAAAAAAAAGAGGTGCAATGAGGTAGCTGGTATGGATAGATAGTATACTTGACGACACAGAGGTAGGTAGAGCAGTGTCCTACTGTACCGTACTGCTATATATTATATACTGGTGGTCAGCAAAATTATGCACTGTCCTACTACTATATATATACTGCGCACAACTTAAATGCACCACAGGTATGGATGGATAGTATACTTGATGACACAGAGGTAGGTAGAGCAGTGGCCTACTGTACCATACTGCTATATATTATATACTGGTGGTCACTGGTCAGCAAAATTATGCACTGTCCTCCTACTATATACTACAATGCAGCACAGATATGGAGCGTTTTTCAGGCAGATAACGTATAATACTGGTGGTCACTGGTCAGCAAAACTCTGCACTGTCCTCCTACTATATAATACTGGTGGTCCCCAGTCCCCACAATAAAGTACACTGAGCACAGATATTTGCAGCACACTGAGCACAGATATGGAGCATTTTTCAGGCAGAGAACGTAGATATTTGCAGCACACTGAGCACAGATATTTGCAGCACACTGAGCACAGATATTTGCAGCACACTGAACACAGAAACTGAGAGAACGCCAGCCACGTCCTCTCACTATCATCTCCAATGCACAAGTGAAAATGGCTGCGACGCGCGGCTCCTTATATACGAATCTCGCGAGAATCCGACAGTGGGATGATGACGTTCGGGCGCGCTCAGGTTAACCGAGCAAGGCGGGAGGATCCGAGTCTGTTCGGAACCGTGAAAAATGGGTGAAGTTCGGGGTGGTTCGGATTCCGAGGAACCGAACCCGCTCATCTCTAATATATATATATATATATATATATATATATATATATATATATATAATTTTTTTTTTTTTTTTTAAATGGGAAGTATTATGATATATCTCTCAACATACAGCTACAGTAATTGATGTTCTGCTGTATACACAGAATGACACTAATCATATAGGAGTAATACACATCAAACAAAAGATGAAATTTTAATGTTTTGGAAACATGTAATTTTATCTGCTACTTGAAACGCCTACAAAAAGGATTCATTTTACTAACCTTGCTTATTAATGTAAACACTTTTCTATTAAAGGTGGTATTTTCCACATTTCAAGTATAGTGACTAGTCAGTGAATCGTAATACACATTTACATTACTTTAACTTTTTAATACCCACTTTGCTGATTGTAAGGGAAAAGGGAGAAAGGGAAATCAGTTGCACAGGAAGAAAGGATACCCCAAATTAATATTTTTCATTAATTGTTCATGAACTTTCGGGGGTGCTACCACAGATCATATCATGATACAGGATAAGGAAAAAGAAGAAAGAAAAGGATCTGTCTCTGGTGCACAAAAGGATCTAAAATATAACTTTTAATTAATTTATTTAAAATTTAATGACATGTTGTACTTTTACATGTCCTACTAATTAACTAGTATGCAAAATAGTAAAAAACACAAATAACACATATGTGTAAGTATGACAACACTGTGAACTACAGACAAGAAAGAATAAACACACATTTCTTAAAAAACTGAGCATCTGTTTTGTGTCTGCCTATTTAATCGCTGTCTTGGTATAAGTTATTAGTGCTCTTTACTTGTTTGCAATTTGTATTATATATTGATACAATTGTGTCAGTGCTGCTACTTTAGTGCTTCTATGTAAACCTTGGCATGTTGCCCAGATTCCTTGTGATTTGGATACTATTGTGTGTCTCAATCTTCAATAGTTTAACTAAATGATCTTGTATGCCTCAAAATATACTTTAATCAGCTAGAATGGCATATGTTATAGGGACAGTTTCTTATATTCTGATACTGTATATTTTATGCAGCAATAGCTGAAATATATAATCCTAAAATGCCTCCCATATACGGTAATCTGATATACGAATATGCTATTACCTGCATAAAGTTTGTAATATGATATTGTAATGCCTCTAAAGCCCAATGTCAGGTATTATACCTTTCATTTATAATATCAGATATCTAGTACTGTCAGGAATGGTATTAATTCACCTCTCACCTATAGTGTCAGGTGTCTGGTTTGTAAAATAGGGTCCCAGGATGCCTCTCAAATCTATGTTCAGTATGGTATCTGAAAAATATATATACCTCTCATATATAGTGTCAGATGAATTGACAAATGATTATCCACATATGTTATCTGGTATAATACTTAGGTATCCATAATACCACTTTGCACAATAACAACATTAAACTCTAAGAAAAGATTGAGTAAAGAACATGTAACACTGCATCAAGAGGAAACTCTGACTTACATTCTTATCTTCACTTTGGATTAGCATAGATGCAAACTATTGCTAGCAGTAGGTTTAATAAGTTCTTTACAAGTGTTGCACGGGGCTCGGCTGTTGGGAATGTTGGATGTCACATGACCGACAACGGCATCCTGACACTGAAGATCCTGACATTGGAGGGGGTACGAATTTTTATCCTCCCTCATCCCCTACCCTAACCATAACCCTCTAATGTTGGTGGCTAAGGATAACCCTCTGGAAGAGCTGTGACAAGGGCTAACCCTTGGGGAGTGGAAGCTAGGTCTAACTACCCCCCCAATGACTATCCCTAACCCCCCGGGCCCTAACTCTAATGGCAAACCCTGATACATACCTTCAGGATGTCATCTGTCAGTGTTCCAGTGCCGGTCTCTTGAGTGGTGTTGGGATTCCGGTGTTGGTCACATTACCAGTGGCACCACAAGGGGGTGAGGGGGTGTGGCCCACACACGGGTTTCAATTACCGAGGGGTGACACCAAAATGCCAGCTCCTGCTCAGTGACAGGACCTGGGTGCTGCACTGTAACATTATGTGCTCGGCTCCTGTCACTGTGTAGGAGCCGGCACTGCAGCCACAGCACTCCCCGGGGGCCACCCGCATCTCCCAAACAACCAGAGTGAGTGACAAACAGGGGTTTGAGATGCAAAGTTCCAGTCCTCCTGCAAAACCCCACCCTCTTCTTACGGGGCTGCACCAT
The DNA here is from genome assembly GCF_028390025.1 of Pseudophryne corroboree. Classification (NCBI taxonomy): domain Eukaryota; kingdom Metazoa; phylum Chordata; class Amphibia; order Anura; family Myobatrachidae; genus Pseudophryne; species Pseudophryne corroboree. The sequence goes on along the minus strand of NC_086453.1, from coordinate 355,201,528 downwards.
GTGTCACCTCTGCACATGACCACCGGCATCCCAACCACCGGGATACTGAACACATCCTAGTGCATGTATATAATTCACTTGGTGCTGTTACTTCTGCCTGGTTAAGGATGGTTAGATGAATGCTGACATAGACTTTCATGTAAATCGCTGCCCAGGTGGATTTTATCTGACATGTCTTTACCTGATCTCTCAGCACCTCTAATAAGCCTTTCATACTCCAAAGTGGTAAATGTACTATTACAGGTTTATTTGCCTGCATTACCTATTGCTGTATTATATTTCCTTAGGTTACAGAGGATTCTGTACTTTGTTTTCATCAGCTCTGATACTATATGTTATCCCAATCCTACTTCGGCCACTAGTTACCTGCTATTGTGTTTTTGTTTTGTTTTTTTGTTTTTCATTCTTCTTCATTGCTCGCTTCCACCCCACCATGTGTTTTCCTGTAATGTTTACCTCCACTGATTGCACACCTTTCCATTGTGCCCTACATGCAGGGTACATCATACGACTACATAAGCATCAGTTTTCCAATATATGAACTTGGCCTTGTATGGCTCACCTCCCACAGTGTAACCTTCAAAGTGCGCCCAACATGGCTGCCCCATATGGTACACTTGTGGATGGGATGAAAAATACCTGGACCTTGTGGTTTTGTTGGAACCCTACTCTAAACTGTAGGACTCTGAAATCACCCCCATTTTGTGTCATCTCTTCTAGGGGAAGACTATTCCACCCTGGGTAATCCTACGCGGAGCGCCCAAGATGGCTGCTGCACTTGGTACCTGTGAGGGTGGAATACACAACCCTTGGAAGTTATTACCCAAAATGCCTTCACCAATCCTGCGTTATGCTTTCTGTGTGCTTAAGGTTTTTCTTTTATGTCTGTGTTGCTTGTCTATTGTTGTATTACTCAAATCCTCTGTATCATGTGTATTGTTTTTGATGTCTGTAAAGCGCCTTGAGTCCTGTTGGAGAAAGAGCGCTATATAAATAAAATTATTATTATTATAACTAAACTTCACAAACATGTAGAAAGTCTTCCTATCAATTGTAACTTTGTAAATAATTCACTGTAGGAGCAAGTAAGTACAATTCAATCCAGAATGCAATAGCTAATTACTCAGGAAACTCTATGTTCCCTTTCACAGATTGCTTGTCCCTCTTTGCCCTGGTGCATAGTTCTATGATTGAGGGGTTAGCTGGACTCATCTGGATGGGTTACAACTGAGTCCACTGAGGCACTCCCATCTGGAAGGCTGAGATATATCCTCAGACTGGTGCAGGATCTCTCTGCACCCTAGGCAAAGTTTCAGCCTAGCGCCCACTTACATACTAACCCCCCCCCCCCCCCCCACATCACATCCCAGAGGGAAGATGCAGGTGGGCACTATGTGTACTGGGGAGAATTGCATCATTATACATATACAGAGAAAAGGGATGATTTTCAAGGACCTTTTGATGTGATGAAGTATATTGACTTTGCTCACAACATACTTTCACTTGAGGGCCATCTATTCTTTATGTATACATGCTAGCTGGCATGTACGGAATCATACATGACATTGAGCACAATTTCACTTTTTTAGATATACTGTATATGGGTTATGAATTTTTTTGCATATACTGTATATGGTAGGGATATTTAATTGGGATTGGCGATGGAATGTCGACAGTCAGAATAACGACAGCGGCATCCTGACCACCATAATCCTGACATTTTGAATTAATATAATTAACGCTACCCCTTCCCTTAACCCTCCCTCCCCACATCCTAAGCCTGACTCTAACCCTCCCTGGCATTCTAACATTCAGGATGCTGGATGTCAGGATAATTGCTGTTGGGTTTTGGCATCAGCATTCTGACAGGTGTTGGGATTCCAGCGCTGTTATTCTGAACTCCGGAATCCCGGCCCGCTGGGATGCCAATAACAGCCCTCTAATTGTATGCATATACATTGTAAAATGGGTACTGGAAATAAAGGTCTCATGAGGCAGGTCTTCTGGTTAAAACGCATTGGGAAGGATGTATTAAGATACATCACCACCCCTCATCGCTTATTGCAGTGATGTTGATTGCATATGTACTAACATATGCGATCAATATCGCAATTCGGTGACGGAGGCCCTCCGCAATACCTGTGAGGTGGTCTGTGGGGGGGGGGGGGTCTCAGTCACCTCCCAGGGGTCTCCACACTGCCTACACACCGGGAAGCAGCAGCAGGCTGCCCCCAGCGCCTCCATTTCCCCCCTGCAGCCGGAAGGACCTCTGGCTGCGTTGCTAGGGGGAGGAGGAGATTACCTTCCGGTACCAGAACTGCCTGGAGGAAGGTATGCTGGGTGGAGGGGGGTTGGTGTTTGTGGCGGGGACGGTGGAGGTGGTGGGTTGTGGCAGTTGGCGATAAGAAGCCAATAGTCTTCTCTAGGGTATCACCATCCAGAGATGGCGATACCCTGCATGGCGAAACACCGGCAGTAGGGTCTTAGTACATTTGAAAATGCGGTAAAACCCCAATTTTCGGGGGTTTTACTGCATATTTCCTTTATTACATCCCACCCATTGTCTTTACTGGCATCAGACATGGAGCAAAGCATACTCAGGCTTGAGCCTGGTCACACAGGCACATACAGAAAATTAACCAACAAACATAAAATGTCCTAGCACTCCTTGTGCTCAGCAAACAGTCTGCCATGTTCTCCTGGTACAGTCAATGTCATCAGTTCCTGGCACTATAAAACTGCATCCAAGTTGCTGGCCCAGTGGCACATGCGGAGGGGGAAAATTCTGAGTACCCAGAAACACCCCCTGACTGGGCATTTTTTTTTTGTGTGTGGACAGATGCACAAAGTTACTTTGAGAGTGACTGCATCGTGCTGCTCCTTAAATTGATAGCTCTGCTTCGCAGGGCTCTCTGCTTTGCAGACACTCGGCAGTGGTGGGCAGGCATTTGGATTATGCGGGAGCTGCAAACACTTGGCAGTGGCAAGGAGCTGTGGTTACTTGTCAGTGGCACAGCAGTGGGCATTTGGCAGTGGTGGCCAGCAGGAGCTATGGGACCATGACAGTGGCGAAATTGGCAGCCGTGGAGGTAGGCACCAGCAGCAGAAGGAGAGGCAGAGAGCGTTTGTGTGTATTATGTAAGTGAGTACTCTTTTCGATCTCTCAAGTAAGCTGTGGCAGTGTTTAATTGCTTTGAAAAGTCCTGCAAGTGCTAAAAGGTGTATGGGTATATTTCCTCATCTGTATCCTGGACGCAGCAGTCAGCTGCTATTTGTGCTGGACTTTGTGCCATTAATATATGTATGTATGTGTGTATATATATATATATATATATATATATATATATATATATATATATATATATATATATATATATATTCAGTTGTGCTCATCAGTTTACATACCCTAGAAGAATTTGTGATTTTATGGCCATTTGTCAGAGAATATGAATGATAACTCACAAACTTTTCTTTCACTCATGGTTAGTGGTTGGGTGAAGCCATTTATTGTCAAACAACTGTGTTTACTCTTTTCAAATCATAATGACAACAGAAACTACCCAAATACCCTGATCAAAAGTTTACATACCCCAGTTCTTAATACCGTGTATTGCCCCCTTTAACATCAATGACAGCTTGAAGTCTTTTGTGGTAGTTGTGGATGAGGCTCTTTATTTTCTCAGATGGTAAAGCTGCCCATTCTTCTTGGCAAAAAGCATCCAGTTCCTGTAAATTCTTGGGCTGTCTTGCATGAACTGCACGTTTGAGATCTCCCCAGAGTAGCTCAATGATATTGAGGTCAGGAGACTGAGATGGCCACTCCAGAACCTTCACTTTATTCTGCTGTAGCCAATGACAGGTTGACTTGGCCTTGTGTTTTGGATCATGTTGGAACATCCAAGTACGTCCAATGTGCAGCTTCCGGGCTGATGAGTGCAAATTTTCCTCCAGTATTTTCTGATAACATGCTGAATTCATCTTGCCATCAATTTTGACCAAGTTTCCAGTGCCTTTGTAGCTCACACATTCCCAAAACATCAGTGATCCACCTCCATGTTTCACAGTAGGAATGGTGTACCTTTCATCATAGGCTTTGTTGACTCCTCTCCAAATGTAACATTTATGGTTGTGGCCAAAAAGTTACATTTTGGTCTCATCACTCCAAATGACTTTGTTCCAGAAGTTTTGAGGCTTGTCTCTGTGCTGTTTGGAGTATTGTAAGCGGGATGCTTTGTGGCATTTGCGTAGTAATGGCTTTCTTCTGGCGACTCGACCATGTAGCCCATTTTTCTTCAAATGCCTCCTTATTGTGCATCTTGAAACAACCACACCACTTTTTTTCAGAGAGTCCTGTATTTCAGTTGAAGTTATTTGTGGATTTTTCTTTTCATCCCGAACAATTTTCCTGGCAGTTGTGGCTGAAATTTTTGTTGGTCTACCTGACAGTGATTTGGTTTCCACAGAATCCCTCATTTTCCACTTCTTAATTAGAGTTTGAACACTGCTGATTGGCATTCTCAATTGCTTGAATATCTTTTTATATCCCTTTCCTGTTTTATACAGTTCAATTACCTTTTACCGCAGATCCTTTGACAATTCTTTTGCTTTCCCTATTACTCAGAATCCAGACACATCAGTGCAGCACTGGATGAAAGATGCAAGGGTCTTTCAGGAGTCCAGAAACTCACTGACCTTTTATACACACACACTGATTACAAGCAAACAGATCACAGGTGAGGATGGTTACCTTTAGTAGACATTCAAACCCGTTTGTGTCAACTTGTGTGCATGTTATCAGGCCAAAATCTCCAGGGTATGTAAACTTTTGATCAGGGTCATTTGGGTAGTTTCTGTTGTCATTATGATTTAAAAAGAGTAAACACAGTTGTTTGACAATAAATGGCTTCACCCTACCACTAACCATGAGTGAAAGAAAAGTTTGTGAGTTATCATTCATATTCTCTGACAAATGGCCAGAAAATCACAAATTCTGCTAGGGTATGTAAACTGATGAGCACAACTGTGTGTGTGTGTGTGTGTGTATATATATATATATATATATATATATATAAATAATATCTGTTAAATGTGGTATAGTAGCCCCATTGCCTTCTGCTTCATACCAGTGCCAGCTTAGGAGAAGTCAATCGTGTGTGTGTGTGTGTGTGTGTGTGTATTTATATATATATATATATATATATATATATTTATTTAGATAGTGATCAGCTGCGCTCAGGGATGCAAACTTGACACAACAAGCATGTCTACTGTCGTCAACATTTCAATGTTATTACAACATATGAAAATGTTGAAATAACATTGAAACATTGTCGACAGTTGATATTGTTGACAGTTGTGTCAAGTTTGCATCCCTGAGTGCTGCTAATCACTTTATATATATCCATATATCTATATCTATATATATATCTATCTATATATATGTTCACCATATATCTGGAAACCACCCTTCAGAAATCCTGCATTTCCGCCTGTGGCCCCTAACGGGCATCAGTGCACATAACTCTGGGTTAAACTTCTCTCCTACTTTTGACTTCCTGCTAGCTATGGGAAAGCTGGAAAACCCAGACTTCTGTTTTTCCACTTGCACAAAGCCCAAAGTTATAAATCTCCAATGCAGGTGCAGAATGTGCAGGTCTGGATTTCTTCTTCGTTGGAGGAAGCTGATCCCACCAGAATGTGTGCAATTGTTGTGAGACACAAACCCTCTCACCACCTGTCCTCCCCGCTTTCGCTTTTCCATGATTGGGGAAGTGCACATCTTCCTTTGTGTTGGCCTACACCATTCAGCCTTCTTGAAAACCTTTTCAGGCATCTCTTCTTGATACCGCATGAACACGGTGCGCTATGGTAGAGAAGCAACCTTCCTTCTTTTCTTTTGGAGGCTGGTTTCTACTCTTTTCCCTTACCTCGCAGAGAACGTGTCCCACAAAGATATAGAAGGAGAACTACTGTAAGTGACGTACAGAGGGAGCAGCGCTCATCTGATGTGGCTTCATCGCATATGAGCATTCACGGCATGTCTAGGCCTTCTGTCTGCCTAGTCATGCCAGGAGTGCACAGAGATGCTCCCATTCTAGTGAATGGGGTGCATGCGCATCACGGACGAGCGTGCACCCCGCACACAGCGACAGATGAAGTCATGATTAGCGTGGCTCCATATGTAGCTGTCTGTCTGAACTGCTCATTTACAGGTCCTACAGGTTCTACTACTTTGTAGGGCCCATTCCAATGGGCAAACAACTTGCTCTCTTGTGTTGGTACAAAGAGTAAGACTTTATCCCCTTGATGAAATTTCTGACCTTGTGCAGAAACATCATAGGCTCGTTTCTGCCAATGTTTAGCCTCTATAATATTTTCTCACACTATAGGACCTATTTTAAACAGTACAGATGGAGCCACACTAATTGTGGCTCCATCTGTGCCTGGGCGCGCCCGCCTAGGCATGCCCATCACCGTGTCTTGGGCATGCGCATGTCCGAGATGCGCACATGCCCCATTCCCTTTAATGGAAGCAACTCTGTGCACTCCCGTAGTGGGGTTAGGCACCGGATCGCCTACTCCCACTGGGAGTGCACACTTGCGATGAAGCCGCACTGGATAAGTGCAGTTTCATCTGTAGCTCATACAGTGTTTTAACAAACTGCATGACATTTGGTTCATGCACCTTCTGCTACTCCCAACCTTCTTTGAAAATGTCCAAAATGAGTCTACTCTGTTTCACAAACAAAAGCTCGAATGGGCTGAACCAGGTTGAGGACTGGGGTAACTTAACTAATAGCGTACATTAGGTAAGGAAGCACTTCATCCCATTCCTGTTTTACTATCTAGGACTGACGACGGATCATAGACTTTAGGGTCCTATTGAATCTTTCCACCAACCCATCCGTCAGTGGGTGATAAACTGAAGAGTGCAGAAGTACTATTCCTAATTTCTTACATAGCTCTGCCATTTCTTGTGACATGAATAGGGTACCTTAATCTGCAAGGATTTCTTTATGGAATTCAAGATGGAAATAGAGAAGTAACACTTTAACGATAGTGACCATTTTGATATAAGCGTGGGTGGTATAATCCAAGACTACTAGAACATATTGGTTACCCCGCTTTGATTTTTCCAGAACTGTTTAACCACGATATCCATTTTAATGTGGTTAAGCAGTTCCCCAACAATAGGCATTGGCACTAGTGGTGCCCTCAAATGAGACCTTGGGCTGGTCTTCTGGCACACAGGATACCATTGGCAGAATCCCTTTACTTTCCAGGCCAAAAGAAGCAGAGCAGAATATGATCTAGTGTTTTTAATTCTTCAAGATTACCTCCCCAAAGGTGGGTATGCGTGGCTCTCAACACTAGTGGTATATTTACCCTTGGCTACAATAACTGCTCAATCTTCTTCCCTTGCTCCACTTTGATTCTGTACATCAGATTGGCTTTCAGGACAGAATAAGGAGTTCCCTCCGGTGGGTAGGCAGTTTTTGCAAGACTTTAACCTCTATAACACTAGACATGATATTTCCAGGGGCAGCATCATTTTGTTGATCCTGGGTAAAACTCTGCAGGTCTATGTCAGCTGGCAGTATATCTTAATCCAGACAGGGGACATCTTCATTCACTATTGGTAACTCACACCTTTCTTCTTCAAATAGGACTGGCCATGCTTTACAACTCTTCTCACTTTTACGAGGTAGGGCTTAGGAGACTTTACATTGGCTTTGTCTCTGGCTCCTTTTTAGCTCCCTAAATCCTGGGAAATTGTGTCCCAATATGAGAGGATAGGGGTGCTTTGGACCCACTATGGCGAACACCTCATAAGTGCTCCCCTTTATGGCAAGACTCACTCGCACCCAGGAGAAGTTTTCTGTGAACCCATGGATGCAGTGTACGTCAACTAACCTTGGCACCTTTTCCACTGGCCTGGGCAGGACAGCCTCTGAGATCATGGTCAGCTCACTCCCTGAGTCTATAATAGCTGGGAGTTCTCGGCCATTTAGTAACACAGTTTCCCACATTAACGGGGATCTGTAATACAGGGGTACCATTGTGCAAAAATCAGGATAAAATCGCACACTCCATAGGCTCTGTTTTTCTTGGCAGTTCCACCTTATATGACCTGCCTCTCCACATTCATAGAAAACAACCGTGACATCTCCAGCAGTGGTTCTTTGTGGTGGATGACAGATGGGGTCACAGGCCACTGGGGTGTAATCTTAGCTGGTTGTCCATTCCCTGGTCTCATTTCTGAAATTTTTTATCATATTTCCTGAGGTCTCATACTACGCCAATACTATGATTAATTCCTCTAAATTCTAAGGATCAGCATGTATGACCTAGTGTTCTTATACAGTCATCAATAACTACTATCTCCACAATCTGAACGGCAGTGCAATCTTATGGCTGTTGCCAAATCCTCCCCTGTCTGGCCAGTTCTGCCACCAGCTCCTGAATTGGGACACATGGTAATAGGGTCCATTCTTGGAAGCACTGCGCTTTGCCAGAAGGAGTAAGATCTGACTGGGCCAGAATAGTACTTTTAACCAAGTAATATTTCTCTGTATCACCAGAGGATAGTTCAGCATAGGCTTTCTGAGCCTCACTGGTAAGATAGGGTGCAAGCTTAACAGCCCAAGTATCAACTGGACACTTTAAGCGCTGTGCCACCCTTTCAAATATAAACAAATGTGCCTCTGAGTCCTCTGAAGCAGACATTTTCTTTAGATACCCTGCAGCAGGTTTTGTGCCCATTGATTGGGTCACTAATTGTAACATATTCTCCTCTGTCTTTTGATGTGAGGCTAGCAAATTTAATAAAGCACAAACAGGTTCCTCCACATTGTCAGTGGGAGGAATATACTCAAACTTTGGTGTTTTTAAAGAAGAAGCTAGTTTGCACAAATACTGTAGCTTTTTAGTACTGCACACAAATACAAAAAAATTGATTTTTTTCTGCTCTGCACACTTATCAGGTATATATGACTACTTACCAGCAAACTTAGCTTTTGAATAGCAGACAGCATTTGTACTGAGAGAAAAAAACTAGCAATTTTTAACTTCACAGTGGCAAGTTAAAATAATACACTTCAGATTACTCAGTGCTTTACCATGACTATGGTTATTTAGTTCCTCCAACCATTACTCACGTAACCAGGAATATTTTATTTTAAATACTTTGGAATGCCGGAGGCTTATTGGTTTTGTGGCGACACAGTAGTGCACATTTTCCACATACAGGCTACCAAATGTAAAATGGGTACTGGAAATAAGGACTCGTGAGGCAGGTCTGGCATCAGACACTGTGCAAAGCATACCCATGTTTGGGCCTGGTCACATAGGTACATACAGAAAATAAACCAACAAACATAAAACCTGTCACTATAATACTGTGTCCTACTCATTGGCACCTAATGAGCATCAGTGCACAGAACTCTGAGTGAATAGGACTTTTACATTACTCTCCTGCTTCTGACTTGCTACAGTAGCTCTGGGGAAGCTGGAAAACCTGATATTCTCTTTTTTTCAACTTGCAGCTGTGCAATCCAGAAAGCCTGGAGTTATAAATATCCACTGCAGGTGCAGAATATGCTGCTTGCTGCTGGAGAGCTGGGATCCAGGGGCCTGGAGAAGGTGCAAAAGGGCTATGATGATAGGCAGTGGGGGTGTTCCTCAGGATCCATAGTAACATTTCCCTCCTACAGTATTTGCCTTCTCATGATATGATGTTACACACATCAGCACAGTGGAAGCGCTAAGACACTCTGTGATACAGCCTGATGGCGGCAGCTGCACCTGATTAGATGGTCTCTGGAGAATGGATGATTTTGCTTCCAACTTCTGTAGAAGTCTATGCCCAGTCCCCTGCATCTCAATAACAAGCAACACTGCCTCCAGCTCAGCAGTATGCATTCACTGACAGATGAGCCAGCTGGCCCATCTCTGGCCTCCTCCACACTCCTCTCTTGGCTGAATTCTAGTGTCCGCTCTCTCACTACCAGGGGTGAGTAGTCACAATGCTCCCTGAGGTGGCACTCAGCCTAAACAGCTCCCTGCTATAAAATTGCTCCCTCAGGAGACAGTCTGTAACTGCCCTTTCTACCTCAGCTGGCTGCAGTTGTTTGTAGTAGCTTCCATTTCATGTGACCTGCTACTGGTTCACAGCAGTCTATACCAGCTGTATATATGAAATTGAATAAATGTCTTTATAAGTGCTGGTGGGTGTCACATATATCTATCTATCTATATATAAATATACAGGGGTGCTGGCCCAATCTTGTATGCTGTAAATATTCAGGAGTGCAGTGGTTGTTAAAAATAAAAGCACACTGGTTCTGTATGCTGTAAAAATACTGGGGTGCTGCTGTAAAAATAATATTACACTGTCCCTGACTGCTGTAAAAATACAAGAGTGCAGTTGTTAACTTAAAAGCTCACTGGTCCTGTATTCTGCAAAAATACAGGGGTGCAGTTGTTAAAATAAAAGCATACTGGTCCTTTATGCTGTTGAGGAAGTCCAGAGTTTGTATGGGACAAAACCTGTTGACATCATCCCTGTTGATTGAGCAGATATCCACTGAGCCACGGATCGTTACAGCGCTCCATCAATGAGCTATTGGTGGCCGGCATATGCCTTCTATTACATCTACCACCTGTGTGCTGAGATGAGCCAAGTGAGCAGCGGCAGAGTGCCGATTTGGCTCTCCATCATCGTGCACGTGGAGTGCCAGTGAGCTGGAAGTGGCGGCTACACATAGCAGATCCACTGGTGCGGGTGTCTCCAATTGGAGAAAAGGTGTGCTATCCATCCCGCACATTGGAATCGGACACTGACACGACTGTTGCTAGAGGCAACGTGCAGCTATATGTGGAGTGAGCATACACCAGACACTACTACAATGCCTGAGTATTATATACAATCCCGCTGGATCGGGTAATTACCATTTGAACTGTCTCCTGGACCGGGACGCCGGTAACAGGTTAAACAATACTGTTACAAATTCATCCTATAGCAGGACTTTGTCAAATATACTGCGTGTGCTCACAAATTGTAGCATTCTCTGCTACTCAGTATCAACACGTGGCTACTTTATTTCAAAGAGTAACATTGTTGCTTCAAATATTAAAGATACTAAATATATTCAAATCCTGGCTCTGGTCCAGAACGGACTTTAGATATCCAGCTCTGTGTTTTTTATTATAATTTTATTTTAGTATATTGCACATATAATTATTATTAAATTGTTATTCAAATATATATGAACCAGTAAAGGTTTTTTATTAAAAGCAAGTTTCTCAATTTATTCAATGAATCCAAACACACTGTCTATTTCAGTTGATACATAAATAATTAATTGTTAGCACATCAAGCGCACACAATCTGTTGCTTTAGCAAGGATGCAGTTGTTAACTTAAAAGCTCACTGGTCCTGTATTCTGCAAAAATGCAGGGGTGCAGCTGTTAAAATAAAAGCACACTTGTCCTGTATGCTGTAAAAACACAGGGGTGCTGCTGTTAAAATAATATTACACAGGCCCTGTGTGCTGTAAAAATTCAGGGGTGCAGTTGTTCAAATCAAAGCACACTTGTCTTGCATGCTGTAAAAATCTAGGGGTGCAGTAGTTAAAAAAAGCACACTGGTCCTGTGTGCTGTATAAATTCAGGGGTGCAGCTGTTAAAATGAAAGCACACTGCTCCTGTATACTGTAAAATTACAGGGGAGCTGGTCCAGTCTTGTATGGTGTAAAATGTATGGGGTGCAGATGTTAAAATAAAAGCACACTAGTCCTGTATGCTGTAAAAATACAGGGGTGCTGGCCCAGTCTTTTATGCTGTAAAAATTCAGGGGTGCAGCTGTTGTAAAAATAAAAGCACACTGGTCATTTATGCTGTAAAAATTTATGGGTGCTGGCCTAGTTTTGTAAAACGAGAGTCTTTTCCTCTTCTTTTTTGGTATACTAGTGTTCACTCTCAGGGGTGCACCTCCACATGAGTTACTGCTATAGTATCCTTCAATGAAGGATTAAATTCTAAACTACAGTGGTTTTTTCCAATTCATTCAGTGTCATATCATATTTCACCACCTGTGCTCAAGTTTCCCATATCCCCTTTCTCCCTCTACATTAAAATTTACCAATCTGGGTTTATCCCAGACTTTCCTATACTTGAAGCACGGTACTATTTATTTGGACTATACCGATATACTGTACTACGGTCTGATTCCACCATCTTTATTATTTTTTGCACAACCAGGACCTAACATGTCATTTAGTCTCAAAAAGGAATTATCCTCCACACGCAAAATCAATGAAAATCTGAGTAACATTTTTCCTACCACACTATCTGATACAACACACATCAATACAGTAGTTGGGGTGACGATTTGAGGAAATTGAGAGTCATTCTACAAAAACAAACAAGGGTTAACTGGGAAATATCCACCTTGGAAAACTATCTTAAACAGAAGATTGTACCTAGGGGCCTACGACCCAAAATCTTTCCGACTTTTGAGCTAGCTACCGGCACACTTAAGGATGACTGGGAAGCAACCCTGCTAAAATGCTCCTCTGAATTGATGCATATTCTTATCAAACACCATACTCTAGTATTAGATGAATGCGAAAAAGAAATTGACAATTTGGGAAAAAAATTGGAAGAATGGGAGAAGGACACCAACTTCCAAGGTAATTTTGAAAAGATTAAAGAAGAACTTAAATCCTATGAACAAGGTATTATTGAATGTAAAAAAGAAAAATTTCTGAGGGACAAACGTGACTTTACCACCAAAAACATTTTCAAGTGGAACCGGTTAGCCCGCTCAGGAGAACGGACATTCCAGAGAGACTATAGTTCATCTGAAGTGGAATCATCTGAAATAGACAAACGTCTATCCCCACAGCAAAGACCTACGGCAGCTTTTTTAGGAGAAAGCTCGGGGAGCAGGGGGAAGTACTGGAATCAAGGAAGAGGAAGATACGGAGGGGGAGGAAAAAGAGGAAAACACACCAATTCCTGGGACTCACCCATACCTCAGAGGCAATCCTCCAGGACATGCAAACCAAAGTAATCGACTCAACTAACCTCAAGATTATCAACTTATCCACGAGGGTATTATCCCCCAGTGAAATGGCGGTTTTAAGTAAGGGATTGACATTCTCACCCAATACATCCATGAACAGGTTCCAATGGGAGAAGGACCTCCGTCTTTTTGGTAGGAAATTACTCCTAAAAAAATTCTTTGCACCAAAAAAAGACCCAATATCCTCACAAATAACAGGAGCATGGATGACTGAGAGCACTGTTGACATTACATCAACACCTGTCACTACTGCTCTCACTGATGAGGAAGCAATGGCACTCGACATTCTGGAAGAACTTTCTGCTGAACAGGGCAACCCCGCTGAAATATATGGTAGCGGACGGAACATCTGTAAGAAGAAAAGTACCTTTACCCCACAGGAAAACATCTGCCCAGAAGTTGGGGTGTTTTTAAACCTTGCTTCCAGGGATATGTATGATCTATACCAAAAAACAAGGAAAACAAGGATACTTGAGGATAATCTAACATCAGAGGAAAGAAGATCACCCAAAGAAATCCAAGAGTGGGATAACATCATGATTAAACCCTCGGATAAGGGTGGGAATATAGTACTGTGGCCAAAAGAACTATATATGCAGGAAGCACGGAGACAACTGACAGATACTACATGCTACCGCCAGATGCTCTTTAACCCTACGGATAACTATCAGATCATATACAACAGATTTATTAATGGGGCCCGGGAGAAAGGTATCATCAGTAAATAGGAACATACTTTTCTTAAAGTGGAACATCCCAAAACTCCAACGTTTTATATGCTGCCTAAAGTACACAAGAATCTTGACAACCCCCCTGGAAGGCCCATAGTATCGGGTATTGAAGGCCTTCTGGAACAGGGGAGCATCTTTCTAGATCAGTAACTCCGACACCATGTACATACATTACCATCCTATGTACAAGACACAAGGGATGTTCTACGGAAAATCCACGACATTCAACTTAGTGGTGATCAGTATCATGTCACACTTGATGTCGAGTCGCTATACACGAGCATTAGACATGAAGATGGGTTAAAAGCAATCAGATACTTTCTGCACAGAGAGCATGGACGATTTCAAACAGTTTTTGCTGGACCTATTGGAGTTTGTACTCAAAAAGAATCATTTTACATTCGACGACAAATACTATCTCCAAGTCCGAGGGACAGCGATGGGCGCGGCATGTGCGCCCACATATGCTAACCTGTTTCTCGGATGGTGGGAGAAAGAGTATGTATTCAGTGACAACAATGATGAGTATACGAACCAGGTGATTATGTGGCTAAGATATATAGACGACATTTTCATGATCTGGCAGGGCCAAGAAGAGGATTTACTGAGATTCATAGACAAACTCAACAACAATGATCTTAATCTGAAGCTTACCCATGCTATCAGCAAACAAGAAGCAACCTTTCTGGATCTATATCTCAGTGTGAATTTACAGGGATATCTCCAGACAGAGCTATTTAGGAAAAGTACAGTGACGAACAGTCTCCTACATAAGAGCAGTGCCCACTTTCCCCCTACAATTAAGAACTTACCTAAGGGTGAGTTTCTTAGACTCAGGAGAAACTGTTCTACCAAACAAACATATCTGGACAAAAGTAAAGAACTAACAGTCAGACTTCGGGAAAGGGGCTATAGCAACAAACTTATCAAATCGGCAAAGTATCATGCATCCCGGATTGAGAGAGAAACCCTTATCTTCCCACAAGATGAAAAGAAGACTGAATCTACGGTAGTGAGATACGTTACCAATTTCTGTCAGGAATGGAGAGAATTACAGACACTGGTCCAGAGACATTGGAAGGTCTTACTTATGGATGAGGACCTGCAGAAAGTTCTGGGAGATAGACCCTCTGTTGTGATTCCAGCACTCTGGTCAGAGGAGATCTTATGGCAAGGACCGGAGCACTGGAACGGAATGCTGGGGAAGGGAGCAGGACAGGAAAATAGCCCCTGGCGCCCTAACTCTGTTGTCTCACCCGTGTTGTCAGAAATCCCCTGCGAGACTATGGTTTCTTGAGCCCTTGGCAGCAGCGTTTGAAGGGCGGATTATGTCTGCCCAACTTCGATGCCCCCCGGTCTTAATGAGAGACAAAGGGAAACCCGAGACAGGGTGATAACAAGAGGCCCTCTAACTAAACAACCAGGCCAGGGGCTAAGCAAACTCAAAACTATAATATGTGCGGAGAAACCGCCAGGGAAAAGGACAACCAAAATATCCACTTGTCCAATTCTCCTACCCGGCACCGCCGAGTACCAGAGAGGACTTGTGGAAGCGGAACCCTCCGCAAATGCTCCAAACACAAAATATAAAAGGTAAAGCGGATGAGCCGCAACACACGGCAGAGCCGCAACTCACGAACACCACTGGATATAAAACGGTGATCAGTCAGGACTCCAGGGAACCAAACGACCTCTTGGGATGAGATGACAACTCCCGAATACCGGACTTCTGAGGACTGGAATGACCGGATACAGCAGGACTGGAAACAGACTCTCAGCAAACAAAGGCAGCATGCAGGAAGCTATTACCGGTGTCTGTGAGAAGCCCTGGGAGTGTATTTAACAAGGAGTCCTCCAATCAGCTGCTAAAGGCTGATTAGAATAAATGCCGTGCAGCTGCCTTGCTGCACGGCCAGAGAGCAGGTGAATATCTTAATTTCCTAAAGCCTAGCAACGGGGAACGAGGTCCGCCAGTGGCGTCCCCGTTGCTAGGGTCCGTGCGGCTCAGCGCGCCCGGCGTCTAGCGTTGCTAGGGAGCCGGCGGCTGTACGCGCACGGCGTCTCTAGTTGCTAGGCGCCGGGCCGCGCAGACAAGCGGACCCCGGCGCCTAACAGTACCCCCCCTTGAGGAGGGGTCAAGGAACCCCTAAAGCCAGGTTTCTGAGGAAATTCCCGAAAAAATGCCCTCTTGAGCTTCGGGGCATGAAGATCCTTATCCAGGACCCAAGACCTTTCCTCCGGACCATAGCCTTTCCAGTGAACTAGAAAATACAGCCGACCCCGGGACGATTTGGAATCGAGAACCTTCTCTACCAAGAACTCCTGTTGTCCCTGTACATCCACTGGAGATCTACCCTGAGAGATCTTCCGAGGAAATCTACTGGAAGAAACGTATTGTTTCAACAGGGAACAATGAAACGTATTTCCAATCCTGAGAGATCTTGGTAAACATAACCGAAAGGCAACTGGGTTGACTCTTTTAATAATAAGAAATGGCCCAATAAATTTGGGTCCCAGTCTAGCCGAGGATTGTCGAAGCCTGATGTTGCGAGTCGACAACCACACCCTATCTCCCACCTTAAAAGTGCAAGGACGTCGGAGCCTGTCAGAAAATTTCTTCTCTCGAAAGGCCGCTTTTCTGATAGCAAGGTGCACCTTTTTCCAAATGGCTCTGAGATGGGAGGTTAAGGTTAGCGAGGAGACTGAGGAATGATGAAAAAAAGAATTAGCTCTGGGGTGAAAACCAAAAACTGAAAAGAATGGAGACTCTTTAGTGGAGGAATGACAAGAATTATTGTAAGCAAATTCAGCCAACGGAAGAAACTCGGACCAATCATTCTGGAGTTTGGCTGAATACAAGCGCAAATATTGTTTCAATGATTGGTTAACTCGTTCGGTTTGCCCGTTGGATTGTGGGTGGTAACCGGATGTTAACGACAATTTCATCTTCAATGAGGCACAAAAACATTTCCAGAATTGTGCGATGAATTGTGGACCCCGATCAGAAACAATATCAGTAGGCAACCCATGAAGCCTGAATACATGGCGGAGAAACAAAACTGCCAACCCTTGGGCAGAAGGCTATCGGGGAAGAGCAATAAAATGAGCCATTTTACTAAAACGGTCCACTACCACCCATATGACTCGGAATCCGGCTGAAAGGGGAAGGTCAACCACAAAATCCATGGAAATATGAGACCACGGCCTGAGAGGAACATTTAAGGGCATAAGTTGCCCGATGGGCAAGGAACGGGGAACCTTATGCTGTGCACAAACCTGACATGAATAAACAATTTCCTTGACGTCTTTAGAAAAACCAGGCCACCATACTGAGCGAGAGACTAACTCCAATGGCTTATAGACTCCTGGATGCCCTGAAACTTTGTTATCATGGAATTCCGTTAAAACAGTAGCTCTCAAAAACTCAGGGACGTAAAGACGACCAGCAGGAGTAATTCTAGGAGCTTGGTGTTGAAGCTGTTTTAACTGGGTAAATAAATCTTGTGTGAGGCCCGCCCAGATGACCGAAGATGGAAGTATGGGGGTGACAGGATTGTTATTGTGAACCGGAAGAAAGCTACGTGACAGGGCATCAGCCTTAGTATTCTTGGAACCAGGCCTGAAAGTGATTATAAATTTGAAACGCGTAAAAAATAATGCCCAACGTGCCTGCCGGGCATTAAGCCGCTTAGCCGATTCAATGTATTGCAGGTTCTTATGGTCAGTCAATACCGAAATAGTATGTTTTGCTCCCTCCAGCCAATGCCTCCACTCCTCGAAAGCCCACTTTACCGCCAGTAACTCCCGATTACCAACGTCATAGTTGGATTCAGCGGAGGAGAATTTCCTGGACATAAAGGCACAAGGATGTAACTCCAGAGACTCCGGATCCTTTTAAGAAAGGATAGCCCCCACTCCAACCTCTGAGGCATCAACCTCCACCACAAAGGGCAATTCCGGATTAGGATGTCTGAGGACTGGAGCCGAGACAAAGGCTTGTTTCAAGGCCCGGAAGGACAACTCAGCTTCAAGCGACCAGTTGGTAGGATCCGCTCCTTTCTTTGTCAGAGCTACAATGGGAGCAACCAGGTCAGAAAAAGAATGAATGAACCTCCTATAATAATTTGCAAACCCTAAAAAGCGCTGAATTGCTTTTAAATTGGTGGGTTGCGCCCAACTAAGGATGGCCTGGAGTTTCTTTGGTTCCATGGAAAATCCCTGAGGGGAAATTATGTACCCTAAAAAAGATACTTCCGTGACATGAAACTCACACTTCTCCAGCTTGGCATATAAATGATTCTCGCATAACTTTTGAAGAACCAGACGCACCTGGGTAACATGTTGTTCCATTGATTCAGAAAAAATCAGGATGTCGTCTAAGTAAACGACCACAAATTTCCCTAGGAAGTCACGGAGCACATCGTTAATGAGGTCTTGAAAAACTGCCGGAGCATTGGACAGGCCGAACGGCATCACCAGGTATTCGTAGTGACCCGACTGAGTACTGAAGGCCGTTTTCCACTCATCTCCCGATTTAATTCGGATGAGGTTGTACGCTCCTCTAAGGTCAATTTTAGAAAAAATCACAGCAGAACGTAACTGATCAAAGAGTACAGAAATCAACGGCAAAGGATAGGTGTTTTTAACTGAGATCTTATTCAGGGCTCTAAAATCAATGCAAGGTCTAAGCGAGCCATCCTTTTTCTCCACAAAGAAGAAGCCTGCACTTAAAGGAGATTTTGATGGTCTAATATATCATTTCTCAAGGCTCTCCTTTACATAATCATTCATAGCCGCAGTTTCTGGCCCGGATAATGCATATAATCTTCCCTTTGGCAATGCGGCACCAGGAATTAACTCAATAGCACAATCATAAGGCCGGTGGGGAGGCAGAATGTCCGCATTGCCTTTGGAGAAAACATCAGCAAACTCCTGGTATTCCACCGGAATGAGTTCGGAATGATAGCTGCTACTCTGACTGGAAACGTGATACATTCCTTATCACAAAAAGTACCCCATTGTGAAATCTCCCCCGACCGCCAATCAATGGTGGGATTATGAAAGGCCAGCCAAGGGTGACCCAGAACAAATGTGTAAGAAAGAACTCGATTTTCTCGGAATGTAGAGCTCCTACTGTAAGTAGTACAGGGGGTGTATGGAGAGAAATAATCCCATTAGACAGCGGACTCCCATCTAAGCCATGCATGGTGACACACCTACCCAAAGGTAACTGAGGAATGCCTAAGGCCTTAGCCCAAGTTAAATCCATAAAGTTTCCTGCAGCTCCACTGTCAACAAAAGCCGACACTGAAGAACTGAGGCTGCCAAAGGAAACTTTAACTGGGACTAAAAGGGAGTTATTCGAGGAGATAAGCTGCAGACCTAGGTGAACCCCCTCACAATTCACCTGGTCAAAGCGTTTCCCGACTTGTTCGGACAATTACGAGCAAAATGTCCCTTACCCCCACAGTACAGACAAAGACCAGAATTTTGCCTTCTGGCTCTTTCTTCAGGAGACAGCCGGGAGAGACCCATCTGCATGGGCTCCTCTACGTCTTCAGGAATGGAATATACACACGGACTTGACCTTACAGGTGCTCCTTTTTCAGCCCTCCGCTCTCTGAGACGACGATCAATCTTAATAGAAAGCTCCATGAGTTTATCGAGAGTCTCAGGAGCGGGGTACTGAAGGAGACTGTCTTTTATAGACTCTGATAAGCCGAGGCGAAACTGACTGCGCAGGGCTGGGTCATTCCAGCCACAGTCGTTCGACCAACGGCAAAACTCCGTACAATAAACCTCCGCAGGATTTCTACCCTGTCTGAGAGCGCGCAACTGACTTTCAGCGGACGCCTCTCTATCAGGGTCATCATACAAGAGCCCTAAAGACTCAAAAAAAGCGTCAACTGACAACAATGCCGGATCCTCTGCTCTTAAACCAAATGCCCAGGTCTGAGGATTCCCCAGGAGCAAAGAAATAATAATCCCGACCCGCTGAGATTCAGTACCCGAGGAAGTCGGTCTTAAACGAAAATAAAGCTTACAGGATTCTTTAAAATTAAAAAACTCTTTTCTATCACCAGAAAAACGGTCAGGCAAATGCATCTTTGGTTCAGGGACTACCCTTGGGGAAGCTCGCAAAAGATCTTCCTGCGACTTCACCCGAAGAGAAAGATCCTGAACCATCTGAGTAAGTTCTTGAATCTGGCTGACTAAGAGCTGACCAGGATTTGGCCCTAAACCTGTTGGATTCATGAGGCCGATAAACTCTCACAAAACTGAATGAGAAAAAATTAAACCCCGTTTAATTTTAAGTTTTGGTATGGCCAGTAATAATGTTGTGATTCCAGCACTCTGGTCAGAGGAGATCTTATGGCAAGGACCGGAGCACTGGAACGGAATGCTGGGGAAGGGAGCAGGACAGGAAAATAGCCCCTGGCGCCCTAACTCTGTTGTCTCACCCGTGTTGTCAGAAATCCCCTGCGAGACTATGGTTTCTTGAGCCCTTGGCAGCAGCGTTTGAAGGGCGGATTATGTCTGCCCAACTTCGATGCCCCCCGGTCTTAATGAGAGACAAAGGGAAACCCGAGACATGGTGATAACAAGAGGCCCTCTAACTAAACAACCAGGCCAGGGGCTAAGCAAACTCAAAACTATAATATGTGCGGAGAAACCGCCAGGGAAAAGGACAACCAAAATATCCACTTGTCCAATTCTCCTACCCGGCACCGCCGAGTACCAGAGAGGACTTGTGGAAGCGGAACCCTCCGCAAATGCTCCAAACACAAAATATAAAAGGTAAAGCGGCTGAGCCGCAACACACGGCAGAGCCGCAACTCACGAACACCACTGGATATAAAACGGTGATCAGTCAGGACTCCAGGGAACCAAACGACCTCTTGGGATGAGATGACAACTCCCGAATACCGGACTTCTGAGGACTGGAATGACCGGATACAGCAGGACTGGAAACAGACTCTCAGCAAACAAAGGCAGCATGCAGGAAGCTATTACCGGCGTCTGTGAGAAGCCCTGGGAGTGTATTTAACAAGGAGTCCTCCAATCAGCTGCTAAAGGCTGATTAGAATAAATGCCGTGCAGCTGCCTTGCTGCACGGCCAGAGAGCAGGTGAATATCTTAATTTCCTAAAGCCTAGCAACGGGGAACGAGGTCCGCCAGTGGCGTCCCCGTTGCTAGGGTCCGTGCGGCTCAGCGCGCCCGGCGTCTAGCGTTGCTAGGGAGCCGGCGGCTGTACGCGCACGGCGTCTCTAGTTGCTAGGCGCCGGACCGCGCAGACAAGCGGACCCCGGCGCCTAACACCCTCCTCTAGCTGGAGAAGGGCCAGTAGCTTAAAGGACAAACTGGTAAAAAGCCACTTTGTCAGGAATCTGCCTCGTAAGACCCCACTGAAAGGTACATACCCATGTGGTAAATGTAAGGCCTGTACTCTTATCATCAGAAAGAATCAGATAAGGGATAGATTTGACAACAATATCAAACTGGAACAGTTTATCAACTGTGACACCATGGGAGTGGTATACTGTCTGGAATGTAGCTAATTTAAGGTACGTAGGTATGACAACCCGCGTACTTAAACAAAGCATCTTAGAGCATGTGGCCAACATTAGGAATGCCGCTTCGGATCTAGCCAAGCATAAAAAACTCACGTCAGTGGCTAGACATTTCATGAGATACCATGAGGGATAAACACAAGGATTACAGGCCTTTGGCCTGGAACGTGTCAGTCTTGGAACACGTGGTGGAGATTTGAGTAAAGAACTACTCCGGAAGGAAAGCAAGTGGACGTACAGATTAAACACAGTGAGCCCTCATGGCTTGAACGAGATGATAAACTATAATGTCTATTTATAGACATACTTTATGTGTGTTTAGTCATTTTAGGTCGACTCTTTTCCTGTCAACACCTTACTACACATATCTCTCCCAATCTCCAGAGTACATCCTGCGCTATTACATCAGGGTGCCCGTGGGTGATCTTTTCAAAAGCAGAAGCATTCTACCTGTTTCTAACCCTTAGCATACCTCCCAACATGACCCTCTCCAGGAGGGACAGAATGCTCTGCTCCTGCACTTCCCTCTTAATTTGTGATTGCCATCACCTGTGCTGAAACACCTTTCTTATCCATTAACCTGTTCAACACAGGTGCCGGCAATCATACATTAAGAGAAAAGTCCAGAAGCAGACCATTGTGTCCCTCCTGGAGAGGGTCATGTTGGGAGGTATGCCTTAGGTGTTATGATTCCCGTACTCCAGACCAGCGGAGATCGTATGGCTGAGGTCAGAGTACTGGGAAGATATGCTGGTTGTGGGAGCAGGAAAGCCTAGTAACCCCTGGCGCCCTAACTCCGTTGTCTCGCCCGTGTTATCAGAAATCCCCTGCGAGACTATGGTTGCTTGAGCCCATGGCAGCCGCGTTCGAAGGGCGGATTATGTCTGCCCAACCCCGATGCCCCCTCAGGTCTTAATGGGAGACAAAGGGAAATCCGAGACAGGGTGATAACAAGGGGCCCTCTGACTAAGCAACCAGGCCAGGGGTTACAAGCTAACTAACTAAATCAAAAGGTATGTGCGGACTAGCCGCCAGGGGAAAGGACAACCAAAGATCCACTGATCCGTTACTCCTATCCAGCACCGCTGGATACCAGAGTGGATCAGGGAGAGCGGAATCCTCCGCAAAAGCTCCAGGACACAAATATACTAAATAATAAACAGTAAGCGGACAAGCCGCAACACACGGCTGCGCCGTGACTCACGAACACCACAGGATGTTAAAGGTGCTCAGTCAGACTCCAGGAAAAGATGACAAATCTCTGAGTACAGGACCACTGAGGACAGGAACAACCGGCTTGAGCAGGACTGGATACTTTCTGCAACTGACATAGGCAAACAGGAAGCTGCCGACACCGACTTTCAGAACTGGAGGACAGGCAGAATCCACTGGAACTCAGGGTAGGACACGGGATCAGACACAGGGACTGACACAGGAATCCACACAGGGACTGACAGGAACCAGCTCAAACTTAAAGCAGACTGCAAACCAAGGAATATCATCAGCATCTGCTAACTGCAGTGAGCCAGCATATATCAGAGAGGCCTAATTAATTATCTCTTGCAGCTGGCCTGCTGCACGACTAAGCTGACAAGATGCAATCAGCAGCCAGATGAGGCTGAACACATGGGAACAAGCTGCAATTGCACAGACTCACCAGCGGCAGCAGACAAGAGTAATCCAAAACAGAGCAATGGGAAATCCTGGCATGCAAGACAACTAAATAAACATAAAATAGAAATGAACCACTACCTGTGGTTCATAACATTAGGTGCAGATGGGACACGCTCATTCACTGTATTAATGCATGTCACACAGTGAACAGTAGCCACCCCACTACATCTATGATAGGAGTGCCTTTTTCTTCCCCTTTTCTGCAATCTGCAGCAGCTCATTTGCTCTTCACCTCTCTAACTCACCAATATGACACATGTGTCAGAGGATAGATTGGATATTTACCCTGATTACATTGATTCCTGCATATTGAAATGATGGATATATATGAAGAGCAATAGTGATATATATATATATATATATATATATATATATATATATATTTTTTTTGCTACAGCTTGTTTTTGAGGCATACTAGATACGTTGATTGAACATAATTGAATGCATCCCTCCAGTTGCTTATGAGTATGGGTGGGAAGGAAACTAATGAACATAGTGGATAGTCAGAACACTATTAAGATAAGATTACATACTGTCCAATCTATTCATTCAGTGATGAGAGCAGGTTCCACATTTGAGACCAATGATAGATCACTTTATATCTACATAATTTAGTACCGATAGAACACGTGATCAGTGAACTTTGTCACCTTGAGGGGACCATATGACAATAGAATTGGTGACTGAGAGACATAATTAGACCATTTTCCAATCACAGCAGATAGATTGATATTTAGATCTACTACTGATTGATAGCAGGAGTCACTACAGACATCCCAGCACTAGATTTTAATATTTCATTTCTCATCTTTCTCTATCTTTTAATATTTCACATTTTATTTGTTAGGTGGGGTTTTTTACATTCATTCACAACTATTAAAAGTTAAGTTTTAATGACTATTGTCTAGTTCATAGACTAGCTTTTGCGACCAAGTGCACCATAATACTACCTTTCTTTTTTCTCCTTGGTACAATACCAGGTTTGTACACTGTAAAAATTCATGGGTGCAGCTGTTGTTAAAATGAAAGCACACTGGTCCTATATGCTGTAAAAATACCTGGGTGCTGGCCCAGTCTTGTATGCTGTAAATATTTAGGAGTGCAGTTGTTGTTAAAAATAAAAGCACACTTGTTCTGTATGCTGTAAAAATACCGGGGTGCGGGCCCAGTCTTGTATGCTGTAAATATTTAGGAGTGCATTTGTTGTTAAAAATAAAAGCACACTGGTTCTGTATGCTGTAAAAATACAGGGATGCAGTTGTTAAAATAAAAGTACACTGGCCCTGTATGATGTCAAAATTCAGGAGTGCAGTTGTTAAAATAAAAGCACAGTGGTCCTGTATGATGTAAATATACAGGGGTGCTGGCCCAATCTTGTATGCTGTAAATATTCAGGAGTGCAGTTGTTTTTAAAAATAAAAGCACACTGGTTCTGTATGCTGTAAAAATACAGAGGTGCTGCTGTAAAAATAATTACACTGTTACTGAGTACTGTAAAACTTCAGGGGTGCAGTTGCTAAATTAAAAGCTCACTGGTCCTGTATGCTGTGAAAATACAGGGGTGCAGTTGTTAAAATAAAATCACTCTGGTCCTTTATGCTGTAAAAATACAGGGGTGCTGCTTTAAAAATAATATTACACTGTCCCTGAGTGCTGCAATTCAGGGGTGTAGTTGTTAAAATAAAAGCAAACTGGTCCTGTATGCTGTAAATATACAGGGGTGCTGCTGTTAAAATAATATTACACTGGCCCTGTGTGCTATAAAAATTCAGGGGTGCAGTTCAAATAAATGCACACTTGTCTTGCATGCTGTAAAAATCTAGGGGTAAAGCAGTTAAAGCACACGGGTCCTGTATGCTGTATAAATTCAGGGGTGCAGCTGTTGTTAAAATGAAAGCACACTGCTCCTGTATACTGTAAAATTACATGGGTACTGGTCCAGTCTTGTATGGTGTAAAAAATATGGGGTGCAGATGTTAAAATAAAAGAACACTGGTCCTCTATGCTGTAAAAATACATGGGTGCTGGCCCAGTCTTGTATGCTGTAAAAATTCAGGGATGCAATTGTTAAAATAAGTGCACACTGGCCGTGTATGATGTAAAAATTCAAGGGTGTAGTTGTTAAAATAAAAGTACATTTTATCATGTATGCTTTAAAAATACAGGGGTGCTGGCCCAGTCTTGTATGCTGTAACATCTCAGTGGTGCAGCTGTTGTTAAAATAAAAGCACACTGGTCCTATATGTTGTAAAAATACAGTGGTGTTGGACCAGTTTTGTGTGCTGTATAAATTCAGGGGAGCAGCTGTTGTTAAAATAAAAGCACACTGGTCCTGTATGCTGTAAGAATACAGGGGTGCTGTGAAAATAAATGGGTGCTTTGCTGTGTGCTGTAATAATAAAAGGGTGCTATCCTGTGAAATGTAACACAACAATTTGGAGGGAAAAATAGTGGAAAATCAGGAACCACTTCCAGTTCCTAGTACTAGCGCTGAAGCTGCTGCTGCCACCACTCATGACATTTACAATGCTTTCCATCACCGTCATCTGCTTAGGCCGATGCCCAGTGTCATAGAGGGCATGTAAAATCCAAGAAGCAAAAAATAATAATCAGAAAAAAATTATCTGATGAGAAACTTAAAATTGGAAATTTGCTATTCACGACATGAAGTGGCAAGGAAAGGCTAAGGCCTTGGCCTATGTTCATGACTGGTGGATCAGCTTCTCATGAGGATGGAAACCCTCCTCCTTCCTTCTCAAAAAAATAAAAACATAAGCTTGTTAAAGCACAGGAAAAAACAACTGTGCATTCAGAGATATCACAAATCCCCAAGGAGAGTCCAAGTGTGTCCGCGGTTGCGATGCCTAAGCCTGACCTTTCCAAGACTGTATGGAAAAAGGAGGCTCCTACCACCATTTTCACGCCACCTGCAAGTGCTGGGAGGAGCACCGCTAGTCCAGTTACTAATATTGAGATGGAGGATGTCACTGTAAACGTACACCAGGATGAGAGGGATATTGGTGTAGCTGGCGCTAAAGTGGAAGTTGATGATGAGGATTCTGATGGTGATGTGGTTTGTTTGAATAAGGCACCTGTGGAGACAGTTGTTGACCATAGGATGAGAAAGCCCATTGTCATGCCTGGGCAAAATAACAAAATAGCCACCTCTTCGGTGTGAAATTATTTCTCAACAAATCTGGACAAAAGGTGTCAAGCCAAGTGTTGCCTTTGTCAAGCCGTAAAACAGTAAGTAGGGATAAGGACATTAACCACCTAGGAACATTCTCCCTTATACGTCACCTGCATCACATTTATCAGAAGTCATTGTCAAGATCAAAAACTTTTGGATAGAGTGTAAGCAGTCCACTGACACCTAAATCTTTTCTCCCTATTGTACCCAATCTCCGGCAAGCCACACCACAAACTCCCTCAATGTCAATTTCCTCCTCAGTCAGCAATGTCAGTAGTCCTGCAGGCCGTGTCACTGGCATGACTGATTAGTCCTCTCCTAACTGGGATTCCGCCAGAGGATCCTTGAGTGGTATGTCTACTGCTGCTGCTGCTGCAGGTGTTGTTGCTGCTGGGAGTCGATCATCATCCCAGAGGGGAAGTCGGAAGACCACTTGTACTACTTCAACTAAGCAATTAACTGTCCAACAGTTTTTTGCGAGGAAGATGAAATATGACAGCAGTCATCCTGTTGCAAAGTGGATAACTGAGGCCTTAACAATTATGCTGGTGTATACATGCGTCCGGTATCCGCCATTAGTGCAGTGGGATTTAGATAGGTGATGGATGTACTGTGCCCCTGGTACCAAATCCCGTCTAGATTCCACTCCAAGGTAAATAATAATAAGAAAAGGATCTGTTTATGGTGCGCAAAGAATAAAAATTTAGCTTTTAATATTTTATTTAAAAATGGATGACATGTTATACTATTTCATATCTTACTAATTAACTGTATGCAAAATATTTAAAAAACATATACAGGTGGGTCCACCGTTATCTTGACTAGTTTTCTGTGCCTAGTCACAACATGATTTATTAGCATAAACCCTTCATCTATTGTTCTCAGCTGCAATACAATACAGAGAACAATACAGCAGGGGATTAAGTCATTACAGCAGGGGATTAAGTCCGATTGGCCAGTCTCAGTTAATCCTATTAAAGATCAAGATAATTCATTCATGATGACATTTATAGTATTCACACTTTATATAATGGGGTGGGGAATCGTATGTCAGGAGGATTGATAGTATCTCTCAGATTGCCTCTTACATATAGTGTCAGATTTAATGGCAAATCATCACTTTCAGTCTTGGATGTGGCATTGGTGTATCCATCACATATAGTATCAGATATGTTGATAAGTTGCCACTTTTGTGTATTATATGATATGATTTTAGGATACCTCTTGTAATCACTGTCAGGTATGATATCGGTTCACCTCTCACCTATAGTGTCAGGTGTCTAGCTCATATTATATAATCCTGAGATGCCTCCCATATTCAGTGTCCGGTATGGTATCTATATAGTATACCTTTCACATATAGTGTCAGGTATGTTGATATATTATTACTCATGTGCAATATATGGTATAATACTGAGATGTCTCTTACATACAGTGTCAGGTGTGTTATCAGTTTACCTCTCACTTATAGTGTCAGGTGTCTGGCACTGTCAGGTATGGGATCGGTCCACCTCTCACCTATGGTGTCAGGTGTCTAGCTCATATTATATAATCCTGAGATGCCTCGGTATCTCTAACCAGTACAGACACACTGTACTGGTTAGAGATACAACTCTAGCAATATACAAGTCCGGCTGCCTGGCCATCTTACACAACGGGTTTATAAATGGACATACTGTGTCTATCAAACGGCACACTATGACTAATTAAATGTATTTATACTGAGTATTTTTCAGATATTGCTAACGGCTAATACTATACAGAGATGCAGAAATATTAACACAATTAATTTTCAAGACCTGTCAACCTCCCTGCAACAACTGCTCTCAACTGTTTCTGCATTTACTTCTCCTGAAACTGCTGTATCACTCATGAACCATACTCTAGAAATAGCCCTTGACCAAATGGCTCAAGCTGCCCATCACACTCCATGTAGGTCAAGATGTCAACCGTGGCACTCTAAATTAAAAAGACACCTACAAAAACTCTCATGCAAAGCTGAACATCAGTGGCATAAATATCATATTCCTAGCAACTTTCTCACATATAAGACAGTCTACCACTCTTATTGTTATGCCCTGGACACTGACAAACAAACATATTTCAAACTCTCATCTCTGCTCAAGCCTCTAACCCCAAATTACTTTTTTAAAAATTTAAATCACTTCTGAACCCTCCCTCACCCAACCCACCAGCCACTATCAAGGCACAAGATCTTGCTTCCTACTTCAAGGACAAGATTGAAGAGATCTGAAATGAAATGGTATGCTCTTCCTCAGCCAGTGACCTGCTAAATTCTCTGCCTGAACCCTCTGAAACTCTCTCCTCATTTGATCCCAATGAAGTGTCAACACTCTTCTCAGCCTGATACTCTATTACCTCTCCTCTTGAGCCTATACCCACACAAGTAAGTAAATCTCTGTCTCCTGTGCTCATCCCAACCTTAACTAACATCAGTAATCTCTCTCTCTCTACTGGTATCTTTCCTTCACTGTTCAAGCATGCACTGATTACTCCCATTCTGAAAAAAACTAAATTCTGACCCTAACACTCTCTCAAACTACAATCCCATCTCTCAGCTGCCATATCTCTCCAAGCTACTTGAGAGACTTGCCTACACTCTCCTCACACACTTTATTAAAATACACAATTTATTTGACCCACTTCAGTCAGGCTTTCATTCCCAGCACTCCATAGAGACAGCACTGACTAAAGTAGTGAATGATCTAGTCACTGCAAAGTACTCACTTCTTATTCTTTTAGATCTCTCTGCTGCTTTTGACACTGTTGACCATTTTCTTCTCATACAAACACTACAATCCCTAGGTCTTAAAGACACAGTCCTCTCTTGGTTTCTATCCTACCTATCTTACAGCTCCTTCAGTGTTAGCTTCTCTGATTACAACTCCTCTTCACTATCTCTTTCAATTGTAGTACCACAAGGCACGGTCTTAGGTCCTCTGCTGTTCTCAATCTATACCTCATTTCTTGGTAAATTATCAGCTCTTTTGGATTTCAGTATCATCTGTACACAGATGATACTTAAATCTACCTATCCTCCCCATATTTGTCACCATCTATATTGGTCAAGGTCACTGAATGCCTTTCTGCTGTTTCATCTTGGATGTCATCTTGCCACGTCAAACTTAATATTTCCAAAACAGAGTTAATTAGATTTCCACCGGCCAATAGTAGTTACCAACCTGATATCTCTTTCACTGTTGAGATCTCAACAATAAACCCTACCCCACAAGCTCGCTGCCTAGGTGTCATACTTGACTCAGAACTGTCCTTTGCTCCCCACATTCAATATGTCTCAAGATCATGTTACATGCATCTAAAAAACATATCCAAAATATGACCATACCTTACACAAAACAATGCAAAAACTCAAATCCATGTTTCATTATCTCCTGCATTGATTATTGCAATAGTGTTCTTACTGGTCTTACCAAAAAGAGACTCTCATCACTACAATTCATTCTGAATGCAGCTGCGAGTCTAATCTTCCTTGCTAGACTTTCATCGTCTGCAGATCCACTCTGTCACTCCCTCCATTGGTTACCTGTATTCTACCGTATTTAATATAAAATACTTTTACTCACACATAAGGCCATTAACTATACCACACCAATGTACATTGCTTCGCTCATCTCAAAATATCTCCCAACCCGACCTCTCCAATCTTCACAAGATCTATGTCTCTCATCCACTCTCATTACTTGCTCCCATGCACGATTGCAGGACATCCTTCGGGATGCACCCACTATGTGGACTGCCCTACCACGCACAATAAGACTCTCCCCTAGTCTCCAAACCTTCAAATGTTCCCTGAAGACTCACCTCTTCAGGCTAGCTTATCACATTCCAGAGCTGCTCACTCAACCTTCATAATCTTTCCTATTCAATTATATCCCCACTGTACAGTCCGCACATATCCTCCACATATTTTCTCTTTCTTCACTTTCCCTTCTTTCTGACTAGGGTTCTTCATTGCTGTGATATCATACAACACACCTAGAACCTTTGCAATCTGGTGGATAAATATGCAATAGATAATGCCTTTCCTAGTGTATCAATGCCTATTTCTCTATAGATTGTAAGCTTGTGTGAAGGGCCTTCCTACCTCTGACTGTTTGTTTATTACCCAGTTTTGTTGTATCATTATGTCCAATTGTAAAGTGCAACAGAATTTGCTGCGCTATATAAGAAACTGTTAATAAATAAATGCATAAATAAATAAATATACTACTTTATATTATGTATGAATAGACCAAGCACTTTATATATTAGGATCCCTATTCATTTCCATTGGTGGCTACAAGATGCATCACATCACCGTCGGAAGGGATCACTAATTACACAGTGTGATGAGGATCATAATAACACTGTTTAGTGAATAGATACATTCTGGGAGTATTAAGTTGTATGGCTAGGGCAAGGTATATTATACACTCACCTATCACTATATAACAACAACAATCATGGTATGTCAATCTAAACCATGAAACATATGAACTATGATGACTAGTAGAATCTATGAAAGATATGAAACATAACCTTGATGTAGGACTTTAATTAAAAGGGTAGGATTATAATTATACCGCAGTGATAATCTCACATCTGGGTCTGACACCAACATGTGAGAGACCCCTAGGCACTAAACTAGACAGATAGAGAATATTATATTCTGTATGACTACATTAGGGTCTGATACTAATAAGTGAGTTACCGACATATGATATTGATATTTATGAGTACAGAATCCTACCCGTTGGAAACATAACTATATGGGTACCCATTGCAATAGCACACATACTGTAAATACGCCAGACACCTGACACTATAAGTTAGAGGTGAACAAATATCATACCTGACACTGTGAGAGGTATTATAGGATTATGCCATATATGTCAGACACCTGCCACTATAAGTGAGAGGTGAATTAATAACACACCTGACACGGGTGTTGTATGGCTGACCGGCGGTCAGGAGACCGCTGGTCAGCTTAACGACGCCGGGATCCCGGCAGCATACCGACGCCGGGATCCCGGGGGGAGGGGCGAGTGCAGCAAGCCCCTTGCAGGCTCGTTGCGCTCGCCACGCTGCGGGCTCGGTGGCGACCTGCGGTAGCCACGGGTTCTATTCCTATTCTATGGGTGTCGTGGACACCCATGAGTAGGAATAGTCCCTGTTGGTCGGCATGCCGACCATCGGGATAGTGAGCGGTTGGGATGGTGGAGGAGGTCATGTGACTGTGTGTAAGAGGTATTGCAGTATTAAACCATATATTGCATGCAGGTAACAAGATATCAACATACCTGGCACTATATTTGAGAGGTATATTATATAGATACCATACTGATCACTGAATATGGGAGGCATCTCAGGATTATATAATATGAGCTAGACACCTGACACTATAGCTGAGAGGTGGACCGATATCATACCTGACAGTGCCAGACACCTGACACTATAAGTGAGAGGTGAACTGATAACACACCTGACACTTTATGTAAGAGACATCTCAGTATTATGCCATATATTGCACATGAGTAATAATATATCAACATACCTGACACTATATGTGAAAGGTATACTATATAGATACCATACCGGACACTGAATATGGGAGGCATCTCAGGATTATATAATATGAGCTAGACACCTGACACTATAGGTGAGAGGTGAACCGATATCATACCTGACAGTGATTACAAGAGATATCCTAAAATCATATCCTATAATACACAAAAGTGGCAACTTATCAACATATCTGATACTATATGTGATGGGTACACCAATGCCACATCCAAGACTGAAAGTGATGATTTGCCATTAAACCTGACATTATATGTAAGAGGCAATCTGAGAGATACTATCAGTCCTCCAGACATACGATTCCCCACCCCATTATATAAAGTGTGAACACTATACATGTCATCATGAATGAAAATGTAAAGATAGGATGTGCTTATTAATTACCATTGCCAAATTTATAGCCCTATAACAGGAAAGAAATTGTCTCTACAATATATGCCATTCTAGCCAACTACAGCATATTTTGCAACATATAGGATTACTCTGTTACACTATTGAAGACAGGGACACATAATTGTATCCAAATCCAAAGGAGTCTGGGCAACAAGCCAAGATTTCTACAGAATCACAAAAGTAGCAGCTCTGACATACTGTATGTGGACAGACACAAAACAGACGCTCAGTTTTTTAACAATTCATGTTTATTCCTTCTTTTCTGTAGTTCACAGTATTGTCACACTCTCACATATTTGTTATATATGTTTTTTAAATATTTTGCATACAGTTAATTAGCAAGATATGTAATAGTATAACATGTCATCCATTTTTAATCAAAATATTAAAAGCTAAATTTTAATTCTTTGTCACCATAAACAGATCTTCTTCTTCTTCTTCTTTCATCGCAACATGATCTGTGGTAGCACCCACAAATGCTTATGAACAATTAATGTTATAGACAAATTAGGGGTGCTTCTATACCAATCTACACGATATAGACATCACTAAATATCTCTTCCTGTGCAACCGATTTTTCCTTCCACCCTTTTCCCCAATTGCGATAGATTCCACTTCCCTAGGCAAGTGATTCCTGGACTGTACAGGGACAATGAGACTAGTGTCCTCAGTGTCCTGAAAAATGCAATTGTACCCACTATCCACTTAACAACGGACATGTGGACAAGTGGAACAGGGCAAACTAAGGACTATATGACTGTGACAGCCCACTGGGTAGATGTATTCCCTCCCGCAGGAACATCAGCAGCGGCACCAGTAGCAGCATCTCACAAATGCCAACTAGATCCTAGACAGGCTACGCTGTGAATCACTAGTTTCCGTAAGAGGCACACCGCCGACAACCTCTTACGGAAACTGAGGGACATCATCACACAATGCCTTATCCCACTTAGACTGTCCTGTGGATTTGTGATATCTGAGAATGCCACAAATATTGTGTGTGCATTACATTGGGCAAATTCCAGCATGTCTTATGTTTTGCACGTACAATTAATTTAATGGTACAGAAGTATTGGAAAAATGACAGGGGCGTGCCGGAGATGCTGTCAGTGACCCTAAAAATTGTGGCACACTTTCAACATTGTCTGTGTGCTGAAGACTGGAGTGCCAGCAAACACTCCTGAACCTGCCCTGCCATTACCTGAAGCAAGAGGTGGTAACGAGGTCAAAATCAACACTCTATATTCTTCAGAGGATGGAGGAGCAGCAAAATGCCATTCAAGCCTATACATCCACCTATATAGGCAAAGGAGGGGGGATTGCACCTGACTCAGTGGAGAATGATTACTGTGTTGTGCAAGATTCTCCAACCCTTCGAATTAGCCACACGTGAGGTCAGTTCAGACACTGCCGGGCTTGAGTCAGGTCATTTCCCTCATCAGGCTTTTGCAGAAGCAGCTGGAGAAATTGTAGGAGGAGCTAATAAAAAGCAATTCCGCTAAGTATGTGGGACTTGTGGATGGGGCCCTTTATTTGCTTTGCCAGGATTCCATGGTGGTCAATGTGTTGAAATCAGAGCACTACATTTTGGTCACCGTGCTCGATCCTAGGTTTAAAGCCTAAGTTGTATCTCTCTTTCAGGCAGACACAAGTCTGCAGAGGTGCAAAGACCTGCTGGTGAGAAAATTGTCATCTCAAGTGGAACTTGACCCGTCAACAGCTCCTTCTTCATTTTCTCCTACAACTGGTGCAGCATGGAAAAGGATAACATTTCTGAGCCCTCCCACTGATGGTGATGCAGGACAGTCAGAAGCAAGTGTAGACATCTAGTCCTGACTGAAGGAGCTGCCAACAATTATTGACATGTCTACTGTCAATGCATATGATGTTGTCACCATTGAAAGAATGGTGAAGGATTATATGGGTGACAGGGTGACAGCATGCAAGTAGGCATGTCAGAGAGTCCGTATATGTACTGTATACTGGCAGTAAAAAAAGGCAATTTGGAGGCCCTTGCACAAACTGGCTTTATTTTACCTTAGTTGCCCCTACTCCAGTGTGTACTCTGAAAGAGTCTTTAGTGCAGCTGGTAACCTTGTCAGCGATCGGCGTAGGAGGTTACTTACACAGCATGTGGAGAAGATGATGTTCATCAAAATGAATTATAAATTCCTCCTGGAAAACCTTTACCAGCAGTTGCCTCCTGAAAGTTCACAGGACCTGTGATGGTGGATTCCAGTGGGAATGAATTAATACTCTGTGAGGATGAGGCTATACATACTGAAAGGGGTGAGGAATTAGAGGATGATGATGATGATGATGATGATGAAATCTTGCCTCTGTAGAGCCAGTTTGTGCAAGGAGAGAATAATTGCTTCTTTTTTTGTGAGGGCCTAAACAAACCAATCATATCAGCCACAGTGGTGTGGCAGACCCTGTCTCTTAAATTATTTCTTTATTAAAGTGTGTATGTCCTGTTTAAACAATTTCATCTTGCATCTCTTTTTTTCTTTGCATTACATGCTCCTTGGTGCCTAGTTTTTAAACTGCCATCCTGTCTGCCACTGCAGTGCCACTCATAGATGGGCTAGGTATTTGTGCTGCTTACTTGTGTTGCTTAGCTTAGTCATACAGTGACCTCGGTGCACCTCTTTTTTCCTTTGCGTTATGTATTCTTTGGGGCCTAGTTTTTAAAACTGCCACTACAGTTCCACTCCTAGATAGGCCAGTTGTTTGTGCCGCCCACTTGTGTTGCTTAACTTAGTCATCCAGCGACCTCTGTGCAACCTTTTGGCCTAAAAACAATTTTGTGAGGTGTTCAGAATAGACTGGAAATGAGTAGAAATTAATGTTATTTAGGTTAATAATACCGTAGGATTAATATACCCCAAAATTCTGTGATTTTAGCTGTTTTTATTAAAAATCATCCAGATCCAAAACTAAAACCGGAATTGTTTGTTTTGGCAAAACCAATCTAGATCAAAAACATGAGCAGGGATCAAGGTCCAAAACTAGAGATCAGCGGGATCGGTTTTTAGTGAACCGAACCCTACCGAACTTCACGTACCAAGCCCGGATCCAAGCCAGGCTCTGGTTTTCCCACCATATTCGGAAACCAGAAAAAGGCAAACTGTCATCATCCCGCTGTCGGATTCTCTCGGGTTTTGGATTTCCATATAAGGAGCCATGCGTAACTGCCATTTTCACTTCAGACCTGGGGAGTGTAGCGAGAGGAGGTGTCTCTCTCCTCAGTGTCTGTCTGTGCGGGAAAGTGGTGTGGTGACCTGCTCAGTCTTATGTGTGTCATTCCAGTGCTGTCTTGTCCTGCATCAGTCCAGTGGTGGTGTCCCTGTGCTGCATCAGCCCAGTCACAGTGGTGGTGTGCTGCCATATGTCCAGTACTGCTGTATAAGTGCAGTCCATTGCAGTTGTGCTGTGTTGTCCTGCATCAGTCTAGTGGTGGTGTCCCTGTGCTGCTGTATAACTCCAGTGGTACTGCCATATACAGTATGTCCAGTGATACTTCCGTACAAGTCCAGTGATACTGCCGTATATATCCAGGGATACTTCCGTACAAGTCCAGTGATACTGCCGTATATGTCCAGTGATACTGCTGTATATGTTCAGTGATTCTGTCAAAAAAGTACAGTGATAATGCCGTATATGTCAAGTGGAACTGCTATATATTTCCAGTGGTACTGCCGTATAAATCCAGTCCAGTGGTACTGTCGTATAAGTCCAGTGGTACTGCCATATAACGTAAAGATATATAATTGCGCCTGAGTTACTTATTGTGTTAAATGTATATAGACAATCGATGAGTGATATATAAATTGAAACAAATACAAATATGATATACTGTATGCACCTGAAAATCAATATTTGAATGATACACTGTATAAGTATATGATGTTATACATCCAGTGATGTCTAATCCGTCCATCCTGGAGATGGTCATGTTGAGAGAATGCTGAAAGTATTAGAACAGTTGAAAACGTAGAAGTGATTTTAGGAATCACATATAAACACAGGGCAAACCCATTTAGTCCATAAATTGCATATCAGCAGCTGATGTTCCCCCGTTCCAGGTGATTAATTATATTCTGCCAATAAATATTTTTTTTGGGAAAAATGAGTGTTTCCCATCTGTTTAAAGAAACTGCTACAAGTGGAATTTCACTTAATGAAAAAACGAGTGTGGTACATTTTATTGAACGAAAATATTTCTCATGTGGGGTGATTAGAAGTATAAAAGAAACCTTTATCAGCATGGTGATCAAAAACTCTAAGTGAGTGTTGGTACGTGCACTTGTGAAGTGGTGGTGAGGAACTATTCCTATCAACTATCAAGAAATCTTCACAGGGCCTTCTTTTCCAGGGAGAATTCACAAATATTCTAGACGCAAAAAAACAGTATTACACATTTTGTGTTTATTTTCTTTGTGTTTCATGTGACAATATATCAACTGTTGGAGAGAGGAGTGTTTCTGTTTGTGTAAAGAAACTGCTACGTGTAAAATTCCAAAATTTTGAAAAGTGAGTCTGGTACGTTCTATCAAACGGAACATCTCTTACGTAGGATAATTAGAAGTATAAAAAATACCTTTATGTGTACGGTGATATAAAACTCTAAGTGAGTTTTGGTACGTTCATTTATCCCTGTGAGGTGGTGGTGAGGAACTATCCCTACTAACTATCAAGAAACTCTCACAAGGCCTTCTTTTCACTGGAGAATTCACAAATATCCTAACACTAAAAATAGTATTACACAGTTTGTGTTTATTTTTTGTGTTTCATGTGACAATATATCAACTGTTGGAGAGAGGAGTGTTTCCGTTTATTTAAAGAAACCGCTATATGCAGAATTTCACCTGCTGAAAAGTGAGAGTGTGGTACATTCTACTAAACGAAACATCTCTTACGTGTGATGCTTTGAAGTATAAAATATACCTTATGTGTAGGGTGTTATAAAATTCTAAGCAAATCTTGGTAGGTTCATTTATCCCTATGAAGTGGTGGTGAGGAACTATCTCTATCTACTATCAAGAAAGTCACAAAACACAGGGCTCTTTTCTGCTGGAGAATTCACAGAAACTTCATCACAAAAAACAATACCGCACGTTTTGTGTTTTTTCTTTGTTTTTACATGTAAACAACATCTGGAAGTCACTGGAATGACAAAGAATTTCACAAAGGACTGCAAAGAATCCATGTGATGTACACTTTGATTATATTATCTGATAATTATATGTTAGTACACTAGCGCCTTTGATCTTTCCTCCATCTATCTATTTTCAAGCAATTCTTTGTGTGATCTGGATTTGGGCAGACCACAGGAGGGTTAAGATTGGGCTGATACTTTCAGTGCGCCAGAATTCACACATTTTCCATTTTCATTGTTTTGGGTTTTACCTCTATTACAATTTTGCTGCCACAACATATATCCAAACAAGCAGGGCACTAGATACAAATTTTACTGTACTGCCATATAAGTCCAGTGATACTGCTGTATATGTCCAGTAATACTGCTGTTTAAATCCAGTGGTACTGCCGTATAAATCAAGACCAGTGGTACTGCCCTATAAGTCCAGTGATACTACCATATATGTTCAGTGATACTGCTGTATAAGTCCTGTGGTACTGCCATATAAGTCCAGTGATACTGCCATATAAGTCCAGTGATACTGCTGTATAATTCCAGTGGTATTGCCGTATAAGTCCTGTGATGCTGCCCTATATGTTCAGTGATACTGGCAAATAAGTCCAGTGGTACTACCGTATAAGTCCAGTGATACTGCCGTATAAGTCCAGTGGTACTGCCGTATAAGTCAAGTTATACTGTTGTATATGTCCAGTGGTACTGCCGTAAAAGTCCTTCCTCAGAAGCATAGGGAGTTGAACTAAAAGGTCCTCCTTAAATACCATGTAAATTATCTGAGGAAAGACAGAGATCCGAAAGCGCTTAAGCAGGGAGGTGTGTGCTGGCGACGGACCGCAGAACTGGGGCTGTGACTTGGGACTGTCGGGGACACCGGAGTTACCGGGACTTTGGGTGATTATACCCCGCGATTTCATCTTACAGTTGACTATTTCCCTGGGAATCTCTTCAGCAC
Source organism: Pseudophryne corroboree (assembly GCF_028390025.1). Taxonomy (NCBI): domain Eukaryota; kingdom Metazoa; phylum Chordata; class Amphibia; order Anura; family Myobatrachidae; genus Pseudophryne; species Pseudophryne corroboree. The sequence goes on along the minus strand of NC_086453.1, from coordinate 355,163,168 downwards.
ATGTTACATGTTTGTTTTTATCTGATGTTTGTGAGTGCATTTTATGAAAATTTCTTGCCTGTATTATAAGACGGTGTTGCACTATCACGAGTATCTTTTCTCTAAGAAGTTTATTAACAAGGAAACCTGTATGAAGCAAGTCTATCAATAAGCAGTCATCCTGTTGCAAAGCAGATAACTGAGGCCTTGACAGCTATGTTGGTGTTAGATGTGCATCCGATATCCACCATTAGTGCAGTGGGATGTAGACAATTGATGGAGGTAGTGTGTCCCTGGTACCAAATCCCATCTAGATTTCACTTCACTAGGAAAATGATTCCCGGACTGTACAGGGACATTAAGAAAAGTGTCCTCAGTGTCCTGAAAAATGCGGTTGTACCCAGTGTCCACTGGAACAGGGCAACTAAGGACAACATGATTGTGACAGACCACTGGGTAGATCTTTTAGCTCCCACAGCAACAACAGCAGCAGCAGCGGCACCAGTAGCAGTAGCTTACAAATGCCAGCTTATTCCTAGGCAGACTACACTGTGTTTTTGTTAGAGGCACACCGCTGACAACCTCTTACAGAAACTGAGTGACATCATCGCACAATGGTGTTCCCCACTTAGACTCTCCAGGGCATTTGTGATATCAGACAAGGCCACCAATATTGTGCGTGCATTACATCTGGGCAAATTCCAGCACGTTCCATGTTTTGCACATACAGTTAATTTGGTGGTGCAGAATTTTTATGACAGGGGCGTACAGGAGATGCTGTCAGTGACCCAAAAAATTCCAAGCCACTTTCAACATTCAGCCACTGTGTGCCACTCCTAGTTGGACCAGGTGTTTGTGCCGCACACTTGTGTCACTTACCTTAGTCATACAGCAACCTCGGTGCACCTCTTTTTTTCTTTGCATCATGTGCTGTTTGGGGACTAGTTTTTTTTAAGTGCAACCCTCTCTGCTACTGCAGTGCTACTCCTATGTGGGCAAAATGTTTGTGCTGCACACTTGTGTCACTTAGCTTAGTCATACAGCTACCTCATTGCACCTCTTTTACTTCTTTGCATGATGTGCTGTTTGGGGACTAGTTTTTTTAAGTGACATCCTGTCTGCCACTGCAGTGCTACTCCTAGATGGGCCAGATGTTTGAGCCGCACACTTGTGTCGCTTAGCTTAGTCATACAGCTACCTCATTGCTCCTCTTTTACATCTTTGTAGTGATGTGCACCGGACATTTTTCGGGTTTTGTGTTTTGGTTTTGGATTCGGTTCCGCGGCCGTGTTTTGGATTCGGACGCGTTTTGGCAAAACCTCCCTGAAATTTTTTTGTCGGATTCAGGTGTGTTTTGGATTTGGGTGTTTTTTTACAAAAACCCTTCAAAAACAGCTTAAATCATAGAATTTGGGGGTCATTTTGATTCCATAATATTATTAACTTCAATGCCCATAATTTCCACTCATTTCCAGTATATTCTGAACACCTCACAATATTATTTTTAGTCCTAAAATTTGCACCGAGGTCGCTGGATGACTAAGCTCAGCGACCCAAGTGGCCGACACAAACACCTGGCCCATCTAGGAGTGGCACTGCAGTGTCAGACAGGATGGCACTTCAAAAAAATAGTCCCCAAACAGCACATGATGCAAAGAAAAAAAGAGGCGTACCAAGGTCGCTGTGTGACTAAGCTAAGCGACACAAGTGGCCGACACAAACACCTGGCCTGTCTAGGAGTGGCACTGCAGTGTCAGGCAGGATGGCACTTCAAAAAAATTGTCCCAAAACAGCACATGATACAAAGACAAATGAAAGAAAAAAGAGGTTCAATGAAGTAGCTGTGTGACTAATCTAAGCGACCCAAGTGGCCGACACAAATACGAGTGGCACTGCAGTTTTCTAGCGAGAGGATGAGTGCTTCCATCCTCATGTGAAGCTGAACCACTAGCCATATACATAGGCCAGGGAATCAGCCGTTCCTTGCCACTCCGTGTCGTAAATGGCAGATTGGCAAGTTTACGCTTCTCCTCAGACGCTTTTAAATTTTGATTTTTGGGTCATTTTACTGAACTTTTGTGTTTTGGATTTTACATGCTCTCTACTATGACATTGGGCATTGGCCTTGGCAGACGACGTTGATGCCATTTCCTCGTCTCGGCCATGACTAGTGGCAGCAGCTTCAGCACGAGGTGGAAGTGAATCTTGATCTTTCCCTATTTTACCCTCCACATTTTTGTTCTCCATTTTTTAATGTGTGGAATTATATGCCAGTATCAATAGCAATGGCCTACTACTATATATACTGCGCAATACTGAAATGCACCACAGGTATGGATGGATAGTATACTTGACGACACAGAGGTAGGTAGAGCAGTTGCCTTCTGTACCATACTGCTATATATTATATACTGGTGGTCAGCAAACTGTGCAAAACTGAAACGCACTACAGGTATAGATGGATAGTATACTTGACGACACAGAGGTAGGTAGAGCAGTGGCCTTCTGTACTGTACTCCTATATATTATATACTGGTGGTCAGCAAAATTATGCACTGTACTCCTACTATATACTACAATGCAGCACAGATATGGAGCGTTTTTCAGGCAGACAACGTATAATACTGGTGGTCACTGGTCAGCAAAACTCTGCACTGTACTCATCCTATATAATATACTGGTGGTCCCCAGTACCCACAATAAAGCAGTGTGAGCACAGATATATGCAGCACACTGAGCACAGATATGGAGCGTTTTTCAGACAGACAACGTATACTGGTGGTCACTGGTCAGCAAAACTCTGCACTGTACTCCTCCTATATAATATACTGGTGGTACCCAGTACCCACAATAAAGCAGTGTGAGCACAGATATATGCAGCACACTGAGCACAGATATGGAGCGTTTTTCAGGCAGACAACGTTTAATACTGGTGGTCACTGGTCAGCAAAACTCTGCACTGTACTCCTCCTATATAATATACTGGTGGTCCCCAGTACCCACAATAAAGCAGTGTGAGCACAGATATATGCAGCACACTGAGCACAGATATGGAGCATTTTTCAGGCAGACAACATATACTGGTGGTCACTGGTCAGCAAAACTCTGCACTGTACTCCTCCTGTATAATATACTGGTGGTCCCCAGTACCCACAATAAAGCAGTGTGAGCACAGATATATGCAGCACACTGAGCACAGATATGGAGCGTTTTTCAGGCAGACAACGTTTAATACTGGTGGTCACTAGTCAGCAAAACTCTGCACTGTACTCCTCCTATATAATATACTGGTGGTCCCTAGTACCCACAATAAAGCAGTGTGAGCACAGATATATGCAGCACACTGAGCACAGATATGGAGCGTTTTTCAGGCAGACAACGTATACTGGTGGTCACTGGTCAGCAAAACTCTGCACTGTACTCCTCCTATATAATATACTGGTGGTCCCCAGTACCCACAATAAAGCAGTGTGAGCACAGATATATGCAGCACACTGAGCACAGATATGGAGCGTTTTTCAGGCAGACAACGTATAATACTGGTGGTCACTGGTCAGCAAAACTCTGCACTGTACTCATCCTATATAATATACTGGTGGTCCCCAGTACCCACAATAAAGCAGTGTGAGCACAGATATATGCAGCACACTGAGCACAGATATGGAGCGTTTTTCAGGCAGACAACGTATACTGGTGGTCACTGGTCAGCAAAACTCTGCACTGTACTCCTCCTATATAATATACTGGTGGTACCCAGTACCCACAATTAAGCAGTGTGAGCACAGATATATGCAGCACACTGAGCACAGATATGGAGCGTTTTTCAGGCAGACAACGTTTAATACTGGTGGTCACTGGTCAGCAAAACTCTGCACTGTACTCCTCCTATATAATATACTGGTGGTCCCCAGTACCCACAATAAAGCAGTGTGAGCACAGATATATGCAGCACACTGAGCACAGATATGGAGCATTTTTCAGGCAGACAACATATACTGGTGGTCACTGGTCAGCAAAACTCTGCACTGTACTCCTCCTATATAATATACTGGTGGTCCCTAGTACCCACAATAAAGCAGTGTGAGCACAGATATATGCAGCACACTGAGCACAGATATGGAGCGTTTTTCAGGCAGACAACGTTTAATACTGGTGGTCACTGGTCAGCAAAACTCTGCACTGTACTCCTCCTATAATACTGCTGGTCCCCAGAATAAAGATATGCAGTCCCCTGAAACAAAGTGAGAGGACGCCAGCGGCGTCCTCTCACTATCATTTCCAATGCACGAGTGAAAAATGGCGACGACGCGCAGCTCCTTATATAGAATCTGAATTTCGCGAGATTCTGACAGCGGGATGATGACGTTCGGGCGCGCTCGTGTTAACCGAGCCATACGGGAGAATCCGAGTATGCCTCACACCCGTGTAAAATGGGTGAAGTTCGGGGGGGTTCAGTTTCCGAGGAACCGAACCTGCTCATCTCTACTTCTTTGCATGATGTGCTGTTTGGGGCATAGTTTTTTTAAGTGACATCCTGTCTGCCACTGCAGTGCCACTCCTAGATAGTCCAGTTGTTTGTGCCGCACACTTTTGTTGCTTAGCTTAGTCATACAGCAACCTCGGTACAACTTTTAGGCCTAAAAACAATATTCTTAGTTTTGAGGTGTTCAGAATAGACTGGAAATGAGTGGAAATGAATGTTACTGAGGTTAGTAATGCAGTATGATCAAAATGACCCCCATATTCTGTGATTTTAGCATATATGTTAGGTTTTTTTCCCCAAAAATCATCCAGATCCAAAACCAAAACCCGAAGCGGTGGTTTTGGTAAAACCAATCCAGATCCAAAACAGGAGCGAAGAGTCAGATCCAAAACACAAAACACAAAACACGAAAAGTGCCTGCGGCACATCTCTAACCAAAACTAAAACACAAAACCCAGAAAGTGTCAGCCGCACATCTCTAGTTTTTTAAAAACCAAATACAGATCCAAACTATGAGGGAGATACAGATTCAACACCAAAACCAAGACATGGGGGTCTGTGCACATTTCTAGTGATTCCATTTATCATAAGCACTGTGGACATCATTGATTTCAAGTGTGTATGACTTCTAAGAGTTTTTATTAGGGAATATTATGGACACTTCTGAGGTCTGTAAATGTCTGTGTGTTTAGGCAGGAAAGAGGTTACTGGAAATGCTGGTCAAATAAGTACTTACATTGCGTTTAGCATCTTGATAGATGGAATGCCAGCGGTCATATGACCAATGCAGGAAACCCGGCACCACTCAGGAGAACGGCACAGGAACACCAACAACCAACATCTCAGAAACATAGAAATATAGAATTTGATGGCAAATAGGAACCAGTTGGCCCATCTAGTCTGCCCCTTTTTTTACCATATTTATATCTCAAACCTTATTTCTTTGTAAGGATATCTTGAAAGTAAATATTAGCCTTAGCTGTCACCCCTGGAGGGTTAGCCCTATCCACAACCCCCTGATGGTAAGGGTGGGGGGGAAGTGTAAAAATACTTACCCCCTCCAACTTTGGGATCTTCAATGCAGGGATGCCGGTGTCAGTCATGTGACCTCCGCCATCCCGTTGAGCAGTACTTAATAACGAACCCCCTCATACATTACACTGAAGCAGTATTAGATGTGTGGTGAGGCAGTTGCTTACAGGACATTACAGATTGATTGATTGATACATAGCATATATGCTACATAACATATTATACTCTGTAATCTCTGTGATCTCTCACTGCAGGTCACATTAAGGGGGATCTTTTGATTGACATCAGTACTGGATCCTTCATTCATCATCTCTTTACACCCAGTGGATTTTTCAAACAGATCCTTGTTCTGAAGTGCACTGAGCAATGTATTATGGAGCTGAACAAATGGATTAACACACATACCGGAGCGTTTGATTGGTCTCACATAATGGAATATATTCAATGCCTAGAAGGAAACAGGTAACGTATCTTCCAAAACATCTATTATGAGTTATCCCAGTGTCAGTACACAGTAAACTATTCCAAATGTTCTACTGCCAAAAATAACACATGGGGTTCTTACTGGGTGTCATTTTGCCTGGGCTGAAAAATATCTCTGTTTTACAGCACATGCATGGTCTGCTGGTAAATGTAGTTCAGCAGACTTAGCTAAAATTACTAAACCCCCTAGTGTTTAAACCTTTTTATGAAATTAACAACTTGCCCAAATCCCTGGGTTTCAGTTTCATTCATCACCTAAATCCATATGGTTTCTTCTTCTCTCCTGAAGTTGTGCAATAGGTAGAAATAAGGAAAGCCCTTAGTGAGGGACATGAACTTTTTCCTCACAGAGTATAGACATGAAATAATCAGAAGTAACCATAGAGCGCATAACCAACTGGGTGTGAGTCTGGCTGCAGCATGGGAAACCCTTCTGTTGGCTGATCCTTATTGACCTCTTGTGGTCAATGAATAAACATATTAAATCAGATCAATGAAAGTGCTGATATCTACTTTTCCAGGTGGGATATATCCAGAGCCGGCCCTAACCAAAACAATAACCTAGGCAATATTTTGTCTGGTGCCCCGTAGCATCACCGCTAGTTCTGCCTATGACCCTGTACCCCTTTCCTAGCACCATCACTCCTCACCCATAGCAGTGCTCATTTTGGTGCTCCGACACCCTATATTTTAAATAGGAACAGTGCGCACATTCAGCGCACATCCCAAAAAGGGGTGAGTTCTTGATGGGAAGGGGCATGGCCACACAATAGTTCCCCCCGTTCAAATTACGCCAGACATCAGTGCAACTTTATTCACATTTTATCATGCAATAGTGTCCCTTATTCACATCACACAGTAGTACCACTTTACCTTATATACATTACTCCTTACAGTAGTGCCCCTTATTCACATTACACCACACCATATTTCTCTTTTATCAAATTAGACCACAAAGTAGTGACCTTTCCATATGGTACACCACACAGTAATGCACCTTAAACATATGACACACATTATTAATGTCCTTATAAACAAAATGTGCCTTACAAATGATGCTAGCCTTTATTAATGCCCTTATGCACATAATGTCCCTTACACATGTTGCACATTAATAATGCCCTTATACACATAATGACACACATATTGTCCCTTTCACACATGCCACACTTTATTGATGCCCTTATACACATAATAACACACAATGCCCCTTACACATTTGTCGAACATTATTAATGCATTTATATACATGACACACATAATGCCCCTTACACAAATGCAGAACGCTACTGCACAACCAACCCAACTGCACACAGTAAAAACATGGCTGCTAACACTGTGTCCTCTGCCTCTGTTTGGATACAGATGTGTCCTTCTCATACATAATACCTTAGTACGCCATGCAGCAGGAGATGCCTGATGTGAGTCAGCTGGCAGTTCTGCTAACATTGGGTTTTTATGAAAATGTACCTTATTTGCATTATTATGTGGCTAGTATGCACAAGCATCTTCTACTGATTAAAATGATATCCAGGATGCCTATATTCTGAGTGCGACTGTGGCTGTATCTGCATTTGAAATGCTATGTTAGTGATTTCCAGGATTACACTGTAATATAGCATTTTGTATGCAGATACAGCCGCAGTCACATACAGAATAGAGGCATGCTGCATATCATTTTAATCAGCAGAAGCTGCTTGTTCCCCCAGGTATACCAAATGCCATAGGCATTTGTCTAGTTTGCCTATGCCTAGGGACGCCTCTGGATATAGCATTCTGCATTAGTAAGACCAGTATATGAGGAAAATATATAATCTGCACAGAACCTTAGTTAAATGTTTCCCTAGGTTCCTTTGGCTCCGTGATACTAGATCCCAGAAGTGCCTCTATATGAGCAGTAAATCTCTGTTACAGCCTCTAAAGGGGAGTACACGCGGAGAAATCCGTGTTTAAAATCTAAGCAATCTGGTCAAATTTTAGCACAAATCTTTTGTGTGTATGCCCCCCAGCGATAGCAATGCGTGACCACGCACATCACTATCACTGGTGCTAGATTGAGCCTACATGCAGGCTCAATCTACAGGTCGCTCACTTTAGCACTGTGTGAAGTGAGCGGCCCCCCTTAACCCCACTCCTCGCTCAGCACACTTCACACTATGCTGAGCGGGGGGGAGAGATGAGTGCTGAGTGGTCTGTGATAGATCGCTCAGCACACATCTCTCTAGTGTGTACCCCCTTAAGCCTTATGTGCCACCAGAGATTCCTCTGTGCATGTATAATGAGTCCTCCCGTGGTTTGAGTCAGTAGTGCATCACGTAGATGGGTCTCAGGCATAACTTGTGGCTTCACAGTACTGGAAAAGCATTCCACTTCCATCCCGGAACCACATCTTCTGACCTCACGGTAGGAACCTTCTTCATCCTTCATCCTGCATTCCAACTCTCAGTCTTGGCAGTACTGTAGACTACTGTATATAGAAACCTCTCAGCTAGGGCACTGTTCTCATAATATACAATTTATTGAGACACACTTTGTTGTGATCTATTGCATATGCTGAGATCTGCCTGTCCTATGTTCTGCTACACATCACCGAGCACTACAGTAAATTATAGGATGGGATGTAATTCCACCTGAGTTTGGCGGCCATGTGGGATACCGGCCGAACTGTGATGCTTTATTTAAAGGGGCAATTACTTAAAAGGCAAAACCATGCCTTGCAAGTGATTGCCCCTTTAAATAGCATTTGAGTTCGGCTGATATCCCGCACGGCCGCAGAACTCAGGCGGCATTTCATCCGAATCATTTGTCGCAATTTTTTCCTGACTCCTTAGACACATAAAAGGCGACTTGTCTGTTTGGAAGAGACTAGTAATTCTGTGGTTGGAAAGAGACCGCAGCTGTAACATGAGATATTGTCACACAATTAATTCTGCCATATTTCTTTCACATAATGCAGAGACTGTAGTCCTTTCATGTCAGCAGATACGGTAAATCACACTTGTTAGTTTATAATGTATTTTATTATACTCTAGTCCAGTGGATCACTAACGCTGTCCTCAAGGCACCCTAGCTGTCCAGGTTTTAAGGATACCCAAGATTGAGTACAGATGACTTAATTAGTACTTCAGTCATTTTGATTTATCCATCTGTGCTCAATCAGGGATATCCCTCAAACCTGCACTGTTAGGTTGCCTTGAGAACACTCTGCTGTAGTCATTTTTCCATTCGCTATGACAGTATCCAAACATGATATTCTTCCTAAATCAGATATACTGTATAACATAGAATGAAATAAGGGATGTAAAATAGTGGCTGCGCTGTCTAGAAAAACAAGAAATATAACCATATAGGGTATGCTGCTTATGGAATAGGGGAAATCCCCAGGCCCCTGAGGAAATAGCTATATGTAGATAGTGTGTATTCCAGCGCAAAGACCTTCTATGGGAACAGTGTTTAAAAATGGATTGAATAAAGATTGTATAAACTGTTAGTAGATCAAAATAATTTTATTTGTTTCCAACAGATGATTATCATCTAATTGTTAGATACTGCATTAATTGAAAAGAAGGGAAGGGACAGCTAAAGGGAGAGGGAAGGTGGAGAAGAATGAAGAATGAGAGAAAAGAGAGAGGAAAAAAATATTATTAAATTTTTTTTGTATTGGTTATCAGTAAAAGAATTTACAAAAATCCTGGAACTTCCAAGCTCCTCTCACCCTGTGAGAGGAGCTTGGAAGTGCCAAGATTTTGGACAACCAGTTTTGCCGGCAAAACACCCCTCCGTCGACTGAGACAAGGTACAAAATACCAATCCTTTTTGGACAAGTGTCTTCATTCTGCATAAGAAACTGTCAGTAACAAAATACCCCCCAGTGTGATTGCAACTCACATACTATATGTTTTCACTTACTTTTTTCTGATGGACAATATTTTCTGATGGATAATTTTTATTAGCATCCAAGAGGATCCTCAATTTTTGTAAATTCTTTTACTGATAACCAATACAACAAAATGTTAATAATATTTTTTTCCTCTCTCTTTTCTCTCATTCTTCATTCTTCTCCACCTTCTCTCTCCCTTTATCTGTCCCTTCCCATCTTTCCAATTAATGCAGTATCTAACAATTAGATGATAATCATCTGTTGGAAACAAATACAATTATTTTTATCTACTAAGAGTTTATACAATCTTTATTAAAACCCTTTTTAAACACTGTTACCATAGAAGGTCTTTGCACTGGAATACACACTTCCTACATATAGAATGAAATAAATAGGTTCTATCAATTTCCTGAGTAGAAATTATGTAGAATCACCAATCACCCAAAATGCCGCCTGATGCCATTAGGGACACGCCACAACATGTTCACATTGTCTTTGTGCAAATTGTGTAATTTAATATTTAATAAAGGGGCCAAATACAGTATAAGAAAATGTATTTAGTTATTGCAGATATAGGGGCGTAACTCCCAGAAGCAATGGAGAAACCTGCCTCCGAGCTCCAAGCCCTGAAGGGGACACCTGCATGTCCAGCACCACCTGTGTGGTTCACAGCAGGATCCACATGCAACCTCTGTTCTTCTAATGAGCTCTGTAGCGCACCTGCTGCTGCTGCAGACTTAATCTGCTCTGTCCCAGGAGCCCAGCTAACACCCACAATAGGGGACAGGATGGCCCTGGCCTGGTACCGCTCAGCCTGCGCTGCAGCAAGCAATGGTGTACCCGCTGCTACTGCTGTACTGTGAGATGGGACCCACCCGTGAACGCTGATACTGCATACTGCAAATGAATGAATCTCGTGAGTTTGACCCTGACCCACCGGCCTATGTCACATTGCGTAGCTGGAGCCCTGGCAATTCAGTGTGAGCTCTAGTCTCTGCAGACCGACAGAGAGTTCTAACTTTATAATTCTGTACGGTGTGTGTGTGTGTTTGTGTGTATATATATATATATAAAACGATTCCAAGACTAGGCATTCAATTGTCTTTTATCAAATAATACCTCCAGATACTCAAGCTTGAAGCAACGTTTTGGGTTTATTACCCTTCGTCAGGATTACTACATATGTATTAAGCCTGATGAAGGGTATTAACCCCAAAACTTTGCTTCACATTTCAGTGTCTGGAGGTGTTATTTGATAAAAGACCAGTGAGTGCCTAATCTTGGAATTGTTGTACTATACATTTACGGCACCATGGCATTGGAATTTACAGACGAGGGTGCAACTTACAGATGAGGGTGCCAGCCATCTGGACTCTCTCTCTCTCTCTCTCTCTCTATATATATATATATATATATATATATATATACACACATACACACACACATACCCCATATTTGTTTTTCCTTTTTCTTTTAAGGGGGGCACCAAACTCCAGCTTGCCTCTAGGCGACTGGGATGAAATTATGCCCCTGTGCAGATGGTAATAAAAAAAATCTCAACAAATGAACATTGTGTAATACATTTTCAGATAAAGATATTATTGCATTACAAACGGAGCCCTGCTCATCTATCCCTTTAATAGGATTAATTGAGCCAGTACATTTGGACTTAATCCCCTGCTGTATTGTTCTCTCTGTATTGGATTGAAGCTGAGAACCATATATGAAAGGCTTATGCTGATAAGCCTTGGTGCACCATGGCACAGCAGAGAAGGCTAGATGAGCGAGGCTCCATCTGTATGTCACATTAGTAAAATACATTATTAAAGATAATACCATGTGGATAACAATAATTAGCATTATAAAATCAGCAGATGTCACATAAGTCGAGAAAAGTGAACAATTAATTCCACTTAGGAATCTAAGAAGCTTCATCAAAAGTATATAGTAATGCCCAATTTCTATCGCGTTTAAGTAAGCCTTCCAGAAAACAAACAATGCCTCCCTAAATTTACCTTCCCACCACTGAATCTCCATTAAACATACTGGGTGAGATTCAAATGATATATCACGCCCAATTTCCTTTCTAAAATGATCTCCGTTATCGTGCATATTGCGCCCATAGTAATCAGGTTTAGCTGTGTAAAGGGTTGGGTGCCTCCCTACTCTGGGGGTAGCGAGCTGAAATAATGATACAACGTCCCTGAGGGCAGAAACAGAATGGGTGTGTAAAGGGGTGAAAAGAATTGAATCTCCCCCACTATGTCTTAAAACGATATCTTATTTCTCATGTGGTGGCATGACTAGTCCTAGATCCCAATGCACCTTATTGTGTTTGTATATTTCAGTGTCCTTTTTCAGGATAAAGACATAACATTGAAGACGGCAATAACAAAGACTGTGAAATGTGACACTGACAAAGAGAATCTGACGGACCCGGAGGTGCTCCCACCAGCAGACTGTGTCATCAGTGGATGGATGTTGGATTTCATCAGCAAAGACCAAGATGATTATATAAGTAATTTTAGGAAATTTGTGAAGCTACTGAAACCTGAAGGATACCTGATATTGATTGGAGCTTTAAATGCATCTTTTATCATGATTGGGCAGGAAAAAGTACATCTGTTCAAATATGATGGGAACTTTTTAAGAAAAGTTCTCTTTAGTGAAGGGTTTATTATTGATCACTGTGTAGTCCAGAAAAGAACATCAGTGAGTGACCATGCAGACTATGATGCAGTTATATTTATCACAGCTCACAGAGAGTAATAAGGGCTTGATAGTGAGTCACATGCTGTGTCGGGGTGAAGTTGTGCATTTTATTTTTACTTTGCATGCATCTAAATTGCACCTCACGTGCATCCTGATTGTGTTTTTACAGGGTTGAAGTAGAAACTTTAGACACATGGTGAAGCCAGGGCCAGATTAACAATGGGGCAGATGGAGCTACAGCTCCAGGCCTCCACATACAAATAGGCCCATCATTATGACAGCATGAAAATCACCAGCCTCCAGCTGGCCACATGTTATAAGTATTAAATTGTATTACTATTTTCCACACAAAATTATGTTATTTTTCTCTATTTTACATATCTAGGGAGACATTGGGAATGATGGCGTAGGGGTGTACATGTCTCTCATGGCACTGGCCACACCCACATACCACTGGCAACACCCACACAGCACAGAGGTCACACCCCACCCGCTTCCCATATTAGGCCCTTGAACATTTTCAGCACCATGCCCATGAGGCCCTTTCATCCAGCCCTGGAGGTTAGCATCTCAGTCCTGGCACAGTCACACACACACTTGTATACCGGGAGAAGGGCTTTATACAGGGCCGGTGCTAGGGTATTCGGTGCCCTCCTGCAAACTATACTTTTTGCTCCCTCCTACAAATACAGATGGTGTAAGTGTACTCTACCAGAAAATGGACGCATCATGCTCGTGACTACTTGTAGCACTTTCGCTGGAGCGTACACACCATGCAATCCTATAAATCGAGGGTGCATACACACCCACAGTCACGGTTATCACGGCAGACAAGTCGCATTTGCCGTGCTTAGTCTTTAAGCTGAGAAGGAACACATCTGTATGTCCTCTTGACAAATCTCTTTACAATGTTTCATCGTTTGAATTGTTAAAAGAGAGAGGGAGACAGGGAAAGGGTGCTAGTCAGTGGGTGAGAGGAGAGGGAGGTGGTAGGGAGAAGGTAACGGCAGAGGAGAGGCAGTGGGAGACAGGCAGAGAGTGAAGCTATGGAGAGTCAGTGGATGACAGTGAGAGGTAGACGGTGACAAGTAGAGGGTGAAAAGAGGGTGATGGGGAGATGGTCAGAGTCAGTGGGTGACAGTGAGAGTGTGACAGGTGAGAAAGGTGACGAGGAGAGGGTGATAGTCAGAGGGTGATGGGAAATGGGTTAGAGTCAGTGGGTTATTGAAGAGTCAGTAGGTAACAGGTAGGGGATGACAGGGAAAAGGTTAATGGCAGGGGGAGATGGGCAGAGAGTGTCAGGGGAGAGAGGTGACTGGAAAAGGGTGAGAGTCAGTGGGTGACAGGGAGAGTGTGACATGAAAGAGTTGACGGGGCGAGGGTTATAGTCAGTGGGTTACATGAGAGTCAGTAGGTGGCAGGAGAGAGAGGTGAAGTGTTGAGGGTAACGGCAGAGGGAGATGGGCAGAGAGTGACAAGCAGAGGATGAAAAGAGAGGGTGATGGGGAGGGGGTGAGAGTCAGTGTGTGACAGGGAGAGGGTGAGAGTCAAAGTCAGTGGGTGAGAGGAAAGAGGTAACGGGCAGTGGCAGTGGGTGACAGGCAGTGGGAAACTGCATTAGTCAGAAACAAAAATAGTAACATTAACAAAAAGGTCTTCCAGGAGGAGTAAACACCTCTGAATTGTTGTGCACAAGATAACTAATTGGACAATTCTCTGTGATGCACGGGACAGCTACACAAATTAAAACAACATACTTCTCCAAAATACCAAGATTTTAGTGGGTCTCAAGTTATAGGGTATGTCATTCCTACTAAGCAATTAAGTTTTCATATAATAACAATTTCATAACAGACCAGTTTGAAAGACAAAAAAAAATTAAATGCGTGTGATGAATGGGACTGTATGCAGTAGCCGCTACTAACTAGGATGGCAGCGGCAGTGGTTATGAAAAGGTCCTCTCCGCGAAGGGAATCTAGATGTGCAGTGAGGTAGCATCTAGTTTCCCTTCGCGGAGATGACCTTTCTATGCGGAGCTATGGTAGAGACGTCATGACGTCTCTCCCATAGATTAGAGGAGCGGCGCCGGAGACAGAGTGCAGTGGTCAGGAAGCAGGAATGGGGCTGGTAAGTATTTTTTTTTTTTTACTAGGTGCACAGCTACTGGTGGGCACAACTACTGGGGCCACAACTAATGGGGGCACAGCTGCAGGGGGCACAACTAATGGGTCCACAACTAATGGGAGCACAACAGCTGCAGGGGGCACAACAGCTGCAGGGGGCACAACTACTGGGGGCACAACAGCTGCAGGGGGCACAACAGCTACTGGGTGCACAGCTGCAGGGGCACAACAGCTAATGTGGGCACATCTCCACAGGGTGCACAACTCTGCAGGGGGCAAAATTACAGGGAGTAAAACTAACCACACCCCTTTCCTATGAAGCCACACCCACATTATTTATTACACGCACCTACGGCGCACACTAACCCTGTTTCACCGTCGGGAAGGGG
This sequence comes from Pseudophryne corroboree, assembly GCF_028390025.1. Classification (NCBI taxonomy): domain Eukaryota; kingdom Metazoa; phylum Chordata; class Amphibia; order Anura; family Myobatrachidae; genus Pseudophryne; species Pseudophryne corroboree. Next base: position 355,148,087 of record NC_086453.1, on the reverse strand, counting down.
GGGGGGGGGCGCCAAAGGAAACTTTCGGCCACAAGGTCTAGAACCGGCTCTAACTGTATGTTCACTTTCTGGAGAATCACCCAATTGAGCAATTGGAAGTTTCAAATTAGCTTAATTAGTATTTAATTACTCACCTTCTACAGCACTCCCTCTCCTTCGGTTCTCGTCTTCTTCTCCAGTGACGCAGAGAGATCTTCAAGGGAAGGGACGGGCACAATACTGCCACTAAGCTCTACCCCCCTCCCTGCCACACTACACTATCGCCGCTACCCTGCATTCCCCTCCGCACATACAAAACACTACACTTACCATCTCTGGATGGCTTCTTTCTTCATGCAGGAGCTGGTCCAGCGGTTGGAGGATGCAACAGCTGGGAATAGATGAGAGTGGAGCACAGGAGGTGCACCTTGCACGGATGGGTTTTCAAAGCAGAAAACTGTGTGTCACACATTGCTGATATGCCACTTCTGCACCCAGCATACATTGTCAATATGCCCTTTTCCCCCTAGAGCACACATAAAAAATGCCCCTTTCCCCCATAGCTCAAATGAATATGCCCCTATCCTCATTATACACATTATACACATTAATATGCCCCTTCCCCCCTATTGCACACATTCATATGCCCTTTTCCCTCCATAGCACACATTAATATGTCCCTTTACCAACATGGAGGGATCATTCCGAGTTGATCAATAGCTGCCGTTGTTCACAGCGCATCGATCAGGCTAAAAATTGGCATTTCTGCGCATGCATATGGGCCGCAATGCGCGCGCACGACGTACGGGTAAAAAGTCCTTTGTGGTTTTGCACAGGTTCTAGTGACATTTTTATTCGCACTTGCGGCCACAAGAAGATTGACAGGAAAGGGGCGTTTCTGGCTGTCAACTGACCGTTTTCAGGGAGTGCTTAGAAAAATGCAGGCATGCCAGGGAAAATGCAGGCGTGGCTGGGGGAAAGCTGGGTGGGTGTGTGACGTCAAAAGCCAACCCACCAACGTTAGACTCAACGCACATGAAGAGTAAGTACAGGGCTGGCCTTATTTTGCACAAAATGTTTTTGCAGGCGCTCTGCTGCACAGGCATTCACACTTCTGCAAAGCGAAAATACACTCCCCGGTGGGCGGTGACAATGCGTTTGTATGGCTGCAAAAAACTGCAAGTGAGCGAACAACTCTTAATGACCCACATAGCACACATTAATATGCCCCTGTCCCCTATAGCACACATTAATAAGTTCCTGTCCACCATAGAACACATTAATATGCTACATCCCCCATAGCACACGTTAATATGCCCCTTCCCCATAGCAGAAATTAATATGTCCCTCCCCCCCATAGCACACATTAATTTGCCCCTTTCCCCATAGCACACATTAATAAGCCTCTTTGCCACAATAGCACATATTAATAGGTCCGTTTCACCCAATAGCAAACATTAATAAGCCCCTTCCCCTAAAGCACACATTAATAAACCCTTGTTCCAACATAGCATACATTAATATGCCCCTACCCCCATAGCACACACTAATATGCCCCTTCCACCATTGCTCACATTATTATGCCCCTTCCCCCATAACACACATTAATATGCCACTGTCCCCCCATAGAACGCAATAATATGCCCCTTCCTCAGAGCACACATTAATATGCCCCTTCCCCCCATAGCACACATTAATATGCCCCTTCCCCATAGCACACATTAATATGCCCCTTCCACCCAAAGCACACATTAATATGCCCCTTCCCCCATAACACACATTAATATGCCCCTTCACCGATAGCACACACAAATTTGTCATTCCCCATTGCACAGATTAATATGTCCCCCTCCCCATAGCACGCATTAATATGGCCTTTACCCATAGCACACACTAATATGTCCCTTACCCCATAGCAAATATTAATATGCCCCTTCCCCCATAACAAACATTAATGTGCTCCTGTCGCCCCATAGCACACATTAATATGCCCCTTCCCCCATAGCACGCATTAATATGCCCTTTACCCATAGCACACACTAATATGTCCCATACCCCATTGCACACATTAATATGCTCCCTCCCCCCATAACACACATTAATGTGCTCCTGTCGCCCTATAGCACACATTAATATGCCCCTTCCCCCATAGCACACATTAATATGCCCCTGTCCCCCCATAGAAAACATTAATATGCCCTTTTCCGCCATAGCACACATTAATAAGCACATTCGCCCCATAGCACACATTAATATGCCCCTGTCTAATTATAGCATATATTAATATGCCCCTTCCCCAATAGCAAACAATAATATGCTCCTTCCCCATTGCAAACATTAATATGACCCCTCCCCCATAGCACACATTAATATGCCCCTGTCCCCCCATAGCACACAAAAATATGCCCCTTCCCCATAGCACACATTAATATGCCCCTTTCACCATAACACACATTAATGTGCACCTGTCCCCCCATAGCACACATTAATATGCCCCTTCCCCATAGCACAAATTAATTTGCCCCTGTCCCCCCATAGCACACACTAATATGCACCTTCCAACATTGCACACATTAATATGCCCCTTTTCCACATAGCACACATTAATATTCCCCTTCCCCCATAACACACATAAATATGCCCCTGTCCCCGCTAGCAGACATTAATAAGCCCCTGTCCCCCCTAGCACACATTAATATGCCCCTGTCCCCCCATTGCACATATTAATATGCTCCTTTCCCCATAGCACACATTAATATGCTCCTTTCCCCATAGCACACATTAATATGCCCCTTCCCCCATAGCACACTTTAATATGTATCTTCCCCTATAGCACACATTAATATGCCCCTTCCCCCAATAGCATACATTAATATGACCTTCCCCATAGCACACACTAATATACCCCTTTCCCCATTTCACACATTAATATGCCCCGCCCCCATAACACACATTAATATGCCCCTGTCCCCCATAGCACACATTAATATGCCCCTTCCCCATAGTAAACATTGATATGCCCTTTCCCACCATAGCACACATTAATATTCCCCTTCCCCAATAGCACACATTAAATTGCCCCTGTCCCTCAATATCACACATTAATATGCCCCTGTCCCCCCATTGAACACATCATTGTGCCCCTGTGCCCCATAGCACACATTAAGAAGTACACTCTGTCCCCCCATAGCATACATTTATATGCCCCTTCCCCCACTGCAAACATTAATATGACCCCTCCCTCCATAGCACACAATAATATGCCCCTTTGCCCCCATAGCACACATTAATATGCCCCTTCCCCATAGCACAAATGATTATGTTCCTGTCCCCCCATAGCACACATTAATATGCCCTCTGCCCCCATAGCACACACTAATATCTTCCTTTCCCCATTGCACACATTAAAATGACCCTTCCCCATTGCACACATTAATATGCCCCCTCCCACCAAAGCACACATTTATATGCCCCTTTACCCCATAGCACACATTTATATGCCCCTGTCCCCCATAGCACACATTAATATGCCCCTTCACCAATAACACACATCAATATGCCCCTGTCCCCCAGTACACAATAATATTCCCCTTTTCCCCATAGCACACATTAATATGACCATTCCCCCCATAGCACACAGTAATATGCCCCTTCCCCCATAGCACACATTAATATGCCCATGTTCCCCCATAGCAAACATTAATATGCCCCTTCCCCCATAGCACACACTAATATGCCCCTTCCCCCATTTCACACATTAATATGCCCCTTTCCCCCAAAGCACAAATAATTATGCCCCATCCCCGCCATTGCACACATTAATATGAAGTTTCCTCCATAGAACACATTAGTATGCCCCTTCCCCGCTGTCAGGAATCTCACTTACCAGCACGCTGGTGTGTAGGCCTCCGGAGGTCATGGCCCCAGTCGCGGCTGCATGAGTGCACTGTCCACGAGTGCCATTACTGATGTCGCAGAGTACCCCTGAACTGCATCCAGTGTGTGCCCCACTGTGTTTCGGCATCTGTCTGGTATGGGCGCTACCATGATACCTGTACTCAGCTGATCCGAACTTCCAATCCTGTGGGGTGTATTCTCACAGAGTTCAACATCCAATCATCACAGAGCAAGAAGTATAAGTTCCAGTCCATGGCTCAGTCTCATCGCCTTGGACAACGAGTAACATTCGGTGTGCTAGTTCTCCTGGTTCCCGTGTTCCTGTCTCCAAGTGGATTCCCTGTTGTGAGTCTCATTGTCTCATTCTCCAGCCTTCATTCCTTCTGCCTGCTTCAGACTCCAGCCACAGCCTGCTATATCCATCTGCAGTAATAGACTCTCCTCAGGTGTTTACTCTTTGCTATACCTGTGCACCTAATTACCAGCATTCCATTCTGTGCATTGCATCCAGCATTTACAAGCTTGCTGCGTTAGGACCGTCTACTGCCTGGACATTGCTTGGCTAAAGAACTTTTATGTTACAGAGAATGTGCTTTCTACAATTACCTGAGTTCTGTCTGCTTCAGTTATAATTACCAGTACCGTTTGCATCCAGTTTTCAAGTTATCATTTCCTATTTCTGTTACCAGTGACTTTTGAATATTCATTGCCATTGGATTTAGTCACCGTTCATTATCCTATTATCAGTTGTACCAGTTATTATCTCTACTTCAGTTTCTGTTATTATTGGCTTCCAAGTTATCATCCTTTGCATATCATTCCATCTTTTTTCCAACTACTCTGTGACCTCTGTGACATAATAAATATCATCACATATGCGCAGGACTTTTATTCAGCCTACTCGTTTTATACACCATACCTGCACTGACCTATTAGCACCCCCTCCAGTGACAGACAAAAACAGAAACCTGACACCCCCATAGCACACATAGATATGCCCCTGTCCCCCTATAGCACACACTAATATGCCCCTTCCCCCATTGCACACATTAATATGCCCCTTTCCCCCAAAGCACAAATAATGATGCCCCATTCCCACCATTGCACACATTAATATGCAATTTCCCCCATAGCACACATTAATATGCCCCTTCCCCCATAGCACACATTGAAATGCCCCTGTACCCCCATAGCACATATTAAAATGCACCTTCCCTGCTATTGCACACATTAATATGCAACTTCCCCCATAGCACACATTAATATGCCCCTTCACCCCATAGCATACATTAATATGACCTTCCCCCACAGCACACACTAATATGCCCCTTCACCCATTGCACACATTAATATGCCATTTCCCCCATAGCAAACATTAATATGTCCCTGTCCCCTCTTATCACACATTAATATGCCCCTTCCCCCATAGCACACACTAATATGCCCCTTCACCCATAGCACACATTAATATGCCCCTTCAACCATAGTAAATATTGATATGCCCTTTCCACCAATAGCACACATTAAGAAGCACATTCCTTCCATAGCACACATTAATATGCTCCTTCACCCATGGCACACATTAATATGTCCCTGTCCCCCAATAGCACAGATTAATATGCCCCTTCCCCATAACACATATTAATATGCCCCTTGCCCCTGTAGCACACATTAATATGCCCCTTCCCCATAGCACACATTAATATGCCCCTTCCCCATAGTAAATATTGATATGCCCTTTCCACCCATAGCACACATTAAGAAGCACATTCCTTCCATAGCACACATTAATATGCCCCTTGACCCCATAGCACACATTAATATGCCCCTCTCCCCCAATTGCACAGATTAATATGCCCCTTCCCCCATAGCACACATTAATATGCCTCTGTCCCTTCATAGCATACATTAATATGCCCTTTTCCCCCCATAGTACACAGAAATATGCCCTTTGCCCCATTGCACACATTAATATGACCCTTCCATCCATAGCACACATTAATATGCCCATGTCCCCCATAGCACAAATTATTATGCCCCTGTCCCCCATAGCACACATTAATATGCACCTGTCCCCCATAGCACACATGAATATGCCCCTTTTCCCCATAGCACACATTAATGTGCCCCTGTCCCCCATAGCATACATTAATATGCCCCTGGCCTCCATAGTATACATTAATATGCCCTTTTCCCCATAGCACACATTAATATGTCCCTTCACCCATAGCACACATTAATATGCCCCTTCCACCCATAGCACACATTAATATGCCCCTGTCCCCCATAGCACACATTAATATGTCCCTTCACCCATAGCACACATTAATATGCCCCCCATAGCACACATTAATATGCCCCTGTCCCCCATAGCACACATTAATATGCCCCTGTCCCACATAGCACAGATTAATATGCACATTTCCTCCAATAGGACATATTATTATTCCCCTGTCCCCCCATAACACACACTAATATGCCCCTTCCCCCATAGCACACATTAATATGCACCTTCCCCCATAGCAAACATTAATATGCCCCTTTCCTCCATTGCACACATTAATATGCCCCTTTCAACAATAGCACACATTTACATGCCCCTGTCCCCCATAGCACACATTAAAATGCCACTTCCCCCATAGCACACATTAATATGCCTGATCCCCACATAGCACACATTGAAATGCCCCTGTACCCCAATAGGACAGATTAATTTGCCCTTTCCCTGCTATTGCACACATTAATATGAAGTTTCCCCCATACCACACATTAATATGCCCCTGTCCCCCCCATAGCACATAATAACATGCCACTTTCCATATAGCACACAATAATATGCCCCTTTCCCCATAGCACAGATATATATGCCCCATTCTCCCTAGAGCACAGATCAATATGCCCCTTTTCCCCCATAGCACACATTAATATGCCTCTTCCCCCCATTGCACACATTAATTTGCCCCTTTCCCGATAGCACATATTAATTTGCCCCTTCCCCATAGCACACACTAATATGCCTATTCCCCCATTACACACATTAATATGCCCTTTCCCCCCATAGCAAACATTAATATGTCCCTGTCCCCTCTTAGCACACATTAATATGCCCCTTCCCCCATAGCACACATTAAAATGCCCCTTCCCCATTGCACACATTAATATGTCCCTTCCCCCATTGCACACATTAATATGTCCCTTCCCCCATTGCACACATTAATATGCCCCCTTCAACCATAGCACACATTTATATGTCCCTTCCCCCATAGCACACATTAATATGCCTGATTCCCACATAGCACACATTGAAATGCCCCTGTACCCCGATAGGACAGATTAATATGCCCCTTCCCTGCTATTGCACACATTAATATGAAGATTCCCCCATAGCACACATTAATATGCCCTTTCACCCCATAGCACACAAAAATATGCCCCTGTCCCCCCATAGCACATAGCACTGGACTACTGTAATCTCCTCCTAACTGGCCTCCCTGACAATTACCTCTCTCCACTCCAGTCTATCCTCAATGCTGCTGCCCGGCTCATCTTCCTCACCAAACGCACTACGTCCACCTCCCCTCTCCTACAAGCCCTTCACTGGCTTCCCTTCCCTTTCAGAATCCAATTCAAACTTCTCACTCTCACTTACAAAGCACTCACCCACTCCTCTCCCATTTACATCTCTGACCTTATCTCCCTTTAATCTCCTACCCGTCCTCTTCGCTCTACTAATGCACGCTGGCTCTCCTGTCTCCTGATTACTTCCTCCCACTCCTATCTCCAAGATTTTTCACGTGCTGCTCCCTTCCTCTGGAATTCTTTACCTCTCCCCCTCAGACTCTCCACCTCTCTACAAAACTTCAAACGGGCTCTTAAGACCCATTTCTTTACCAAACCCAGCCAAATCTCATCCTAACCCTCTGTTCCACGCTCTCTATTTACCCCATCTGTGTCACCCCTGTCTGTCTACCCCTCCCCTTAGAAAGTAAGCTCTCATGAGTAGGGCCCTCTTCCCTCTTGTGCTCACCCTTTTCTTACTTTAATAATTCTCAACTGCCCAAATCACGCAGTTTTTTTGGCCACCTGGAACTTATCTCTATCATTTACTGGTGTAGTTATGCTTAGTTACCCTGCACTTGTCCTAAATTGTTTTCAACTGTAAGTCACTGTTTTCCTGTTTTGATTATGTGCATATGTACTCTGTAATTGGGCGCTGCGGAACCCTTGTGGTGCCATATAAATAAAGGATAATAATAATAATAATAATAATAATAATATGCCCCTTTTCATATAGCACATATTAATATGCCCCTTTCCCCCATAGCACAGACATACAGATGTGTTCTCATATATCGTTGCTGTGTACTGCATAGCGGGCGCCATGCAACTCACGCAAGCTCCTTGCGCTATAACTCCCGTTATAAGTTGCGTTGTAAATGTGACGTCACATTATAATTGTAACATGCATTCTACTTTCTGTCCACCAGATGTCGCTTTTCCTAAACTCCACAGCGAATGCCTCAAATAGCCAACGGACTCTTCGTAGCGCCACCTGCTGATTGGCTGACGGGTTCGAATCCTAGCGGGACCAGAATTTTTTGTGTGGATTTATTTATATATATATATATATATATATATATATATATATATATATTTTATTTATTTTTTAATGAAATAAAGTTATTTGGTCTTTTTATTCTTTCCTGCTGAGCTCGTTGTAACAAAGCTCTAACCCCAACCATGGTGCACCCGTTCACTATCAATATTGTCGTTACATTGGGGAAAATATCTTTTATTGGTGAAGCATAAACAGCATGTACATTTCGGACATCATTTCCAGTTAATTTGCATGAAATGGCCCTAAATATGTAATGCACAATGCCACTGGATCTCTATGTCATTAATGTGACATCTTGGAAGGCTCCATTATGGTTTGTACACAGACACCGTACAAAATCCGTTAATAGTACAACACATTACAACACATCCAAACACATAATATATTTACCTGGAGTGCCTCATCATAGTGTGGTTAGTGGTGGCATAATGGTTACAGTGTATTCCTGCAATGCGTGCATCCCATGTTCGAATCCTGGTGAGACCAGATTTTTTTTTTATATATATAAATATATTTTTTTTAAGAAATAAACTTGTTTGGTCTGTTTATTCTTTCCCGCTGGGCTCCATTATGTTTTGTACACAGACGCCTGATAAAATCCGTTATGGGTACAACACATTGCAGGAGGTGGGGAAGCAAATTCAGTTTACACGCATTGTGGGCTACAACAGGTTTTGTACACAGCCAACAGATTCAATACACGGTTTGCGGACTGCATCCGGCGTCTTACATCAGGCAAAAATGGCAGGGAGATGCTACATTAGAGGAGAGCTTCTGATCCTGCTTAGGTGGGGGGACCGGCCATTTGCTACTAACTCGGAGAAGCGGCGGGCTTACAATAAAGCCCACCTTGAGATCTAAGCAAAATATGGCCAGTCCCGCAGCCTCAGGTCACTCCAGAGGAAGTGGAGTGTTCTGGTCACCAGGGAGCCCAGGAAACTGGAATTACTGCGGCTGTCCCTGAGGAGTAAGTACAGTCCAGTACTGTACTACTGTATTTAAGTAATGTACATTTCTCTAATGTCCTAGAGGATGCTGGGGTCCATTTAGTACCATGGGGTATAGATAGGAGCCATCAGCGCTAAATGACTTTAAACGTGTGGGCTGGCCCCTCCCTCTATGCCCCTCCTACAAACCTCAGTTTAGAAATTGTGCCCGGAGGAATCCGTTTGGATGGGTGACCATGTTAAGGTCGACAGTCATTAGGTCGACCACTATTGGTCGACAGTGACATGGTCGACATGTACTCATGGTTGACACATGAAAATGGTCAATATGACAGGTCAGCATATGAAAAGGTCGAAATGGCTTTTTTTTAAAATAGATTATTACATTTTTCATGGTTTACCATCCACGTGGACTACGATTGGGAATAGTAACCTGTGCCGAGCGCAGCGAGGCACCTTGCCCTCAGCATGGCGAGCGAAGCGAGCCATGCAAGGAGACGTGGTACACTAATTCGGGTTCCCCGTAACTTTTACGAAGAAAACAACACCAAAAACAGTCCAAAAATCATGTTGACCTTTTCATGTGTCGACCATGAGTGCATGTCGACCATGTCACTGTCGACCAAGAGTGGTCTACCTAATGATTGTCGACCTTAACATGGTCGACCATTCATGCCGGAACCATGCCTGGATGCCAAACACCATAATGCCTGAGACACATACCACAATGCTCGTTATACCCTATGCCACACATCGCAATGCCCCTTATACATTATGCCACACACTGCAATCCCCTGAAACATTATACCACATACCACAATGCCCGTGATATAGGTGTGGATCATAGAATCGACAGTAACTAGGTCAACAATGTTTAGGTCGACCACTATTGGTCAACAGTACCTAGGTCGACAGGGTTGGAAGGTCGACATGAGTTTTGTTTTTTGTTTTTGGTGTTTTGTTCGTAAAGTGACTGGGAACCCCAATTAGTGCACCGTGTCCCCTCACAGTAGAGGGCTCAGACTCTACTGCGCAGGCGCAGATCTCCGGGAAAATGGCGTGGTGGCCATTTTCCCAGAGATTTCTCTACTGCTCATGCACAGAACTCCGTGAAAATGGCCGCTGGGCCATTTTCACTGAGTTTTAACAGCACCAGTGATGTCGGCGCGGGACTCCAGAGAGGTGAGTATTACCCAAATGGGTGCACTGTGTGCGGTGGGGGCCCCCTCTTGACTCAGGGGACCGTGTGCACCGCACACATTGCACCCATTATAGAAAAACCAGTGCCTGTGACACATTATAACACACCGCAATGTCCGTGATACATTATGCCACACACCACAATGCCCATTAAACATTAAGTCCTACAGTAAGGCTTCTAATTACTTTTAAATTACTGTACCTGCTCGTTGCCAGGGGTTTACTTGTACAGGGGATCCGGACTTGGTGTTGACAATACTTAGGTCGACATTGTCTAGGTTGACCACAATTGGTCGACAGTAAGTAGGTCAACAGGGTGTCTAGGTCATCAGGGCCTCTTGGTAGACATGTACTATATCGACATGACAAAAGGTTGACATGTATTTTTCTAAAATGTTTTCATTCTTTGAACTTTTTCATATTTTACGATCCACATGGGTTACGAATGGAAATAGTGACCGGTATCCGATCATATGGTCAACCATCATTAGGTCAACATTCATTAGGTCAACCACTAATTGGAGTTCCCGTCACTATGCAAAAAAAAAAGATACCCAAAAATGTCAATAGTACCATGTCAACCTTTTTTCATGACGACCTAGCACATGTCCACTTATAGACCATGTCCACCTATCAACACTGTTGACCAATAGTGGTCGACATAATGACTGTCAACCTTAGTGTGGTGCACCCAATGACCACTACCCCGTGTACCTAAGCACCTCCTCAGCCATTATTTACTGTTACAGCATCCAGTGTGTGTGCAGTAATGTACTGTATCTAAGGGCACTGTACATTCCTTTTTGTACCCAGGGTGTCAGCAGATAAGATGGCAAAGGGACCGGCACCACTCTTTCACTGCCATACCGGGGACCAGCGCCACAAGCAATAAGTCCTGTACTCTCTTTATTGTGTACTCTTTATACCAGTGGTTCCCAAATGTTTTTGAGTCACGGCACACTAGTGTATCAGAATCTTTTTCACGGCACCCCTAGTCCAAAAGTTTCTTATTGAGAAATTTAGAAATAAATAAACAAAAGTAAAATGTGCTTATACAGTACTGTATGTCATCCTTAAGGCCAGTACTCACTGGCCGATGTCAGAGAGATGTGTGCTGAGCGAACCGCTCAGCACACATCTCTCCCGGCGCTCAGCACAGCGCGATCTGTGCTGAGCGTGCAGGGGGAGACGGGGGGGCCGCTCACTTCACCCAGCGGGTGAAGTGAGCGACCCGCTAGATTGGCCTGCATGCCGGCCAATCTAGCAGCAGCGATAGCGATGCGCGGGGCTGCGCATCGCTATCGCTGAGGGGGCTACACACGGAGCGATCGTGCTTAAAATCTAAGCAGTCTAGTCAGATTGCTTAGATTTTAAGCAGCGATCGCTCCGTGAGTACCCCCCTTTAGGTTCAATGACTGTATGTGGTGAGGGACAGGATTCAATTCTGATTGTCCAAATACTGTACTGTAATTTATGATTGAAAGACCCCAGCACTGATTTTGCCTATTACAGTGACCATAAATATTTGAATTGGTTCTTGATCACCCCTGCAAGCGTCTATTTTTATTTTTGAGATTTACCAGTGTCTGTGAAACTGATCATAGATGTGCTAAATTTAGCACATCTACGATCTGATCTGAATTAGGCCCCAGGTGCGATTTGCACCTTGTGAAATGTACAGTAAACCATGAGGGGGTGAATACTTTTGTATGATTACTGCTGGGGACATTGGTAATGCTGTGGCCAATGTGTTTAATACAGGCACCCCTGGAACAATTCCTCCGCCGCCGGCATTTGCGCACCCGCCTCGTCCCGGTAAGACATTTTTGTTAAGTTAAGGCTCATTTCACCACTGTTTCAAAACCTTATTCCCCACTCTGTGCCTTTTATCCTACACCTCCCGCTGTGCCTCAGCTTCCCTTTGTCTTTCAACCTTTCCCTGCCCCTGTGGATGAGCCTCCCCATGTCTCTGCTGTGCAACATCATGATGTCATGTAAACTGTGCTTTGTAGGGTTCCTTGGGGGCCTGGTACAGTACAGTATTTACAGTAATTTATCTTTTTTCCCATAAAACAGGTACCGGCCAAGTTCCAGGACCAGGGCGCTATGGCCCAGACAACCTGACTAGGGGTACAGTCATAATAATGTTATTTTACATGTATAGTGTTTATAAACTTTGATAAAGTGCTGTACAGTATACAACACAGTACTCATCCTATCTTACTGTTCTAATACTGTACATTGTTTTTTATTTTCACAGACCCCAACTCTGGCGATTGGTCCTTATACTGAGGGCGGTGATCCGACAAATGTTTTTGTATAAGGAGCATAAGTTGGCTCTGATAAGGGGTTTCTCCTTACTAAAAGTGCTGGTGTGGGTTGGCTCCAATCTCTGTCTCTCTCTTGCCATTATTAGGGGGGAAACTCTGTCTTACCCCAGTGTGTGTGTGTGTGTGTGTGTGTGTGTGTGTGTGTGTGTGTGTGTGTGTGTGTGTGTGTGTGTGTGTGTGTGTGTGTGTGTGTGTGTGTGTGTGTGTGTGTGTGTGTGTGTGTGTGTGTGTGTGTGTGTGTGTTGTGTGGTCACCTGTAGCCTCCAGGATTAATGGAGGATTTGGATATGATGGATAGGGATGACATTGCATTGTATTTACGCAACATTAAAGATCCTGCAGGGTTTATGGTAGAATCCATGAAAGACCTGGGTTCCATGGCTGCGGGAATTTCTTCTGTGTCTGTTTCATCTTGTCGGGGACTGTGGATCCGTCAGTGCTCGTCCGACACGGAATCCAGAAGAAGTGTGGACTCGTTACCATATACAGGTCAGGCTCTCTTTGGGGAAGCTCTAGATGCGTGGATATATACCGCTACAGTGGGTAAGTCTCTGTATCTTCCCTCAGCAGCACCTGCTCCAAAGAAATCCTTCTCCTCAGCTGCTCAGCAGTCCTTTCGGACTAACAAGATTTTGGTACCTACCGGTAAATCCTTTTCTCGCAGTCCGTAGAGGATGCTGGGCGCCTGCCCAGCGCTTCGTTTTCCTGCTGTTAATTGGTTCAGTACCACTTCGTATAGTTGAGCACTGCATTGTTACTCGGTAAGTAATGTTTCAGCCATTGCTGAGTAGTTCAAGCTAGTATTGACGTTTCTTGTATGCGTGAGCTGGTATGAATCTCGCCACTATCTGTGTTAAGTCCTTCTCTCGAAGTATGTCGTCTCCTCGGGCACAGTTTCTAAGCTGAGTCTGGTAGGAGGGGCATAGAGGGATGAGCCGGCCCACACTCTTAAACTCTTAAAATGCCAATGGCTCCTGGTGGACTCGTTTATACCCCACGGTACTAATGTGGACCCCATCATCCTCTACGGACTACGAGAAAAGGATTTACCGGTAGGTACCAAAATCCTATTTTTTCACCAGTACACTCTATTTTCAACTTTCTCATTTCATTCAGTCTGCCATTCAAGTCTCAGAACTCAGTATCCCAAAACATGTACTGTATGCATCAAAAGTTTTTACAATATATTTTGTTTGAATTCATATCATTGTTTGGATGTCATTAATCCTAGAACACAATGTATTTGTGTATTAAATATTGTATTATCACCCAAGATTGCATGCCAGAATGCAATCACATTGGCTGAATGTATCACCTGGAACAGGCAGGGTCATATCTAACAGTATACCTCTTATTATGCTCAATCATACTGTATATACCCAAAATACAGTTGAAGGGATAAGCAAATATATTGGGCTCATTTATCAATGAGTGATACATTTTTCTGTGAGTAATACATTGCACCAGCCAATCAGCTCCTAACTGTCATGGTACAGACTGTTTTTAAAAAATGACAGTTATGAGCTGATTTCCTGGTGCAATTTATCACTCACAGAGAAATGTAGAAATGTATCACAAGGAGGGCTTTCTGTTTGCTAAGAAACGTCATTTATAACATACAGTATTGTATGGCTGTCCCTCCCCCCAGTCAAACACCATTTCTGCAGACACTACATGTCTAAACAATAGAGAAGAGTTAATCCACTTTACTCTGAATACACATTCACTGCTGCTAATTAAACAGTATTGTCTGCAGAAACAGGTTTTGACTGGGGGGCAGGGATAGCCATATTGTAAATGACATTTCTTAAAGCAACCAAAAAGGTTACTGCATAAGGAGTTTGTTCATGAATGCACCACTTCGGATACAGCATACTGTACAGTATGTTATACAGTATCTCAGTGTATACTCGTTATTAGACTCATTCAGAAACTTTATGTTTCGGAACGCCTGTATTTCTCTAACATCCTAGAGGATGCTGCTGGCAACAGTCTCCCTGCTTCGTGGGACTTAAGGGGGGTACTCACGGAGCGATCGCTTAGATTTGACTAGATTGCTTAGATTTTCAGCATGATTGCTCCGTGTGTACCACCCACAGCGATAGTGATGTGCAGCCCCATGCATCGCTATTGCTGGTGCTAGATTGGCCTGCATGCAGGCCAATCTAGCAGGTCACTTGGTGAAATGAGCGGCACTCCCGTCTCCCCCTGCACGCACATCGTGCTGTGCTGAGCAGTGGGAGAGATGTGTGCTGAGCGGTTCGCTCAGCACACATCTCTCCCACATCGGCCCGTGAATACGGGCCTTTAGGGGAGGAAGTAGGAACCAACTTCTCATTAAGTTCCATGGCTCTGCTTCCGCTGACAGGACACCATTAGCTCCTGAGGGTACTGAACATAGCCCAAGCCTGGCCAGCGCTCACTCCCGCAGCACTGCCGCCACCCCCTAACAGAGCCTGAAGTCAGAAGAGTGGTGAGTATTCATCACCGGAGACCTGCAGAGAGGGCCACTCCGGTCATCCTGCTTCTGTATGTGACATGTGGTGAACATACAGTACAGTGCTGTACAAATAATAATTATTTTATCTTCTTCCCACCATGCACTGAACTACTGTACATTTAGCAAAATTCATGCAAGAAAGAGGAATAAATTTGCAACGCACACCGTCAAATACAAATTATTATTATACTAAACAAAAACAAAACAAAATAAATTAAAATTAAAAATTATCCACAATTCGATCAAATAATCTATTTGCTATCGACAGAAACTGGCGGATTCTCTGGAGTAGCACTGTAAAAAAAATGGACAGTATTAGAGCAGTAATACAGTTTGAGTTTTTGAACAGTATGCATGTAAAATTACATTATTATTATTATTATTATTATTATTATTACTGTACAGTACTGTATGTACTGAACTGTGTACTCTAATGTTGGGTAAATACTAATAACAATGGATGGCACATCCAGCTGATACAGTAGGTACTGTAAGTGCACACACAGTTATAGTACTGTAGTAATTATCAGGCCAATGATTCCAGCATGATGTCACATCTGGGCATCCATTTGCATGTGTCCACCGAGTTGTGAGGTCAGTCACTGGCATGGCTGGACTGCCCATCTGGCATTTCTAGCACATGCCAGAAGGGCCGATGGGCAGATGGGCCGATCCAGTCCCTAAGAGGCACAGGGTGGGGATAAGGTTTAGAAACAGTGGTGAAATGAGCCTTAACTTAACAAAAATGTCTTACCGGGACGAGCAGGGTCTGGCGGTCCCGGTGAATGGGTCAGCGTACTGGTTTGGGTGGATGAGCCCGATGTCACCATGGAAAATGATAGAGCAGGCGTTGCTGTGAAAAAAAAGTGCACGGTTAGTTTAATAATGTACACTGCACATGTGGTGTTTTATTTAAATTACAGTTTAGAAGGTACAGTACAGTTTAGAACTCTGAGGTCTAGGTTTAGTATTCTACCGTAGATCTCACGGGGCCCTAAACAAAATGAGACCTACAGGGCCCTAAGCAGATTCTTTGGTTAACTTGTTATACTGTAAATCCCCCACTGTGTACTGTAGTGTAGAGACAGTATTCTTAAAAGTTTGATACAGTACAGTCAGTAATGTATAGTATAGTATTTCTTACATGGTAGTGCAGGAGTGTCGGGCCACTCCTCAAATTCCTCCTCTGGTAGTATGGGGCAATGTACTGTGGATAAAGAAATGTTCGGTCACTTTCCGAAATGATAGTAATACAGTTCACCAAACAGAAGTACTTTACAATATCATACAGCAGCACATGTGAACACCAATAAAGTACAGTAAGAAGATTATTGATGCTGGAGACCAAAATTATGTTTACTGTCATGTAATCAGTGGCGTAACTACTGACCCCGCTGCCCCCGTGGTGGCTTGGAGTTGCAGGGCTGCGGGCGGCGCTGCCACTGATTTAGCACAGATTGACATTCGGATGAGCTGCTGTTGCTGCTTGTTGAGGGGAGGAGAGCATGCAGTGTGCCTACTTTCAATTCGGCGCTGGCCCGTGAGCCAATGAGAGCTCGCGGTCCGGCAGCCAAGGCTCCTGAATCTGTGTTCTCCTACAGTACGGTAATGTAGCTATCCTACTCTACTTTGGACACCATGCGAAGAAAGGTGCAGTATTGTACAGTATCCATACAGAAAGACAGGAGAAGACCAGCAGCGAGATTGCTTGACAACTACAGTATTACTGTATGTTGTACAGTATGTACAGTACTATGTATACTATCACACTATCAACACTGAGCCACTTAAGGGAAGATAAAAATTTTCTTAGGGCAGCAATCCACAGGGTCATCATACTGTAAATCATCATTAACAGCAGAACATGTACAGTACAGTGCAGTACTTACAGCCTGGGGAGGCCTGGTATACGCAAGAGGTAGTGCTGCTGCCACCTCCTCATCCGAGGAGCAGGAGGCACAGTACAGTGTTTGCTCTGGGCTGGTCCACCCACCGCTGTCTGTACTGGGGCCTGAGGGGCTGGCTGGCCTGGCTTCCTCCTGCTGGACTGTTGAAATAAATGGCAGCACAATTTTCAATAGGATAGATGAGGCAGGATGGGAGGAGATGAGGAGATGGAGACAGAGAGACAGAATACTGTACTGTATGCCTACAGTTGGCCCTTAACAAAAACAAGTACTGTACTTAATTTGGGGAGGGCTGTGCCTTCATCTCCAGTGTCCTCCTGCTGTGCTGGGACCTGGAAGGCTGCCTGCGTCCTCCAGCTGCGAGCATTGCTGGACTGTTGAAAAAAAAATGGCAGCACAATTGTTAGTAAACAATATGGCTGGGAAGCAAGGTGGTCCTAGCAAGGAGGAGGAACTCCCCCACCCCTGGCCTCCCGACACCTATGCAATAACGGGATTACGTTCCCCGCAGGTGCACCCCCAATAAAGGGTAGTTGTCTCAAAATCAAGGTGCATGGCCAAACTAAAGTCTACCCAATTAAAATTATGATGCACAGTAGCACAATCTTATTCATATTCCTCCACATACTGTACTGTATGGGTGTCCCTTATTCATGTTATGACACACATTAGTGCCCCTCATACACAAAGCCCACAGCAGCAGCACTCCTAATACACATAATGCCAACAGCAGTTCCGCCCCTTATACAATGCCCACAGTAGTATTGCCCCTTATGCTATGGCCACTGTACTGTTAGTGCCCCTTATGTAGAGCCCATAAAAGAAATGCCCCGAGTAGTAGTGCCCTTTATGTCCCCAGGAGTGGCCCTTATGTCCCGCTTATAAAGTGACTCCTATGCAATGCCCCGCATCTCCCTGCTTGCCGTCTCCTGGGTTAGGTGAGCCAGAGGAGGTGGAACTGGTTCTGTCTCAAAATGGAACTGAAGGAACGCATTTCCGCCCTGTTCTGGCTCACTTTAACCTCTGGACAATAGGGAGCAATGGAGTCTTTAGTGTGCAGTAGATAAGGCACAGTAGAGGATAGAGAGAGAAACATTACTTACTGTACATTTCTTAAGTACTGTACTTACTTGGCAAGGGAGGGAGGGTGCCACTGGTGCCATCCAGAGGAGCAGCTACCTGGCTAGACAGGACAGGTTCCCCATGGCATCAGCGGCGGGGCCTCCGTACTGTGAAAAAAAACATTATTTTAAAACCCTACACAATCGTTCACCCCCCAAAAAAAATTAGAGTTAGTTGAAACCAAGGACAGGGGCGGCTCAATGCACGTTCCATAGGAGCGGCAGTGGTGAGTATCTGGCAGTGCTGGGGGCATACGGTACTTGCCCTTATTTATCAATGAGTGATACAGTAAACTGCTGAACAACAACTTAACGATAACTTGTGCAGGGGGACTCAGTACACTGATTGGGGAAAATTACACCAAAAAATATCAAACTCCTGTCGACCATTTGACCTGTCGACCTAAAGACCCTGACGACCTAGCATCCCTGTCAACCTACTTACTGTCGACCAATAGTGGTCGACCCAAACATTGTCGAACTTCCTACCATCGACTTTGCATACCACACCCATGAAAAAGTGCCCTCCCTATGATCAGCACCCTTCCCTAAAAAAATCCTAGAGTGAACACTACTGTATTACATACTGTAGGATGGTCGACCATGTTAAGGTCGACAGTCATTAGGTCGATCACTATTGGTCGACAGTGACATGGTCGACATGGACTCATGGTCGACACATGAACATGGTCAACGCATAACAGGTCGATATATGAAAAGTTTGACATGGCTTTTTTTTTTTTTTAAATAGATTTTTACATTATTCATCCTTTACCATCCACGTGGACTACAACTGGGAATAGTAACCTGTGCCGAGCGCAGCGGTAGCGGAGCGAGGCACCTTGCCCGCAGCATGGTGAGCGAAGCGAGCCATGCAAGGGGACGAGGTACACTAATTCGGGTTCCCCGTCACTTTAAGAAGAAAACAACACCAAAAACAGTCCAAAAATCCATGTTGACCTTTTCATGTGTCGACCATTTTCATGTGTCGACCATGTCACTAACGACCAATAGTGGTCGTCCTAATGATTGTCGACCTTAACCATTCATTTAATTCATACCAGAACCCATACTATACTGTAAAAATGTAATGACAGAAATTAATAAAATACTGTACTGTACTGTACCTCTATTGACCTTGGCCCTCAGTCTTTGCAGCCTCTGCGGTTCCCATCTAACCAGGTCTCGCCATCGCCTCTCCATAGATGTTATACTCCTCTCCCTGTGCACTGTAGACCGGATCTCTTCTCTGGCCCTGGCATATGCCTAGGATCTCTCCCTATCATCGGCCAGGGGCCTGTCAAGATGGCGCACCAGGATGAAGAGCTCCTGCTTGGAAAACATTCTTGCGCTGTGCGCCATTTTGACAGTGAGCTCCGCAGGATGAGAAATACAGTCACTGTCCACAATGCGTTCACACTGAATTTGCTTCCCCGCCACCCGCAATGTGTTGTACCCATAATGGATTTTATCCGGTGTCTGTGTACAAAACATAATGGAGCCCAGCGGGAAAGAAAAACAGACCAAATAAGTTTATTTCATCAAAAAAAAAAATATAGAAATAAATCCAAACATTTCTGGTCTCACTAGGATTCAAACACAGGACGCACGCATTGCAGGCAGACACTGTAACCATTATGCCACCACTAAACACACTATGAGCAGGCACTCCAGGTAAATATATATTATGTTTTGTGATGTGTTGTACTATTAACGGATTTTGTCCGTAGTCTGTGTACAAACCATAATGGAGCCTTCCAAGATGTCACATTAATGACATAGAGATCCAGTGGCATTGTGCATTAAATATTTATGGTTATTTGAAGCAAATGAACTGGAAATGTTGTCCGAAATGTTCATGCTGTTTATGCTCCACCAATAAAAGATATTTCCCCCAATGCAACGACATTATTGATAGTGAACGGGTGCACCGTGGTTGGGGTTAGAGCTTTGTTACAATGAGCTCAGTAGGAAAGAATAAACAGACCAAATAAGTTTATTTCATAAAAAAAAAAAAAAATATATATATATATATATATATATATATATATATAAATAAAGCCACAAAAAAATTTCTGGCCTTGTCAGGATTTGAACACTGGATGCACGCATTGCAGGCGGACACTGTAACCGTTAGGCCACTGCTAACCTCAACATGAATAGGCACTCCAGGTAAATATATCATGTGTTGTGATGTGTTCTACTCTTAGTGAACGCGCGGCACTGTGCTTAACATGGAGCATTCGCCACCTAGCGGTGAAACTGTGTATTACATGGTGTGGGACACAACGCACTCCATAACGATATTACAACTCACGATTCAGGACCCTAAATAGCGCGCTATGAGCAACAGGGTATGAGGATACATCTGTATATATATATAAGCACAAAAGTCCACGGCACTCCCAATTCCCAAAGGTCGATATGACACACTAATAGAGCCGGTGCCCTCCCTGGTAACAGCAGTGCTGTGTCCAATACTGAATGCGGGGAACGGGCGGCACTCTCGGCGTGAGAATAAAGACAGACAAGCAGGTCTGATGTTCGTTCAACGTTTCAATGTCAAAGCGGCATTTTCATCAGGATAAAACATCCTGAAACGTTGAACGAACATCAGACCTGCTTGTCTGTCTTTATTCTCACGCCGAGAGTGCCGCCCGTTCCCCGCATTCTATATATATATATTATTTTTTTTAAGCGCCTGCTACCCTGAATCCCACAAATGTGTATTTAAATCTGTTGAATAATTTGAACTTTTAGTGAGGTTATATTGTTATGAATCAGCCCGCGGGTTGCTTTTTAGTGCGCTATTTTGCTAGGGATTCACAATTCAATCTGTTTACATTTAGCACTACAGTAAGTACATAATGCTGAGATTTCTACTGTTTTCATGCAGATGGAGCCACCCTCATCTTTGCCATTAATAGGATTAAATGAGCCAAAGCAGTCGAACTTAATCCCCTGCTGTAATGACTTCATCCCCTGCTGTATTGTTCTCTCTGTATTGTATTGCAGCTGAGAACAATAGATGAAAGACTTATGCTAATAAACCTTGGTGCACCTACAGATGGAGCCCTCTTCATCTTTGTCTTTAATAGGATTAATTGATCCAGGGCAGTCAGATTTAATCTCTTGCAATAATGACTTAATCCCCTGCTGTATTGTTCTCACTGTACTGTATTGCAGCTGAGAACAATAGATGAAAGGCTTATGATAAAAATCAAGATGCACTTAGGCACAGTAGAGAAGCTAAAATGAGCATGGCTCCAGCTGTATGCACAGCAGAGAAGCCAAGATGCGTGTGGCACCATCTGTACCTTGTGAAATTCTTTCCAAATCTCAGAAATATTAAGCCTACTCCATCAGATAATCAACAACTGCTAAATTAATCCTATCAGGGGAAAAAGTTGGTCATCGTTAAAAATCTCTGGTAAACCCTCTATAAAATGAAAGCCTGGGAAATCACACAGAAGCTGATCATACATCGGCTGCCAACAACCTTAAAACCAACCAATATTATCAGGCACATGCTGTAGGTTCGCTGTGGAATTTTGCAACAGCATTTTAACTAAACAACTTTTTCCCACAATGGAGGGGCCTGCTAAAAAAACATGAGAAGGGATATTGCAACCTGGTGTCTATCTTAATACCCAAATGGAAGTTTTGTGAAGTTTTCTGTTAGTGTCTGTTTAGTGTAAACCCACTTTTAGTGTAAACACATTTTTGTGTTTTCTGCAGCGTGCACGTTTCAATAAGCCAGTACTTCTTAAGCTGCACTTTACCAGGTTGAAAAATCACAATCTTTTTCTAATCAGCACCTTTTGGATTTAACGGATGATCTAAGACCAGGTCTTTCAGACTGTCAAAGTTAACATGTTGTGCATTATCAACATTGAGCTTTATACAGTAGCTTTAACTTTTAAACTGGTCTTTCCCTTGTTTAGATGATAGCCGTATGATTTTGGACAAACTGAGACAATCCCTGGCCTGCTGACAAAATTCACAGAGACTGTATCATGATAAAGACAACGATCTTGTAATCTAACCAATATGTTGTACAATTCAGCATGCGCAATTGACATGGACATTGCTGCAATGAAGATATTGTTCTTATTTGATTTGGGGCAATGATCTTTTCATATTTCCAGTTCAACATTACCATGTAATCATCTATGACGTTTAAAGCAGATACCTCATAGTGCGGTAAAACTGCATATTCAAAATGCTTGTCGGATCAGACATTAGACAAGTGTTGGACATATTACTATGTTGACCAAACTTCCCCCATAAGGAGTTTAAAAACAATTTTGATACTTGTCTTTTTGTGGGGTTGATTTCTATGAGGACAGGTCATTAAGAAACACCTTCATTTTTTTTATAGTCATCTATATACGCTTGGTGTTTATCAGAGTCTGTATACTAATCAGGATAACCAGATGCCTCTTGTTTGTGCCTGAGATGCATTTAAATGCAACCTGAAAAAGAAATCATAAGATTGTTCATTAAAATGCCACACCTCATAGATTTTACAAACAATGGGGTGAATTCAATTGTTTGAAAAGTCAGTTGGTTGTCTGTTTTCTCCTGTCTATTAGATAGGAAAAAAAGACACCCAACTGACTTTACAAACAATTGAACTCCACCCTTTGTATTCCTGGTCTAAAGCCAGTTTTATCTCTGGTGTACACCAGATTCTCATGTTTGACCTATTTTCACATTATGATCACACAGCTCTGTTAAGATTCGGCTTAGGTGCATCATAAAGGAAATATCAGTTTACCAAGCATTTTAAAAGGGAGTACCAGAAAGAAAAGTTTTCTGAGTAAGTAAACTTTCACCTTAGCAAAAGCAAAATACTTTGTAATATCCCCAAAATCATGGTACTGTATATTTTTTTCAGATGCTTTATTGGATAAGTGTTGGTTTTGTTACACACTGGTTCAATCATAGTAGTGAATCTGTTCATTCTGTTGTGCTTTGTAAAACAGCTTTATGGTATTTGTACGGCCACCATAAAGCGCTGCACATGGGTACAATGGTTTGGGTAATTCTTTACCCTTCAGAAAAAACTGTACACTCTAACATTTTTTTCCATTCACATTCATAAATGATGCGTACGTGAAAACTGCATCATTTCAGAAAGTTAATTCTCACCTGCGTCTTGTGTCACAGTGGACCATAGGTCATTTTAGTCAGTTTGTTTTCATCAGTGTTGTAACACACACCACAGCTGTGATAAAAACACCCTTGGATTTCAAAAGCCATGGGTACGCCGTTAATCACGGCATAACCATCCAGTTGATAGTTACCAACTTTCTTTTCACCCCCTTGTAAAGTGTGTCTTATTTCTATATTTTCTATGTGTTCTATATACATCAGTCATTGTATTGCAGGTGTTGAGTAATGCTTTTGAGTTTTGTAAATGTTATTACCAGGTACAAGTGCAAAGGTATTTGTCTGTAAAAACCTGCACCAGTACATAACCCTGCAAACCGATGCTAAAGTCATCAGTTGAAAGGGGTCAATCTGTATCTTAACAATGACGCTACCTTTCTTCTTAGTTATTAGAAATTCTTGTTCTGTCAATGCTATAACAGCATCTCTGAAGGCGCTACATGCTTTTCGTAATATTTTGACTTCCTACTTACAGAATCAAACAAGTTCATCCTGAAAGTTAAATGATTTCTTCTTGTTTTTCATACCATTCTGTAAAACTCTGTTTTGTCTTCAGCCATCATGTATTGTACACCAACATATTTTATTGATGGTATTGGCCCTATGCAATTTTGGTAAGCAACTGTGTTTTAAAAATGGGTGGGGGGGGGGGGGGGAATTGCCTTTGGCACCTTTAAAACTCATCAATAAATCTTATCTTTAAATTGTAGGCTGTTATGCACATCAGTTTACCATGTTGTGCCAACATGTCGAGCTTAATTTTCTCCTTAATCAGTTGTCGCATTATAAAATTTACTTCATAACGGCCTGCATTATGAGCTATGAATGTATAATCTGCAAATTTAGACCTCATAAATATTTTACAAGATCTTCGATACAAGCAACGCCCTTAAGCCCCCATGATTCCATCTGCTAGTGTTAGAGTGTAACAATAGTTTGGTTAGTAAAAAAAATGCATCATGGATGCATTCAATATCAGAAAATATAAATTTCTTTGTGGGTTTCTCAGGTTTTATGCATTGTATATAACACAAATAATCTGCAAAACCATCAACGTATACCTTGCATGCAGGGCACTTCATGCCCTGACAGATAAGGGTCAGCACAGTTTACTTTGAGCACCAATCACAATGAAGACGTGCAAGTCAGTGTATCTTGTGAGACAACACTAGAACCTTGTGTGTTTCTAACAATCATTTGACCAACAAAATACCCTGAAAACCAAACACCTTAGTGTGGCCATACCAGAATCAACACATTTCTATCTGAAGCAAGCTTTGCAAAAGAATAGGCACTGATGAGTTTTTTGTGGTGGTATGCTGTGTGGCAATATGTGCAAAGGAAGCAGGCCCCTGCAAATGATTTAATATCTAAAATTCCATAGTAATGATCCTTATGCAATAATAGGACTAGAATTTAATCTGTGTGCTGCCAGTCTGTGCAAAAGTAAAGATAATACCCATTGTTGCCATACATTATTTTAATTTTAAGTGCTTTTCGGAAAAAGCAACACTTCTAAATCCAATTGTTTTATCATGTGGTACATTCAAAGCTTTATGAAGCTCTTGAGCTCTCTTGCAAATCACAAAGTCATTGGAAATATCAGTGTCCAGATGTTTGCAGACAGTAGCGGCAAAACACAGATTGTTGCTGATATTGTTGAAATCATCCAACAAATGCTGGCATTTTTGAATAATATGTGGAATAGCCTCCCATCAGAGGTGGTAGAGGATAAGACAGTACAGCAATTTAAACATGTATGGAATAGATATAAGGATTTCCTTACAAATAAATAAGGATCAAATAAGATTTTAGATAAAAAATGTTAATAAAGAGGGCAGACTAGATGGGCCAGTTGCTTCTTACCTGCCATCAAATTCTATGTTTCTATGTTAGAAGTTTTTGTTGGAGCAGACATGACTAATAAAACCCCCCCACAAAAAATACATTTGATATCATATTTATATTAATTTTATATCAATTTTATTTTAAGTTTATATAAACTTTACATAAAATGTATATAAAAAGGGGCATAAAGCAAGTTGTGTCAGGGGTGGATTTATGGGAATTCTGGGGTGTGTTCTGGGCATCATCATATTGGACACCTATCATTGGAGGATGAGCCGAACCAAGAGGCACTTAATACAAACTTTAAGGGATGTATCAGCATTTCTACCATTGACTAGCGCTCAGCATGTACAATGGCTTCAAATTGTTGTATTTTATAAATAATTGTTATTTGGTTCATGATTGATCAAGGGACCCCATTTCACTGTATGTCCTACAAAGTTTGAAAAACCTGGTAACTTCTCTTACATCAGAGTAAAACTGTTCATAAATATGCTCATTGGTTTGACGCTCACCTGCCAACTAACGTATATATCACTTTTCTCCAATAGAGCCGAAGGCACTTCACATTTGTAGAAAATAAAGAAACATTGAACATTATAGAGAGATGGTGCAGCATTTTAAGTAATAAATTCTACCATCATAGCCACAAAGGTTATTAGTCAGAGGCAAACAGGACTGCATCTATTGGTGTGCTAGCGGTGCCAGGCAAACCACACATATGCTGTGGGGGAAGCAGTGAATGCTAGTACCAGAGTCCCAGGCCCTGACAGCTGAGTGGGCCTGGCCACCAGTATTTTAATCATTGCACTCACACTGCACAAGCTGCTACCACTGGCCAGAGAGAGTGATATAAATGAATGAATCACCACACAGCTAAGCCATGTGATGAGTCATCTATTAGTAAACTTTTTGGCCAGTGGTAGCATCAGCAGCTATGCAAGGATCCTGATCTTCTTATACTGTGAGTCAGAAGTACCTGCAGCAGGACCAGAGATTATGCATCAATTCTGCCTCCATAGTTGCACCATCTGCAGTTATTCTCTCTCCCCCTGTACTCATTGTCTGGATACAGTGATCTATTCATAAAGCAGAGAAAGGCCCTGTTTTGTCGAAAATAGGGCTTTTCCCTGCTTTGAGCTATTCACAAATTGGGTTACCGTAGAGAAGTTTCCAACTTCTCCAGTGACACCCAGGCTCCATGTCTGAATCACATCACCATACTTGTGTATGGTGACTGGAACATGAAGCAACAGAAAGCTTCACTTTCCACTACTTCATGGAGTTCAGGTTCACCATTCCAGGATTGCGTGGTCTGAATTTCAGTGCGGAGCTGATCAGATCCCATCTCTTCAAATCATTACTACATGAACTCACTGATTGTTAACCACTTAACTGACGATTTTTCTCTTCAAAACTGTTAACATTGTTTTTTAAAATGTATTTTATTAAATAAAGTTTAAAAAGTATTTTTTAAAACATTGAAACATTATATTATGCACATCTGCAGAATGGATCGCCTCATCAAAAATGGGGGGACAGGGTGGGACGGCGCAGTCGCAAGAGATCTGACCATGTCAGTTAAGTGGTTTTAATCTGCTGCTGCAATAGTAAAACCAGTTTGATACAGTATATACTGCTGCTATAATATAGGCTTTAATGAGAGCCTTTCTTCTGCTGTAGTATTATAATCAGTTAAAATATATGGTGCTGCTAAAAGAACAAACACAATTGACAGACCTTTTGCTGCAATATTAAAACCAGTGTATATACATCGCTCCCATCATCTACTTTGAGATCAAAATACCTACTTGGTGTTCATTGCAGCTATAATACCAGCCTGCCAGTTGTCTCTTTAGGAAATAAGGACTCACATGTATTATAAATTCATACTATGAATGTAAAATTGATGCTTCGATAAATATTTTTATACCAGGAGGTGTTTCAATATTGTATGTTTCATGATAGTATATTACATGGATATTTTAAATGAAAAAATAGCGTTTTTCATTTGTAATTTTTTTTTAAGTACATAGGAAATAGTCTCCAGTTCCCAAACAAGCAAGGACCATGTTTTAAGGACCCAGAGCAGGGCCAGAAAGCAGAGACCACAGTGGCAACTTTCAACATGAACCTATCACTGACAAGTGAATGCAGTCCTGGAAGCCTGATAAAAGGAGCAGGCACTAATCTGGAATTTCTATCCAGACCAGCCTTCTCATAACAAAATTAGTGCAGCTATGTGGCTGCACGTACTAACAGACAGCATTCTGACTGCTTAGGATCATGATCGCATGCACTGCACAGACCTTGAAGCACCTGCAGCCAAGCTGACATAGCATCCCGATTGCCAGGCAAAAAACCGAGGGGTAAACTGGAATGGAGGCTCCAAACATTTCTAGATAATAAACAATTGGATTATAGTTATATTTTAAACTAATTGCTTTCTTGAATTAACATAACACATATCTTCAATCTGATACTCATTCAGCCTATTTAAATGGAAAAAAAATCTCTATTTGGTATCCTCATGTGCACCACACATCATGGACCAGAGAAAGCAAAGGAGAGAGTTATATGAAGAAATCAGAAAGAAAAGCTACAGACAAGCATGTTACTGGTAAAGGCTATTAAAAAAAATCTCCAAGCAGCTTGATGTTCCTATGACTGTAGTTGTAAATATTTTTATGTAGTTTAAAATCCATTGGATGGTAGTCAAACTCTATGGAATTAACTGCAAGAGGAAATAAACACCAGATTAAACAGAAGGATAGTGAAAATGGTAAAATAAGAGACAAGGAAATATTCAAAACAGATGTAACCTGTACTCCATGGTTATGGTAGATTAGCAACTGATCACACAATGGTAGTGATAGTGGCTCCATGGAAGGTCACTTAACTAGACCCAGGAGGGCTCCACTTTTGAAAAAAAATACTAACTTTATTTTACAAAAATAAACCTAACACAATGCTTCTAGGAAAATGTCCTATTTGCAGATTAGTCAAAACTGGAGTTTTATGGCATGTTACATTAGTTCTGTTTTCACAGGTGAATAACTAAGCTGTAAATGAATAGAACACCATACCTACAGTGAAACATGGATGAGGCTTGGTTGAGTTTTAGGGCTGCTTGAATCTGTGCAGAGTACAATTAAATATAAAGACTATGAAAACATTTTGGAATTAAACATCCCAGTGTCAGTCAAAGGTCATAGGTCCTCCAACAGGAAAAAGACCCAAAACACATGACTAAAAGCACCCAAGAATGGATAAGAACAGAACATTGGACTGTTCTGAATTGGCCTCTATGAGCCCTGATCTGAATGCTATCCAACATCTATGAAAAGACCTTAAACAATTAGCCTGAAGAAGGCACCCATCACACCTGAGACCACTGGAGCAGTTTGCTAAGGAAGAGTGACCAAACTACTTGCTGACAGGTGCTGAAGTAATAGAAAGAACTATAGAAATTGCCTGATTGCAATGATTACATCTAAAGATTGTGCAACAAAATTAAAAGTTAATGTAAATGTCCAATTATTGTTGTCCATGACATTTACATTTGATTATTCTAAAAATTCTGTTGAATAAAAAATCAAATGCAAAGTCTGATTTTTGTTATATGTGGAATACAGTATCTAATGCTGGATGCCAAATCCTGGTATCACTTGTAAGTTATATCAATGAATAACATGAGTTCTTCTCTTTCCCCGGAAAGTGTGACCAGATGAATTCGCTCAGCCAGGCTATCACAGATTTTGTCTACTTACTCGGAATAAAGGGTGGTTACTTGTCCCTGTGTTACCTGAGTGCACTCACTGCACCATCCCTAAGGATTCCCTCTCACCATCAGTAACATGGAACACAGCATGAAGATGATTTGGAACTGATATTTCATTGACTTAATTAAAATGTGCCAGTAAATTTACTGCTATCTGACATACAGAATTGTGGTAAATTACCAGCCAACATAAACTTAACGTCATACTCCCCTGACAGTCCCACGTCTCATGGTTCTGATTCCAGCTGCCTTGCACGGTGGGACCTACTACAGGTTGAGTCTCCCTTATCCAAAATGCTTGGGACCAGAGGTATTTTGGATATGGGATTTTTCCGTATTTTGGAATAATTGCATATCATAATGAGATATCATGGTGATGGGACCTAAATATAAGCACAGAATGCATTTATGTTACATATACACCTTATACACACAGCCTGAAGGTAATTTTAGACAATATTTTTTATAACTTTGTGCATTAAACAAAGTGTGTGTACATTCACACAATTCATTTATGTTTCATATACACCTTATACACACAGCCTAAAGGTCATTTAATACAATATTTTTAATAACTTTGTGTATTAAACAAAGATTGTGTACATTGAGCCATCAAAAAACAAAGGTTTCACAATCTCACTCTCACTCAAAAAAGTCCGTATTTCGGAATATTCCGTATTTTGGGATATTTGGATATGGGATACTCAACCTGTAAAAAGATGTGGAATCTTGTTGTAAATGTATGTTGGCTGAAAGAATTGGGGAGTTACTTAGATAGAGCAAAATTGTAATTTGACAAAATATTTCATTCAAAATTGTTATGAGGTTACATTACAGTAATCCACAGACAGTCTCTTGTTTTCTGTGACATGAATCCTCATCTATTCCTTGTCTCTATGTCATATATCAGTGGGATAATAAAATTACATGTGGGTTATTGTAGTAACTACAAGTCTGCTGAGTGAATGACAACAATGATCCCTGGTGGGTGACAGAACCAATAATAGATCACACATGAATCTCAGACTATTTAATCACACAGTAAACTGCAAAAAATGACCAATTACTTAATCTCTTGGTCAGGTTTGAGCATCAAAAGTGTCAGCTCAATACAAATTTATAGTAATATATCTGATTATTTATTATTAAAGTTTAACATTTGCAAATTGAAAGTCAGATCTGGTATATTTATGTTCTATTTGCTTCTGAGAGTTAGGGCTGATCTGAGTCACATGCTGCGACCACTACTTTTACTGTAGTTGAATCTGCGACTATATGTTAATGAAGATAAAAGCACTTCTCCTGATGTACAAGTGTGTGTGTGTGTGTGTGTGTGTGTGTGTGTGTGTGTGTGTGTGTGTGTGTGTTTGTTACAGGACTGAGATGCTGACTTCCAAGGCTGGATTAAGAGCCTCATGGGCATGGGGCTGAAAATGCTCAAGGGCCTACTATGAGAAGCAAAGTGGGTGCGACCTGTGCTGTGTGGGTGTGCCCAGTGCTGTGGTGGTGTTGCCAGTGCCATGTATACATGTACACCCCCTACACTATCATTCCCAATGTCTCCCTAGATATGTAAAAATAGAAAAATAACATAATTTTGTGTGAAAAATAGAAATACAATTTAATACTTATAATTTATGGCCAGCTGGGGCCTGGTGATCATAATGCTGTCATGATGATGGGCCTATTTTTATGTGGAGCCCTGGAGCTTTAGCTCCACCTGCCCCATTGCTAATCTGGCCCCGACTCCACCATGTGTCTAAAATTGCTACTTCAACCCCGTACAAACACAATCAGGATGCATGTGTGGTGCAACTAAGATACATGCACAGTAAAAACAAAATTCTCAACTGCACCCCGACACATCATGTGACTCAGAATCAGGCCCTTGTTACTCTCTGTGAGCTTTGATAAATAAAGTTGCCTCATAGTCAGTAAGGTCACTCACTGATGTTCTTTTCTGGACTGCACAGTGATCAATAACAAACCCTTCATCAGCGAGAACTTTTCTTACAAAATTCTCATTATATTTGAAAACATGTGTTCTGTCCTGCCCAATACTGACAAAAGATGCATTTAATACTCCAATAATAAGCAGATATCCTTCAGGTTTCAGTAGCTTTGTGAATTTCCTAAAAAATCTTATATAATCATCTTGTTCTTTGCTGATGAATTCCAACATAGCTCCACTGATGACACAGTCTGCTGGTGGGAGCACCTCCAGGTCTGTCAGATTCTCTTTGTCAAAGTCACATTTCACTGTCTTTGTTATATTTGTCTTTAACGTTATGTCTTTGTCTTGATGTAGGTCACTGAAATATACAAACACAATAAGGTTCATTTGGATCTAGGACTAGCCATTCCACCACATGAGAAATAAGATATAGAGGTATATTTAATTACCCGCACTGACTGTCGGTTGTAAAGTATCACCAGGGGGGGGGGGGGGCTATTAAATTAGTCCCGATAAGCCAGCATGTGCCGTGGCTTTATGGGGTTTTGTTTGACCTGCGTGAAGCAGGTGAAGCAAAATCCCCCAAAACAGCCCAGATTTTATTTCAAAGACGGGTTTGTATCTCCCAAAAACACACAGGTTTCGCTGACCTGCGTATTTTTGTGTGAAAAGGATGTTTTTTCCAGGTAAAAAAACATCTATAAAACATCAGGAAATATCACCCAAAGCTTCATCAGCAGTAATTAAATATCCCAGATAGTTTTAATACATAGTATGTATGCAGATGATACTCAAATCTACCTATCCTCCCCAGATTTTTCACCATCTGTGTCACTGAATGCCTTTCTGCCATAATATATTGGATGTCATCTCACCACCCCAAACTTAATATTTCCAAAACAGAAATAATTTTATTTTCACTGTCCAGTAGTAGTTCCCAACCTGATAACTCTATCACTGTTGATAACTTAGCAATCATACCTACCCCACAAGCACGCTACCTAGGAATCATTCTTGACTTTGAACTGTGCTTTGTTTCCCACATTCAATATGTCTCAAAATCATGTTACATACATCTAAGATATATACAAAATATGACCATATCTTACACAAGACACAGCAAAAACTCTGATCCATGCTCTCATTATCTCCTGCATTGAATACTGGACCTCCCAAACATAGGCTTTCACCACAACAATCCATTTTGAGTACAGCTGCAAGGCTAATCTTCCTCGCTAGATGTTCATCATCTGCAGATCCGCTCTGTCAGTCCCTCCATTGGTTACCGGTATTCTACTGTATTAAATATAAAATACTTTTACTTACATACAAGATTATTAACCAAACTGCACCAACATACATGTTTTCACTCATCTCAAGATATCTTCCTAACCTACCTCTTTGTTATGTACAAAATCTGTGTCTCTCATCCACACATTTTACTTGTTCCCACTCAAAAGGACAGGACTTTATACGGGCTTCACCCACTCTGTGGAATGCCCTCCCATGCACAAAAACGCTCACCTCTAGTCACCAAACCTTTAAACGTTCCCTGAAAACTCATCTCTTCAGGCAAGCCTATCAATTTCCAGATCCACCCACATAACCTTCAATGTTATCCCAATCTAATGACATCCTCTCTTTACAGTACACATCATAACCTCACATATTTTGTATTTCTTTACTCACACCTTCCTGTCCCTTTGTCAACATTGCTGGGTGATCATATTATTCAAGTCATTAAGAACCTAGCAATCTGGTGGACCACAATGGAATAGGTAGCATCTATCCTTGTGTATCAATGCCTATTTCCTTATAGATTGTAAACTTGTGAGCAGGGCCTTCCTACCTCTATCTCTGTTAGTTACTACCCAGTTTTGTTCTATTACTGCTGTTCTAATTATAAAGTGCAACGGAATATGTTGCGCTATATAACAAACTTAATAAATAAATAAATTGGAGATTCAATGGTGGGAAAGTAAAATTTAAGGAGGTGTTGTTTGTTTTCTTTAAGGCGTACGTGAATATGATAGAAATTGGGCAGTGTTATATACTATCAATGAGACACCCCTTTCATCTTCCAGGTGTATTTTATATGGCAGTAGTGGGCAACAGATGGTCATTGGACAGATTTATCTGATACACTCAGATTCTTTCAGATTTATTCCTTTGCACAGACTTATTCTCTGCTTAAAACCCTGCCAGAATCAATTATAAAGCAGAGAATAAGACTGAAGATGATCAGAGCATCAAATTCTTCATTGCTTATCCTCATACAATACAAGGAGTATATGGGGATCTCAGAGCATTTATGGCACTTTCAGGGTAGTGGGAGCATTTAGTGGAATGTACAATTATGATTGGCATGTTGTCTGGGCAAGTTCAAGGTTTCTAGTTACCCTACTGTAGGCAAATATTTACATCATCACCCTAATTTCACAATATACTCATTCAGTCCATTTTCATAAAACAATACCTACAAGTTTACCAAAGTCTGTGACAACTGGGGGAGTCATTTTTTATAAACACATTCATTTCTCAATTCACCTCCAGCACTTGTTGTCCCACCTGAGGCACCCATTAACCTCAAATCCCAAAGAACCTAAAAGTATGTTTGCTTTCAGCATCCAATGACCCCATTTTCACAGCACCCATAAACCTCAATCACACACCAAGGAGCCATTAAAAGCTTCCTTTTCAGCTCGCTCTTTTACAACCTGTGTTTTGCATAATTGTCTGTGTCAGAGGGAAGTGG
Organism: Pseudophryne corroboree; assembly: GCF_028390025.1. Classification (NCBI taxonomy): domain Eukaryota; kingdom Metazoa; phylum Chordata; class Amphibia; order Anura; family Myobatrachidae; genus Pseudophryne; species Pseudophryne corroboree. The sequence goes on along the minus strand of NC_086453.1, from coordinate 355,114,075 downwards.
AAGAGAGGGAAGGGAGCGGTGTGCCCACACTGCCTGTCTACTGTACCAAGCTGATTGCACTCAGTGCCAGATTAAGGTGCTCATGGGCCTGGAGCTGAAATTTATGATGGGCCTATTGTGTGCTGTTGCAGGGGCGGGGGCGCTGGTGTATCTATAATGGGTGCAAGGTGTACAGTGCTTATGGGACACTGGGTCCAGGGGGACCCACACACTGCACCCATTTGATTATACTCACCGCTCCATCAGTCCGACTCCAGCTGCAGAGTTCAAATATCACTCAGAAAGTGGCAGCCGTGGCCATTTTCCTGTGATTCGTGCATGCACAATGAAGTTGTCCCAGGGAGCGCAGAGCGGTGTGTGACCAGCATGGCGTGGGGAGGGTAGTGGGAGGCTACTGATACGGGTATGTCACCAGTTGTGCATTTAATGTGTGTGTGTGTGTGTGTGTGTGTGTGTGTGTGTGTGTAGAGGCAAGTTTGAAAAATAAAGATGTATCTATTTATCAAGAAAGGTAGATATAGAGCAGTGATCGCAAAATACGCGCTATGGCGCGTTTTTACGCGCTACGGGCAGAGAGGGACTCAGATTTTAAAAGTGAGCGGGTCCCGCAGGACGCGCTGTTTTTCGCTGACCGTCGCCTTACATCCAATAGAAATCCCCAAGCCCTGCCTCACCAGCCAATAGCCGCCGGCAGCGTCTCCCAATGCAAGCGCCACCTCAGACGTCTGTCCCTCCTCCCTACCCTGCCTTCAACCCATTGAATGTGCAGCTGGCAACCGGGCGGGGACATCACGATGACGGGGCGGGCATGTTAGATGCAGGAGGGAGCCGAGGACACGGAGAGGAGCGCCTTCACCACGGACAGCCTGGTGGGTCTGCTTCAGAGAACATGAGCTGGGGCCAGCGGAACATTCAGTGCGGTCGAGGACACCGCAAAGTATCAAGAGGTCAGAGCGCTGCGAGCAGGCTCAAGAAGAGAGCGCGGGGTCTGGGATCAACGAGACAATCTACAGTTTCACATACATGCGGGTGGCTGTCATGACTCACGAGTGATAAATAATGCGACCTGGGGGAATGGTGTTAAATCTTTCGTTTCACGAACGTGTGGGTGGGCCTTTCCTATATGTATTTAATGGCCAATACCTGCACATTATACCTGTGAGGGTGCAGTCGGGAAACTAGGTGCACTTCCTGTTACTCTGCATCTTATTCCCCCAGCGTCCATTCCACTCCCAACTACTAATGCACACATCCTGCCCCCTGCTACCACTACTGCACCTATCTTACCCCCTGCTACCACTACTGCACCTATCCTACCACTACTGCACCCATCCTGCCCCCTGCTACCACTACTGCACCTATCTTACCCCCTGCTACCACTACTGCACCCATCCTACCACTACTGCACCCATCCTGCCCCCTGCTACCACTACTGCACCTATCTTACCCCCTGCTACCACTACTGCACCTATCTTACCCCCTGCTACCACTACTGCACCTATCCTACCACTACTGCACCCATCCTGCCCCCTGCTACCACTACTGCACCCATCCTGCCCCCTGCTACCACTACTGCACCTATCTTACCCCCTGCTACCACTACTGCACCTATCCTACCACTACTGCACCTATCTTACCCCCTGCTACCACTACTGCACCTATCTTACCCCCTGCTACCACTACTGCACCTATCTTACCCCCTGCTACCACTACTGCACCTATCCTACCACTACTGCACCCATCCTGCCCCCTGCTACCACTACTGCACCTATCTTACCCCCTGCTACCACTACTGCACCTATCCTGCCCACTACCACTACTGCACCTATCTTACCCCCTGCTACCACTACTGCACCTATCTTACCCCCTGCTACCACTACTGCACCTATCTTACCCCCTGCTACCACTACTGCACCTATCTTACCCCCTGCTACCACTACTGCACCTATCCTACCACTACTGCACCCATCCTGCCCCCTGCTACCACTACTGCACCTATCTTACCCCCTGCTACCACTACTGCACCTATCTTACCCCCTGCTACCACTACTGCACCTATCCTACCACTACTGCACCCATCCTGCCCCCTGCTACCACTACTGCACCTATCTTACCCCCTGCTACCACTACTGCACCTATCCTGCCCACTACCACTACTGCACCTATCTTACCCCCTGCTACCACTACTGCACCAATCCTGCCCCCTGCTACCACTACTGCACCTATCTTACCCCCTGCTACCACTACTGCACCCATCCTGCCCCCTGCTACCACCACTACTGCACCCATCCTGCCCCCTGTTACCACCACTACTGCACCTATCTTACCTCCTGGTACCACTACTGCACCTATCCTACCCCTGCTACCACTACTGCACCCATCCTGCCCACTACCACTGCTGCACCTATCTTACCCCCTGCTACCACTACTGCACCTATCCTACCACTACTGCACCCATCCTGCCCGCTGCTACCACCACTACTGCACCTATCTTACCCCCTGCTACCACTACTGCACCTATCCTACCCCCTACCACTACTGCACCCATCCTGCTACCACTACTGCACCCATCCTGATACCACCACTACTGCACCTATCCTACCCCCTGCTACCACGTCACCTATCCTACCTCCTACCACTACTGCACCCACCCTGCTACCACTACTGCACCTATCTTACCCCTTGCTACCACTACTGCACCTATCCTAACCCCTACCACTACTGCACCCATCCTGATACCACCACTACTGCACCTATCCTACCCCCTGCTACCACGTCACCTATCCTACCTCCTACCACTACTGCACCCACCCTGCTACCACTACTGCACCTATCCTACCACCTTCCACCTCTACTGCACCCATTCTACCCCACATACCCACACAGTGCCCATTATAAACACCCCCATACTGCTAAGTATTCACACCCCCATAGTGACCATCATATGCACACCCCAATACCGCACAGTGTCTATTATACACCCCCCATAGCTCTCATATCACTCTATACCCACACAGTACTCATTATACACACTTACAATGCTCATAGCACCCTCTATTACCCACACACACCTGCACAGTGGCCATCATACGCACAACACATGCCCACACAGTGCTCATAATACACCCCAACCCCCCCCCAACCCCACACACACACAGCGCCTAGCATATTGGTACTCAATACCCACAGTGCCCAGGATACATCCCCCCCCATACACAGTGACCAGCATACATAAAATCCCATATCCACACACAGTGCTCAGTATAGATACAATTGCCACACCCACACAGTGCTCAGCATACACACAAACAATCCCCAAACCAAAGCAGTGCCCAGCATACGCACCAACCCCATACTCAGACAGTGCCCAGCATACGCACACACCTCGTGTTATAGCGGTAGGGCTTCAAGAAGGACACGGAGAAGCTGATCTTAAAAGTTGACGGGGAGCAGGAAGCATCGAATCCTCGGTACTGATGCCTCCCTACCCCTAACACTGCCTACAGCACTACCTGCACCTAACCCCCTACTTGCCTCCCAATACTGCCATAACTGCTATCTACCATGTTGGGTGGTCTAATGCTATGTGGGGAGGGATAAGGGGAGCTCAAAAGCATTCAGTGCTATGGGACCCAGAAACTGTGAAGTAGGACCCCAATTTTTTAAAGTGAGGGGTCCCCGGGACCCACAATTTTTTCTGCTCGGCGCGATCACTGTAGAGAAGACAGACAGAAGAGTGTCACTGGGTGGGGGGGAATTAAAAAATTTTGATCGCCCAACAGAACTAATAAATTGTTTTGCTGATAGCGCATGACTGCATGATTTCCGCTCACAGCTTCTGCAAAAAATTGCCATTTCATCAGCATGCTGAATAGTTTATATGGGTTTAGCGATTTACGTAGCTAAACCCAGTGCTTTTGGGTGTGATAAGTAATGGGCGTCCACGATACTCGCTTCCATTACCGTTGAATAGTTGTAGGGCACCCAAGGACCATTTGGATTTCCCCAACTATGTTCAAGGACACAGTGCGTCTCATACAAAATACTGTTATACACATTTTGCACAACAATAGTAGGACCCCTTATACTATCTAGTACTGGTGCCCCTTTCACATTATACCACACAGTATGAGCCGAATTTCACATTATAGCACTTAGAATGAGCCGAAATTCACATTATAGCACACAGTAGAAGCCAAAATTCACATTAGAGCACGCGGTATGAGCCAAAATTCACATTAGAGCACGCGGTATGAGCTGAAATTCACATTAGAGCACACGGTATGAGCTGAAATTCGCATTAGAGCACGCGGTATGAGCTGAAATTCACATTAGAGCACGCGGTATGAGCTGAAATTCACATTAGAGCACGCGATATGAGCTGAAATTCACATTAGAGCATGCGGTATGAGCTGAAATTCACATTAGAGCATGCGGTATGAGCTGAAATTCACATTAGAGCATGCGGTATGAGCTGAAATTCACATTAGAGCATGCGGTATGAGCTGAAATTCACATTAGAGCACGCGGTATGAGCTGAAATTCACATTAGAGAATGCGGTATGAGCCAAAATTCACATTAGAGAACGCGGTATGAGCCAAAATTCACATTAAAGAGCGCGTTATGAGCCAAAATTCACATTAGAGAACGCGGTAGAAGCCAAAATTCACATTATGACACATATCTACATACTCACACACAGCCACATACAGTAGATACACACACGCACACATATATACATATACACACAGCTATATATATATATATATATATATATATACATACATACACACACTGTATATACATTTACATACAAAGTCACATATATATACACACACACACTGTCCCCACCATGACACTCCATGAGTTCCCCACTGCTCACCAGTTGCCGGGTAGCCGGGGTATCAGCATGCGGGTGCCGGGCAGCTGTGCTATGGAGCGTGAGCTGGCCACCCGGGTTGTCATCAGGCGAAAGCCGGAGATGGCAGCGGAGCTGTCAGGGGGGCGGGATCCGGAGACCTGGCATCTGTGCCAGATTAAGGTGCTCATGGGCCTGGAGCTGAAATTTATGATGGGCCTATTGTGTGCTGTTGCAGGGGCGGGGGCGCTGGTGTATCTATAATGGGTGCAAGGTGTACAGTGCTTATGGGACACTGGGTCCAGGGGGACCCACACACTGCACCCATTTGATTATACTCACCGCTCCATCAGTCCGACTCCAGCTGCAGAGTTCAAATATCACTCAGAAAGTGGCAGCCGTGGCCATTTTCCTGTGATTCGTGCATGCACAATGAAGTTGTCCCAGGGAGCGCAGAGCGGTGTGTGACCAGCATGGCGTGGGGAGGGTAGTGGGAGGCTACTGATACGGGTATGTCACCAGTTGTGCATTTAATATGTGTGTGTGTGTGTGTGTGTGTGTGTGTGTGTGTGTGTGTGTGTGTGTGTGTGTAGAGGCAAGTTTGAAAAATAAAGATGTATCTATTTATCAAGAAAGGTAGATATAGAGCAGTGATCGCAAAATACGCGCTATGGCGCGTTTTTACGCGCTACGGGCAGAGAGGGACTCAGATTTTAAAAGTGAGCGGGTCCCGCAGGACGCGCTGTTTTTCGCTGACCGTCGCCTTACATCCAATAGAAATCCCCAAGCCCTGCCTCACCAGCCAATAGCCGCCGGCAGCGTCTCCCAATGCAAGCGCCACCTCAGACGTCTGTCCCTCCTCCCTACCCTGCCTTCAACCCATTGAATGTGCAGCTGGCAACCGGGCGGGGACATCACGATGACGGGGCGGGCATGTTAGATGCAGGAGGGAGCCGAGGACACGGAGAGGAGCGCCTTCACCACGGACAGCCTGGTGGGTCTGCTTCAGAGAACATGAGCTGGGGCCAGCGGAACATCTCAGTGCGGTCGAGGACACCGCAAAGTATCAAGAGGTCAGAGCGCTGCGAGCAGGCTCAAGAAGAGAGCGCGGGGTCTGGGATCAACGAGACAATCTACAGTTTCACATACATGCGGGTGGCTGTCATGACTCACGAGTGATAAATAATGCGACCTGGGGGAATGGTGTTAAATCTTTCGTTTCACGAACGTGTGGGTGGGCCTTTCCTATATGTATTTAATGGCCAATACCTGCACATTATACCTGTGAGGGTGCAGTCGGGAAACTAGGTGCACTTCCTGTTACTCTGCATCTTATTCCCCCAGCGTCCATTCCACTCCCAACTACTAATGCACACATCCTGCCCCCTGCTACCACTACTGCACCTATCTTACCCCCTGCTACCACTACTGCACCTATCCTACCACTACTGCACCCATCCTGCCCCCTGCTACCACTACTGCACCTATCTTACCCCCTGCTACCACTACTGCACCCATCCTACCACTACTGCACCCATCCTGCCCCCTGCTACCACTACTGCACCTATCTTACCCCCTGCTACCACTACTGCACCTATCTTACCCCCTGCTACCACTACTGCACCTATCCTACCACTACTGCACCCATCCTGCCCCCTGCTACCACTACTGCACCCATCCTGCCCCCTGCTACCACTACTGCACCTATCTTACCCCCTGCTACCACTACTGCACCTATCCTACCACTACTGCACCTATCTTACCCCCTGCTACCACTACTGCACCTATCTTACCCCCTGCTACCACTACTGCACCTATCTTACCCCCTGCTACCACTACTGCACCTATCCTACCACTACTGCACCCATCCTGCCCCCTGCTACCACTACTGCACCTATCTTACCCCCTGCTACCACTACTGCACCTATCCTGCCCACTACCACTACTGCACCTATCTTACCCCCTGCTACCACTACTGCACCTATCTTACCCCCTGCTACCACTACTGCACCTATCTTACCCCCTGCTACCACTACTGCACCTATCTTACCCCCTGCTACCACTACTGCACCTATCCTACCACTACTGCACCCATCCTGCCCCCTGCTACCACTACTGCACCTATCTTACCCCCTGCTACCACTACTGCACCTATCTTACCCCCTGCTACCACTACTGCACCTATCCTACCACTACTGCACCCATCCTGCCCCCTGCTACCACTACTGCACCTATCTTACCCCCTGCTACCACTACTGCACCTATCCTGCCCACTACCACTACTGCACCTATCTTACCCCCTGCTACCACTACTGCACCCATCCTGCCCCCTGCTACCACTACTGCACCTATCTTACCCCCTGCTACCACTACTGCACCCATCCTGCCCCCTGCTACCACCACTACTGCACCCATCCTGCCCCCTGTTACCACCACTACTGCACCTATCTTACCTCCTGGTACCACTACTGCACCTATCCTACCCCCTGCTACCACTACTGCACCCATCCTGCCCACTACCACTGCTGCACCTATCTTACCCCCTGCTACCACTACTGCACCTATCCTACCACTACTGCACCCATCCTGCCCGCTGCTACCACCACTACTGCACCTATCTTACCCCCTGCTACCACTACTGCACCTATCCTACCCCCTACCACTACTGCACCCATCCTGCTACCACTACTGCACCCATCCTGATACCACCACTACTGCACCTATCCTACCCCCTGCTACCACGTCACCTATCCTACCTCCTACCACTACTGCACCCACCCTGCTACCACTACTGCACCTATCTTACCCCTTGCTACCACTACTGCACCTATCCTAACCCCTACCACTACTGCACCCATCCTGATACCACCACTACTGCACCTATCCTACCCCCTGCTACCACGTCACCTATCCTACCTCCTACCACTACTGCACCCACCCTGCTACCACTACTGCACCTATCCTACCACCTTCCACCTCTACTGCACCCATTCTACCCCACATACCCACACAGTGCCCATTATAAACACCCCCATACTGCTAAGTATTCACACCCCCATAGTGACCATCATATGCACACCCCAATACCGCACAGTGTCTATTATACACCCCCCATAGCTCTCATATCACTCTATACCCACACAGTACTCATTATACACACTTACAATGCTCATAGCACCCTCTATTACCCACACACACCTGCACAGTGGCCATCATACGCACAACACATGCCCACACAGTGCTCATAATACACCCCAACCCCCCCCAACCCCACACACACACAGCGCCTAGCATATTGGTACTCAATACCCACAGTGCCCAGGATACATCCCCCCCCATACACAGTGACCAGCATACATAAAATCCCATATCCACACACAGTGCTCAGTATAGATACAATTGCCACACCCACACAGTGCTCAGCATACACACAAACAATCCCCAAACCAAAGCAGTGCCCAGCATACGCACCAACCCCATACTCAGACAGTGCCCAGCATACGCACCAACCCCATACTCAGACAGTGCCCAGCATACGCACACACCTCGTGTTATAGCGGTAGGGCTTCAAGAAGGACACGGAGAAGCTGATCTTAAAAGTTGACGGGGAGCAGGAAGCATCGAATCCTCGGTACTGATGCCTCCCTACCCCTAACACTGCCTACAGCACTACCTGCACCTAACCCCCTACTTGCCTCCCAATACTGCCATAACTGCTATCTACCATGTTGGGTGGTCTAATGCTATGTGGGGAGGGATAAGGGGAGCTCAAAAGCATACAGTGCTATGGGACCCAGAAACTGTGAAGTAGGACCCCAATTTTTTAAAGTGAGGGGTCCCCGGGACCCACAATTTTTTCTGCTCGGCGCGATCACTGTAGAGAAGACAGACAGAAGAGTGTCACTGGGTGGGGGGGAATTAAAAAATTTTGATCGCCCAACAGAACTAATAAATTGTTTTGCTGATAGCGCATGACTGCATGATTTCCGCTCACAGCTTCTGCAAAAAATTGCCATTTCATCAGCATGCTGAATAGTTTATATGGGTTTAGCGATTTACGTAGCTAAACCCAGTGCTTTTGGGTGTGATAAGTAATGGGCGTCCACGATACTCGCTTCCATTACCGTTGAATAGTTGTAGGGCACCCAAGGACCATTTGGATTTCCCCAACTATGTTCAAGGACACAGTGCGTCTCATACAAAATACTGTTATACACATTTTGCACAACAATAGTAGGACCCCTTATACTATCTAGTACTGGTGCCCCTTTCACATTATACCACACAGTATGAGCCGAATTTCACATTATAGCACTTAGAATGAGCCGAAATTCACATTATAGCACACAGTAGAAGCCAAAATTCACATTAGAGCACGCGGTATGAGCCAAAATTCACATTAGAGCACGCGGTATGAGCTGAAATTCACATTAGAGCACACGGTATGAGCTGAAATTCACATTAGAGCACGCGGTATGAGCTGAAATTCACATTAGAGCACGCGGTATGAGCTGAAATTCACATTAGAGCACGCGATATGAGCTGAAATTCACATTAGAGCATGCGGTATGAGCTGAAATTCACATTAGAGCATGCGGTATGAGCTGAAATTCACATTAGAGCATGCGGTATGAGCTGAAATTCACATTAGAGCATGCGGTATGAGCTGAAATTCACATTAGAGCACGCGGTATGAGCTGAAATTCACATTAGAGAACGCGGTATGAGCCAAAATTCACATTAGAGAACGCGGTATGAGCCAAAATTCACATTAAAGAGCGCGTTATGAGCCAAAATTCACATTAGAGAACGCGGTAGAAGCCAAAATTCACATTATGACACATATCTACATACTCACACACAGCCACATACAGTAGATACACACACGCACACATATATACATATACACACAGCTATATATATATATATATATATATATATACATACATACACACACTGTATATACATTTACATACAAAGTCACATATATATACACACACACACTGTCCCCACCATGACACTCCATGAGTTCCCCACTGCTCACCAGTTGCCGGGTAGCCGGGGTATCAGCATGCGGGTGCCGGGCAGCTGTGCTATGGAGCGTGAGCTGGCCACCCGGGTTGTCATCAGGCGAAAGCCGGAGATGGCAGCGGAGCTGTCAGGGGGGCGGGATCCGGAGACCTGGCATTATCAGGCCGCATGCGGAGAGCCGAACCACCACACTTTTGACAGGGCCCAGGGAAGGGAGCTGGACACTGTACTATTTCAAATCTGCCGTAGCCGCTCCTGATTGGCTACCAGTCCTCGGCTCCACGGCAGATTTGGAATAGTAGCGCTGCGGTCAGCTTGCTGCTGCGGTGGCCCGTCACCTCAGAGGGATCAGTCAGTTTCCCAGGTAGTGGTCACTGGTCGGGATGGGCAGCCCATTTGCGCCGTCACTCGTTTCCCGTCACTCTCTCCCTCCCTGCGCGGCTGCGCCTCCTGTAAGCGTATGGGGTGCAGGGAGGGGGGCTAGTGAAGCCTTTCCGCTGCGGCTCCATATAGATTACGCCGGTGGCCGTGTTTAGTTCGGCGGTGCGACTGGAGGGGGGATCACAACTTCTGTGCAGGGGGACCGCGGACGGGCAGTAGCAGGCTGCTGTAGCAGGAAAACATTTTTTCCTGTCTGCAGCAGCAGCACAGCTGAAGCTATGGGCCTATTTTGATTGGGGGCCTGGAGCTGCAGCTCCATCCGCCCCATTGTTAATCCGGCCCTGATTGCACTGATGGCCAGAGAAGTCTGTCACAGGTATAAATAATAGATGGTCCAGCTGCAGATGTGGCCATCACCAGCAGATTGCATAATAATGATGTCATAGACATCCATTAATTTTCCTCACAGGCAGCCTCAGCTTCCATGCCCTTAGGCAGCTGCATAGTTCTTCCTAATGGAAGCTCCAGCCCCACATGGTTTTGCCTTGTAAGTGATTGCCCCTTTAAATAAACATCTGAGTTTGGCCAGCATCCCACATGGCCACTAAACTCAGGCAGAACTACATCCCAACCTATTGTTAGGATTCAATGTTAGGATTCACCTGCCATAATGGTTGTCAGGTGAATTGTAAAACAGGGTTAAATGCTGACGTAATTACTGCCGGTAAGACAATCTAACAAGGGAGTAGTTAGAGTAATCACTGGGTACTGAGAGTCCTGGTTCAGGAACATAGAATAGCTGGGAACAATCAGAATTATGATATGCAGGCTATGAATGTGTAGCTGTACCAAAGATGTAATGAGAGTTCAATAATGCTGCACAGAAATAAAAGACAGGTGACTGCAGCTGGGGAATTAGTGCCCAGTTCTGAATTCGAATATAGATGCATCTTACCTGGGCTAAAGAAAAAAGAGAAACTATGGGGCATTGCCAAGACAAAGATGAGAGACATGATACTGAACAATGCAGAAGAGCTGAAGGCCGCTATTGAAGCATCCTGGTCTTCTATAACACCTTAGCAGTGCCACAGGTTGATAGAAGCCATGCCATGCCTCACTGAGGCAGTAATTCATGCAAAAGGGGCCCAAACCAATTACTGAGTACATATGCATGATTATACTTTTCAGAGGGCTGACATTTTTGTATTAAAAATCCTTTTTTTATAGATTTTATGTAGTATTCTAATTTTCTGAGATTTTGGATTGGGGGTTATCTTAAACTGTAAGCCACAATCATAAAAATAATAACAAATAAAGGCTTGAAATTGCTCACTTTGCACGTAATGATATGTAATATATTAGTTCCACCTTTTAAGTTGAATTACTGAAATAAATGAACTTTTGCAAAATATTCTAATTTTCTGAGTTTCACCTGTAATTACAAACCCTGTGCACCTGCAGACCTGCATGTACATAGAGAGACTAAGGAACAGACAACACAGGAAATACACTGATGGATTGTTAATGTCAGCTGACCCCAGGTGCATACTGAATAGTTTGTCATCTGACCCCAGGTGCATTCTGAACCGAGGAAATACATGCACCAACAGAATCATAACACCTATAAGTGTCTGTAGTGCTTGATGATTTGTAGCAGAACATAGGACAGGCAGATCTCAGCATATGCAATAGATCACAAAAAAGTGTGTCTCAATAAATTGTGTATTATGATAACAGTGCCCTAGCTGAGAGGTTTCTATATACAGTAGGCTTCGTATTGCCAAGACTGAGAGTTGGAGTGCTACAAGGATGAAGAAAGTTCCTATGGTGGGGTCAGAAGATGTGGGTCTACAATGCAAGTGGAATGCTTTTCCAGTACTTTGAAGCCATAAGTTTTGCCAGAGACCCATCCATGTGATGCATTACTGACTCAGGCCATGGGAGGACTCATTAGACATGCACAGTGGGATCAATGGTGGCTCTTAAGGCTTAGGGGCTGTAGAAGAGATTTACTGCACATGAAGAGGCACTTCTGGAATCTCCTTGTAACACGGAGCCAGAGGACCCTTGAGATTTTTTTGTTGCTATATGTTTTAGACATATTCTTTAGCACACCAGCCACAACATATTTCTAATATTATTGGACTCAAAAATAAATAGGGAAACATTTATCTTAAGATGTGTGCAGATTAAATCCTATCCTCATTTACTGGTTCCCACTAATGCAGAATACTATATCCCATTTGTAACAGTAGATGTCAGCCATTTCATTGATCTAATTTAATATGTTTATTCATTGACCACAAAGGTCAATCAATAAGCCAAAAGAATGGTTTCCCATGTTGCAGCCAGACTCTTGCCTGGTTGGTTATGTGCAACACAGCTCCTTCTGATTATTTCAGGTCTGTACTCTGTGACGAAAAAGATTATGTCCTTCACTAAAGTTTTATATTATTTCTATTTATTGCACTACCTCGGGAGAGAAGAGAAGAAGAATTCATATGGTTTTAAGTGATACATGAAACTGAAACCTAGGGATTTGGGCAAGTTCTTTATTTAATATAAAAAAATGTAACAGTAGGGGTTTATTCATTTTAGCTAAGTCTGCTCAACTACATGTACTGAGCATGTGCTGTGAAACTAACATTTTTTTCAGCCCAGGCTAATGGAGCCCAGTAAGAACTGCATGTGTTATTTTTGGTGTGTAGAGCATTTGAAATAGTTTACTGAGTACTGACACAGGGTTTAGATGATTTGGAAGATATATTACCCATTTCCTTCTAGATATTTAATATATGTCATTATGTGAGACCAATCAAATGCTCCAGTACGTGTGTTAATCCATTTGTTCAGCTCCATAATACATTGCTCCGAGCACTTCAGCACAAGGATCTCTTTGAAAAATCCACTGGCTGTATAGAGATGATGAATGAAGGATCCCATACTGATGTCAATCAAAATGTCTCCCTTAATGTGACCTGCAGGGAAAGATAACAGTGATTACAGAGTGTAATATGTTATGTAGCATCTATTATATGTATCATTCTGTAATTTCATGTTACAGGTAAGCAACTGCCTCGCCACACACCTGCTGCTCCTTCAGTGTAATGCATGAGGGGGGTAAGTTATTAAATACTGCTCATCAGGGTGGCTGTGGTCACATGACCGATAATGACATCCTGGCATTGAAGACCCTAATGTTGGAGGGGTAAGTATTTTTACACCTCCCCCTTCCTAACCCTTGGATAAGACTAACACTCCATGGGTTGCGGCTAGTGCTAATACCTGGGGGTTGGCAGCTAGGGCTAACCCCCCCTGTGCCTAACCCTAAACCCATTTAGTTGCTAACCCTATCCCTCCCCCATATGGGCCCTAACAGTTACCCCAATTCTTTCCTTCAATATGTTGGCTGTTGGTGTTGCTGTGCCGGTCTCCCGAGTGTTGTCAGGTTTCCTGCATTGGTCACACAACCACCGGCATTCCATATATCAAGATGATAAACACAATGTAAGTACTTATTTGAGCAGCATTTCCAGTAACTGGGGCCATCTTTCCTACCTAAAAACATAGACATTTACAGACCTCAGGAGTGTCCGTAATGTGCCCTAATGTAAACTCTTAGAAAATATGCACACTTGAAATCAATGATGTCCACAGTGCTTATGATAAATGGAATCACTAGAAATGTGCGCCGACCCTGTGTCTTGGTTTTGGGTTTGGATCTGTATCTTCCTCATATTTTTGATCTGTATTTGGTTCTGCCAAAAATACCCTTGCGTGTTTTGGTTTGGATCTGTATTTTTGTCAAAAATTCAAAAAAAAACTGCTAAAGTCACAGAATTTGGGCCTGTTTTTGTTTCTACGGTGTTACTAACTTCAGCATCATTCAATTCCACTAATTTCTAGTCAATTTTGACCACCTTATGCAAAAGCTTCTAATACCGTGCTGGAGGAAGAGAAATGCAGGTGCACACTCCTAGCACTAAGAAGACTAATAGTAAAAATAATTGAAATAAACCCTCACAATTAACATGGAGTATAATTGAAGTTCTTAACACACATTTGCGGAAATATGCAGGCCCATGTACCGCCTCCCTGTTACCATTCCATCCAGCAGTTTCTGGACGTTGTCATATCCCAGATGACCCAAGCGATTGTGCCACAACTCCATTGACTGTTTTTCCTCAGTAGCCATCATTGCAGTACACTCTTCAGTGTCCAGGACATACCGATGGAGCCATCTTTATCTTGTCCTTTAATAGGATCAATTGAACCAGGGCAGTCGGACTTAATCCCCTGATGAATTGTTCTCTCTGTATTGTATTGCAGCTGAGAACAATAGATGAAGGGTTTATACTAATAAACCATAGTGTGCCTAGGCACTAGTGATGAGCGGGGTCGGTTCCTCGGAATCCGAACCCGCCCGAACTTCACCCTCTTTTGCACGGGTCCGAGCAGACTCGGATCCTCCCGCCTTGCTCGGTTAACCCGAGCGCGCCCGAACGTCATCATCCCGCTGTCGGATTCTCGCGAGACTCGGATTCTATATAAGGAGCCGCGAGTCGCCGCCATTTTCACACGTGCATTGAGATTGATAGGGAGAGGACGTGGCTGGCGTCCTCTCTGTTATAGTAGAACTATAGTAGAACTTAGTTAGTTATAAATTGTGGGGAGGATTGGGGACGGGGAGCAGCTGTTAGGGAGTGCAGGGTTTTGAGTTTAATTAATCCGTTGTTTCTCTGCCTGAAAAAAAACGCTCCACCATATCTGTGCTCACTCAGTGTGCTGCACTGCTGCATGATATATCTGTGCTGAGTGCACTGCTCACACTGCCTAATTGTGGGGACTGGGGAGCAGTTATAGCAGGAGTACAGTGCACAGTTTTGCTGACAGTGACCACCAGTCCAGTATACGTTTGTCTGCCTGAAAAACACTGTGGTGTTTTTTTTTTCTTTCTTAATGCTAGTTTGTTTAGCAGTCTGCTGACAGTGTCCACCAGGTCCGTTATACAGTATATTATATATATAATTAAGCACTAAGCAGCAGTATGGTAGGCCACGGCTGTACCTACCTCTGTGTCGACTCGTCACTCGTCGTCCATAAGTATAAGTAATACTATCCATCCATCTACATTGTATACCTGTGGTGTTTTTTTTTCTTTCTTCATACTAGTTTAGCAGTCTGCTGACACTGTCCACCAGGTCCGTTATACAGTATATTATATTTATATATAAGCACTAAGCAGCAGTACGGTAGGCCACGGCTGTACCTACCTCTGTGTCGACTCGTCACTCGTCGTCCATAAGTATAAGTAATACTATCCATCCATCTACATTGTATACCTGTGGTGTTTTTTTTTCTTTCTTCATACTAGTTTAGCAGTCTGCTGACACTGTCCACCAGGTCCGTTATACAATATATTATATTTATATATAAGCACTAAGCAGCAGTACGGTAGGCCACGGCTGTACCTACCTCTGTGTCGACTCGTCACTCGTCGTCCATAATTATAAGTAATACTATCCATCCATCTACATTGTATACCTGTGGTGTTTTTTTTTTCTTTCTTCATACTAGTTTAGCAGTCTGCTGACACTGTCCACCAGGTCCGTTATACAGTATATTATATTTATATATAAGCACTAAGCAGCAGTACGGTAGGCCACGGCTGTACCTACCTCTGTGTCGACTCATCACTCGTCGTCTATAAGTATAAGTAATACTATCCATCCATCTACATTGTATACCTGTGGTGTTTTTTTTTCTTTCTTCATACTAGTTTAGCAGTCTGCTGACACTGTCCACCAGGTTCGTTATACAGTATATTATATTTATATATAAGCACTAAGCAGCAGTACGGTAGGCCACGGCTGTACCTACCTCTGTGTCGACTCGTCACTCGTCGTCCATAAGTATAAGTAATATTATCCATCCATCTACATTGCTACATTGTATACCTGTGGTGTTTTTTTTTCTTTCTTCATACTAGTTTAGCAGTCTGCAGACACTGTCCACCAGGTCCGTTATACAGTATATTATATTTATATATAAGCACTAAGCAGCAGTACGGTAGGCCACGGCTGTACCTACCTCTGTGTCGACTCGTCACTCGTCGTCCATAAGTATAAGTAATACTATCCATCCATCTACATTGTATACCTGTGGTGTTTTTTTTTCTTTCTTCATACTAGTTTAGCAGTCTGCTGACACTGTCCACCAGGTCCGTTATACAGTATATTATATTTATTGATAAAGCTGAATATTTATCTTATATAATACCCTTTATGAGGTCTAAGAACACTGTACGCTATCTACGTATGAAGTACCGTAAGGGTACGCTTGTTGCGTAACAATCGCTTAGCCGTGGTCGAGACGCTCAAGCGTCACGTTCGCTCACGGCCAAGAGATCACAGGCAGGCACGCTATTGGCTGCTGACTAACGTAATGGTTCACTATAGCGTAACAAACGCTGTATCGGGAGCGGGCTGCTCGAGCGATACAGACGCTCACGAGAATACGCTGTTGGTATCGGGCACACTTATAGGTGAGCGACTACCGTAATGCTACGCTATCAGCGTAGCGGACGCTCGAGACCACGAGGAGATCACGAGCGGCGCTGACGCTCACAATGTTAAACCTTTAAATCTAAACCATAAACAATGTAATATGCTGTAAAACCTTAGTGTAGAGATAGGGTGTAGATGCAACACAGTGTAACCTTATTAACTCAAAAGCTGTTAGAGCGTCACAGACGCTCTGAGAATACTAGACACTATAAGAAATACACAGATACCTGGGCTTAGGGTCCAACGCCTAATATATATATATTATGAATGATATACTTGCAAAAGAATTAATACAAATACAAATCATACACTACAATATAACATAGACTACCTAACCAGATAACTACACAGGAAATACAATACAATTACTATCTAAGGGAAAATAAGAGAGAAAGAGAAAAGAGAGAGAGAGAGAGATTGGCCCACAATAACAAGAAGATCAATATAGTTGCGGAGAAACACTTACGCACAAGGGGAAACGATCGCATGCGCCTCGATATCCAGCTCCCGATTATCAGCAATGAGAACCGTTGAAGAGAGTGAACTGGATATGGTCGGCCTGCCTATTTATTAGAGATGAGCGCCTGAAATTTTTCGGGTTTTGTGTTTTGGTTTTGGGTTCGGTTCCGCGGCCGTGTTTTGGGTTCGAACGCGTTTTGGCAAAACCTCACCGAATTATTTTTGTCGGATTCGGGTGTGTTTTGGATTCGGGTGTTTTTTTCCAAAAACACTAAAAAACAGCTTAAATCATAGAATTTGGGGGTCATTTTGATCCCAAAGTATTATTAACCTCAAAAACCATAATTTACACTCATTTTCAGTCTATTCTGAATACCTCACACCTCACAATATTATTTTTAGTCCTAAAATTTGCACCGAGGTCGCTGTGTGAGTAAGATAAGCGACCCTAGTGGCCGACACAAACACCGGGCCCATCTAGGAGTGGCACTGCAGTGTCACGCAGGATGTCCCTTCCAAAAAACCCTCCCCAAACAGCACATGACGCAAAGAAAAAAAGAGGCGCAATGAGGTAGCTGTGTGAGTAAGATTAGCGACCCTAGTGGCCGACACAAACACCGGGCCCATCTAGGAGTGGCACTGCAGTGTCACGCAGGATGGCCCTTCCAAAAAACCCTCCCCAAACAGCACATGACGCAAAGAAAAAAAGAGGCGCAATGAGGTAGCTGACTGTGTGAGTAAGATTAGCGACCCTAGTGGCCGACACAAACACCGGGCCCATCTAGGAGTGGCACTGCAGTGTCACGCAGGATGGCCCTTCCAAAAAACCCTCCCCAAACAGCACATGACGCAAAGAAAAAAAGAGGCGCAATGAGGTAGCTGACTGTGTGAGTAAGATTAGCGACCCTAGTGGCCGACACAAACACCGGGCCCATCTAGGAGTGTCACTGCAGTGTCACGCAGGATGTCCCTTCCAAAAAACCCTCCCCAAACAGCACATGACGCAAAGAAAAAAAGAGGCGCAATGAGGTAGCTGACTGTGTGAGTAAGATTAAGACAATTTTATTTTAGGTTTTGGAGTCCTTTTTTTACTGATATTTGGTGTTTTGGTTTTGACATGCTCTGTACTATGCCATTGGGCATCGGCCTTGGCAGACGACGTTGCTGGCATTTCATCGTCTCGGCCATGACTAGTGGCAGCAGCTTCAGCACGAGGTGGAAGTGGATCTTGATCTTTCCCTAATTTTGGAACCTCAACATTTTTGTTCTCTATATTTTAATAGGCACAACTAAAATGCACCTCAGGTAAACAATGCAGATGGATGGATTGGATACTAGTATACAATTATGGATGGGCTGCCGAGTGCCGACACAGAGGTAGCCACAGCCGTGAACTACCGCACTGTACTGTGTCTGCTGCTAATATATAGACTGGTTGATAAAGAGATAGTATACTCGTAACTAGTATGTATGTATAAAGAAAGAAAAAAAAACCACGGTTAGGTCACTGGTATATACAATTATGGACGGGCTGCCGAGTGCCGACACAGAGGTAGCCACAGCCGTGAACTACCGCACTGTACTGTGTCTGCTGCTAATATATAGACTGGTTGATAAAGAGATAGTATACTCGTAACTAGTATGTATGTATAAAGAAAGAAAAAAAAACCACGGTTAGGTCACTGGTATATACAATTATGGACGGGCTGCGGAGTGCCGACACAGAGGTAGCCACAGCCGTGAACTACCGCACTGTACTGTGTCTGCTGCTAATATATAGACTGGTTGATAAAGAGATAGTATACTCGTAACTAGTATGTATGTATAAAGAAAGAAAAAAAAACCACGGTTAGGTCACTGGTATATACAATTATGGACGGGCTGCCGAGTGCCGACACAGAGGTAGCCACAGCCGTGAACTACCGCACTGTACTGTGTCTGCTGCTAATATATAGACTGGTTGATAAAGAGATAGTATACTCGTAACTAGTATGTATGTATAAAGAAAGAAAAAAAAACCACGGTTAGGTCACTGGTATATACAATTATGGACGGGCTGCCGAGTGCCAAAACAGAGGTAGCCACAGCCGTGAACTACCGCACTGTACACTGGTTGATAAAGAGATAGTAGTATACTCGTAACAACTAGTATGACGACGGTATAAAGAATGAAAAAAAAACCACGGTTAGGTGGTATATAATACAATTATGGTTGGACGGACTGCCTGCCGAGTGCCGACACAGAGGTAGCCACAGCCGTGAACTACTGCACTGTACACTGGTTGATAAAGAGATAGTAGTATACTCGTAACAACTAGTATGACGACGGTATAAAGAATGAAAAAAAAACCACGGTTAGGTGGTATATAATACAATTATGGTTGGACGGACTGCCTGCCGAGTGCCGACACAGAGGTAGCCACAGCCGTGAACTACCGCACTGTACACTGGTTGATAAAGAGATAGTAGTATACTCGTAACAACTAGTATGACGACGGTATAAAGAACGAAAAAAAAACCACGGTTAGGTGGTATATATTATAATACAATTATGGATGGACGGACTGCCTGCCGAGTTCCGACACAGAGGTAGCCACAGCCGTGAACTACCGCACTGTACACTGGTTGATAAAGAGATAGTAGTATACTCGTAACAACTAGTATGACTATGACGACGGTATAAAGAAAGAAAAAAAAAACCACGGTTAGGTGGTATATAATACAATTATGGATGGACGGACTGCCTGCCGAGTGCCGACACAGAGGTAGCCACAGCCGTGAACTACCGCACTGTACTGTGTCTGCTGCTAATATAGACTGGTTGATAAAGAGATAGTATACAATACTACTAATATACTGGTGGTCAGGCACTGGTCACCACTAGTCACACTGGCAGTGGCACTCCTGCAGCAAAAGTGTGCACTGTTTAATTTTAATATAATATTATTTATCATGTACTCCTGGCTCCTGCTATAACAACCTGCAGTGCTCCCCAGTCTCCCCCACAATTATAAGCTTTATATACAATACATTGATGTGCAGCACACTGGGCTGAGCAGTGCACACAGACTGAGTCACTGTGTGACTGTGTATCGTTTTTTTCAGGCAGAGAACGGATATATTAAATAAAACAAACAACTGCACTGTCTCTGGTGGTCACTGGTCACTGTGGTCGTCAGTCACTAAACTCTGTCTGCACTCTGCACTCTCTTCTAATCTACAGTATCACAGCAATCTCTCTCTCTCTCTCTCTTCTAAATCTAATCTAAATGGAGAGGACGCCAGCCACGTCCTCTCCCTATCAATCTCAATGCACGTGTGAAAATGGCGGCGACGCGCGGCTCCTTATATAGAATCCGAGTCTCGCGATAGAATCCGAGCCTCGCGAGAATCCGACAGCGTCATGATGACGTTCGGGCGCGCTCGGGTTAACCGAGCAAGGCAGGAAGATCCGAGTCGCTCGGACCCGTGAAAAAAAAAGTGAAGTTCGTGCGGGTTCGGATTCAAAGAAACCGAACCCGCTCATCTCTACTATTTATGCCCCACACACAATACAATTCAATGGTCCCTACAATCTCATTGTTCATTGGACACAGGAATTCGGCTTCGCATTATAACAAAAGGTCATAGGTTGATTCATACAGGTGGACTGTGACTGCTTCCAACTGTTCAGGTGGGTGGGACACTGAGTTTCCCGCCGCATGACTAAATAAGAACAAATAATAGTAAATGGACATAAACTTCTTATGTCCATAACTATTCGCACGAGCGATTAATCCGCTCCAAACCAACACCGGAATATTGCTATTTAAATACTCTTCCGATGGGTACCAAACACCACTGTATGACCCCTGTTAGACCCTTCGTACAATACAAAGAGGGATCTCTCTGTTCAGGAACATGCTATGTTAACTAAACTTTCAGAATCTATCAAAGGGACCATGATCTACAATATACATTATATAGTGAAAATATGTAACGATTGAGTCGCACGCTACGATCACATAAACTCTACCGTAAATACGCATACCGTGCGCCTGCGGGTGCCCGCGACTGTGAGTATGCGCACGTACGGGAGAGCGCACGCATGCGCAGCACGGACCTGTGTGAGGTGCAAATATGGTAGTGTGCATAGAGATATTTTTCTGACTTTGACAGTATATATAAGCACTAAGCAGCAGTACGGTAGGCCACGGCAGTACCTACCTCTGTGTCGACTCATCACTCGTCGTCCATAAGTATAAGTAATACTATCCATCCATCTACATTGTATATCTGTGGTGGCTTTTACTTGTGCGCAAAGTATGGAGAACAAAAATGTGGAGGTTAAAAAAATAGGGAAAGATCAAGATCCACTTCCACCTCGTGCTGAAGCTGCTGCCACTAGTCATGGCCGAGACGATGAAATGCCATCAACGTCGTCTGCCAAGGCCGATGCCCAATGTCATAGTACAGAGCATGTAAAATCCAAAACACAAAAGATCAGTAAAAAAATGACCCAAAAATCAAAATTAAAAGCGTCTGAGGAGAAGCGTAAACTTGCCAATATGCCATTTACGACATGGAGTGGCAAGGAACGGCTGAGGCCCTGGCCTATGTTCATGGCTAGTGGTTCAGCTTCACATGAGGATGGAAGCACTCATCCTCTCGCTAGAAAAAAGAAAAGACTTGCGGCAAAAGCACAGCAAAGAACTGTGCGTTCTTCGAAATCACAAATCCCAAAGGAGAGTCCAATTGTGTCGGTTGCGATGCCTGACCTTCCCAACACTGGACGGGAAGAGCTTGCTCCTTCCACCATTTGCACGCCCCCTGCAAGTGTTGAAAGGAGCACCCGCAGTCCAGTTCCTGATAGTGAAATTGAAGATGTCAGTGTTGAAGTACACCAGGATGAGGATATGGGTGTTGCTTGGGCTGGGGAGGAAATTGACAAGGAGGATTCTGATGGGGAGGTGGTTTGTTTAAGTCAGGCACCCGGGGAGACACCTGTTGTCCGTGGGAGGAATATGGCCATTGACATGCCTGGTGAAAATACCAAAAAAATCAGCTCTTCAGTGTGGAAGTATTTCAACAGAAATGCGGACAACAGGTGTCAAGCCGCGTGTTGCCTTTGTCAAGCTGTAATAAGTAGGGGTAAGGACGTTAACCACCTCGGAACATCCTCCCTTATACGTCACCTGCAGCGCATTCATAATAAGTCAGTGACAAGTTCAAAAACTTTGGGCGACAGCGGAAGCAGTCCACTGACCAGTAAATCCCTTCCTCTTGTAACCAAGCTCGCGTAAACCACACCACCAACTCCCTCAGTGTCAATTTCCTCCTTACCCTGGAAAGCCAATAGTCCTGCAGGCCATGTCACTGGCAAGTCTGACGAGTCCTCTTCTGTCTGGGATTCCTCCGATGCATCCTTGAGTGTAATGCCTACTGCTGCTGGCGCTGCTGTTGTTGCTGCTGGGAGTCGATCGTCATCCCAGAGGGGAAGTCGGAAGACCACTTGTACTACTTCCAGTAAGCAATTGACTGTCCAACAGTCCTTTGCGAGGAAGATGAAATATCACAGCAGTCATCCTGCTGCAAAGCGGATAACTGAGGCCTTGACAACTATGTTGGTGTTAGACGTGCGTCCGGTATCCGCCGTTACTTCACAGGGAACTAGACAATTTATTGAGGCAGTGTGCCCCCGTTACCAAATACCATCTAGGTTCCACTTCTCTAGGCAGGCGATACCAAGAATGTACACGGACGTCAGAAAAAGACTCACCAGTGTCCTATAAAATGCAGTTGTACCCAATGTCCACTTAACCACGGACATGTGGACAAGTGGAGCAGGGCAGACTCAGGACTACATGACTGTGACAGCCCACTGGGTAGATGTATTGCCTCCCGCTGCAAGAACAGCAGCGGCGGCACCAGTAGCAGGATCTCGCAAACGCCAACTCGTTCCTAGGCAGGCTACGCTTTGTATCACCGCTTTCCAGAATACGCACACAGCTGAAAACCTCTTACGGCAACTGAGGAAGATCATCGCAGAATGGCTTACCCCAATTGGACTCTCCTGGGGATTTGTGACATCGGACAACGCCAGCAATATTGTGCGTGCATTACATCTGGGCAAATTCCAGCACGTCCCATGTTTTGCACATACCTTGAATTTGGTGGTGCAGAATTATTTAAAAAACGACAGAGGCGTGCAAGAGATGCTGTCGGTGGCCAGAAGAATTGCAGGCCACTTTCGGCGTGCAGGCACCGCGTACAGAAGACTGGAGCACCACCAAAAAAACCTGAACCTACCCTGCCATCATCTGAAGCAAGAGGTGGTAACGAGGTGGAATTCAACCCTCTATATGCTTCAGAGGATGGAGGAGCAGCAAAAGGCTATTCAAGCCTATACATCTGCCCACGATATAGGCAAAGGAGGTTGAATGCACCTGTCTCAAGCGCAGTGGAGAATGATTTCAACATTGTGCAAGGTTCTGCTGCCCTTTGAACTTGCCAAACGTGAAGTCAGTTCAGACACTGCCAGCCTGAGTCAGGTCATTCCCCTCATCAGGCTTTTGCAGAAGAAGCTGGAGGCATTGAAGGAGGAGCTAAAACAGAGTGATTCCGCTAGGCATGTGGGACTTGTGGATGGAGCCCTTCATTCGCTTAACCAGGATTCACGTGTGGTCAATCTGTTGAAATCAGAGCACTACATTTTGGCCACCGTGCTCGATCCTAGATTTAAAACCTACGTTGGATCTCTCTTTCCGGCAGACACAAGTCTGCAGGGGTTCAAAGAACTGCTGGTGAGAAAATTGTCAAGTCAAGCGGAACGCGACCTGTCAACATCTCCTCCTTCACATTCTCCCGCAACTGGGGGTGCGAGGAAAAGGCTACGAATTCCGAGCCCACCCGATGGCGGTGATGCAGGGCAGTCTGGAGCGACTGCTGATGCTGACATCTGGTCCGGACTGAAGGACCTGCCAACGATTACTGACATGTCGTCTACTGTTACTGCATATGATTCTCTCACCATTGAAAGAATGGTGGAGGATTATATGAGTGACCGCATCCAAGTAGGCACGTCAGACAGTCCGTACGTATACTGGCAGGGAAAAGAGGCAATTTGGAGGCCCTTGCACAAACTGGCTTTATTCTACCTAAGTTGCCCTTCCTCCAGTGTGTACTCCGAAAGAGTGTTTAGTGCCGCCGCTCACCTTGTCAGCAATCGGCGTACGAGGCTACTTCCAGAAAATGTGGAGAAGATGATGTTCATTAAAATGAATTATAATCAATTACTCCTTGGAGACATTCACCTGCAGCAATTGCCTCCAGAAAGTACACGGGGATCTGAGATGGTGGATTCCAGTGGGGACGAATTAATAATCTGTGAGGAGGGGGATGTACACAGTGAAAGGGGTGATGAATCGGACGATGATGATGAGGTGGACATCTTGCCTCTGTAGAGCCAGTTTGTGCAAGGAGAGATTGATTGCTTCTTTTTTGGTGGGGGCCCAAACCAACCAGTCATTTCAGTCACAGTCGTGTGGCAGACCCTGTCGCTGAAATGATGGGTTGGTTAAAGTGTGCATGTCCTGTTTATACAACATAAGGGTGGGTGGGAGGGCCCAAGGACAATTCCATCTTGCACCTCTTTTTTCTTTTTTTCTTCTTTGCGTCATGTGCTGTTTGGGGAGAATTTTTTGGAAGGGCCATCCTGCGTGACACTGCAGTGCCACTCCTAGATGGGCCAGGTGTTTGTGTCGGCCACTAGGGTCGCTTAGCTTACTCACACAGCTACCTCATTGCACCTCTTTTTTTTTCTTCTTTGCGTCATGTGCTGTTTGGGGAGTATTTTTTGGAAGGGCCATCCTGCGTGACACTGCAGTGCCACTCCTAGATGGGCCAGGTGTTTGTGTCGGCCACTAGGGTCGCTTAGCTTACTCACACAGCTACCTCATTGCGCCTCTTTTTTTTCTTCTTTGCGTCATGTGCTGTTTGGGGAGTAGTTTTTGGAAGGGCCATCCTGCGTGACACTGCAGTGCCACTCCTAGATGGGCCAGGTGTTTGTGTCGGCCACTAGGGTCGCTTAGCTTACTCACACAGCTACCTCATTGCGCCTCTTTTTTTTCTTCTTTGCGTCATGTGCTGTTTGGGGAGTAGTTTTTGGAAGGGCCATCCTGCGTGACACTGCAGTGCCACTCATAGATGGGCCAGGTGTTTGTGTCGGCCACTAGGGTCGCTTAGCTTACTCACACAGCTACCTCATTGCGCCTCTTTTTTTTCTTCTTTGCGTCATGTGCTGTTTGGGGAGTAGTTTTTGGAAGGGCCATCCTGCGTGACACTGCAGTGCCACTCCTAGATGGGCCAGGTGTTTGTGTCGGCCACTAGGGTCGCTTAGCTTAGCCATCCAGCGACCTCGGTGCAAATTTTAGGACTAAAAATAATATTGTGAGGTGTGAGGTGTTCAGAATAGACTGAAAATTAGTGGAAATTATGGTTATTGAGGTTAATAATACTATGGGATCAAAATGACCCCCAAATTCTATGATTTAAGCTGTTTTTTAGGGTTTTTTGAAAAAAAACACCCGAATCCAAAACACACCCGAATCCGACAAAAAAAAAAAATCGGTGAGGTTTTGCCAAAACGCGTTCGAACCCAAAATACGGCCACGGAACCGAACCCAAAACCAAAACACAAATCCCGAAAAATTTCAGGTGCACATCCCTACTAGGCACAGCAGAGAAACCAATATATGCATGGCTCCATCTATATAGTTGGTTGCACTGGGTTGCTGAAGCAATAACACTCCCTCTTTTATTATGCACCATACAGTTGCCCTTCTGAAATTGGACTTTGTAGCCTTTTTTCTCTAGGATGCTGATAGCAATGAGATTAGTTCCTAAATCAGGCACGTACAACACATCTTGGATATCTGTAACAACTGTCTAACCTTCAATGTACTGTGAATGTCCCAACTTGTAATGCAGTAAGAGCCTTATTTCTAATCCCGGCAACTGTAGTGGGAACACATATTGTGTTAAAGAATTGAACCAATGCTCATTGCAACTGAAATGTCTAGTGGATCCCGAGTCTATGTACCAGCAATCCTTCCTGTGACTATCTGCTACATTCAATGCTGACTCATTTGGTTTGTCACACTGCTAGAGCACACCTCTCGGATTTCTCATTCTGCAATCTGAAGCTTTATGTCCTATTTTGTGACATACAAAACACTTGAATTTGTGCTTTTTGGACTTTGTGCCCTTTGTGATCAAGGCAGAACCCTCAGCTATGGTCTCGACAGGAATACGTTCTTGGAACTGCAGCAACTTGGCACTTACATTCCCCGTTGTCAGTTTAGTGTCATTTCACTATAAAGCAAGAACCAAAAAAAATCAAATTCTGCCATCAGATTCTGTAACATAGGCATTGTGACTTCTTCCTTGCCCACCTGTGCCCACACAGATGCCAACTGCTGAGCTATCGACAATAACTTATCAATGTAATCATTCATGTCCTTGCAGGCACTCAGTTTCATTCCATATAGCATGCTTCTTAAACTTAGCCTTCTCATTATAACTTTATCTTCATATGCATTTTGCAGGGCTGTCCACATGTACTTGGCTAACACTTGTCCACTGACTATTAAAAAGACATGCTGCTTCACAGCTAAATCGATTGTCCTGATGGCTCTGTCTATGTCATCTTGGTTTGGACCTGCTCCTGGATCTATAGTAACTTTCCACAACTTTTCCCTCCTAAGCTGCATCTCTTTGGCAAACTTCCATGTAACAGAGTTCTCTGAACTTTTCAGCTTAGCAAAGTTCATGCTGTGTCCTGTGTTATACATCCTTTCTGCACTTGTATAAAATATTACTTTAAACTGTGTCACTGTGATTATTCAACAGCACTCAAGAGGATATTCTTCAAGTACATGCAGGTCTGTGCATTGGACTGGGCCCATAACCTGTTGGCAGAGTGTTCTGGGCTAACTGGTGCAGTGACATCTGTCCACACACTTAGTGACTTAAACAGTAATGCAGGATTATTTAGTGAACACAGATGACTCAGATGTAACACTGATAGCTGTAATCAGGAGCACATATATCACACAAGGTAACATCATTAGGTAGCAGTACTTATCAAGAGATGTCTGTGGTGGTGAAGTATGGAGGATTGCACAGCCATGCAGTCTGAAGTCCCACCCGACTTCCGGGACCTCCGCGACGGGGCTCCGGCGGGCTGACTCCTCTCCAGCATAAGCAGCAAGTACATTACCGCTCCATGCAGCGGACTTATCTCCCTGGTCAGATCACCTCCCTGTGCATTCAGCACAGGAATAGAGGAGACTTTTTCACACTGTTCAAATGGCACCAGACAGGTCTGTTTCCCTAGCAACTACTGTGCAGGGTATAACACCTGTCTAATGTTTTCCATGGTAACTGCACACACACAGAGCATTTACCCAGCTCAAGGAAACCACTTATCAACTGTTAGATAATTAATTCCCTGTATAGGCACTACATTTATATACATGATATTTACTCAATGCAGGGAAGCATTTATTAGCCGCTTATTAATTCTAAAATCAGTGTGGTAATTATTTGATCATCTGTATCCTGACAGCAGGCGAGCTTTATTTAATAACAATATTATCATTGTTTCTCTATAGACAGTTTGTGTCTCTTATTTGAGACAATCAGTTAATATAATTAATTTTTTCCTTGTCTAAACAATCCTACAGCTGCTCTTTATATGATGGATTCTAGATGAACTTTCTTCATATGATTATACGGGTCAGCATTTTTTGCAAACATTTATTCATGAGATAATTAGTGGAATACCAATGCGTCTTCTTGCAACAAATGTACAGCTGCTCTTGCAATTTATTGTATCTAAGGGAATTCTTATCAGCCATTTTACTGTATTCTATGTGAAGTTATAGAACAGATGGACAGCTGCTCTTGCAGCATTTGAGCTATAATCTATATGAATTCTCATTAGTCATTGTACTGTATTCTATGTGAAGTTATAGGTTGCAGTTATGAATTAGCATTTTTTTGCATTACACTCACTAACTCATTTAAGTGATCATTACTGTACCTGTCAGCAACTTATGGTTAACCGTCCAGGAAATCCATGTGCTGGAATCTTCTAGTCCATATGCTCTGTATGATTCAGCACAGGTGCATTATTGTCACCATTTCCCACTGCAATCTCCACACCAACAATTCAGGTTGCGTGTTTGTGGAGTAATTGTGATGCTTCTGAGCTTGTGCTCTCACTTTAGTCTTTATTTCACTGTATTTTGTAAAGGTCTTACCATGGACTATTTGTGATATATTTCACACGTACTCTTACTGTAATCTCAGTTTGTGAAATTTTCCAGGGGAGAGAAATTAACCTCTCCGTTTCTTCTAGACCCCCCTATCCATTCACAAGTCATTTTGCGGGCGACCTATTGGCCAGTGACCTATGTCAGTCTTCGGACCATATTTTCTTAATTGGCTCCATTAGTGGCCACCTTCTATGCGGACAGGTATTTTCTTGACTTTCTACAGTCATACCATGCTGGACATGCCCGATCTCGCCTGATCTTGGAAGTCAAGCAGCATTGGGCCTGGTCAGTACCAGGAAGGGTGACCCTCTGGGAATACCGGGTACTGTAGCTTTAAAGCAGATACCCTCCGCTGATCAGCAAATTTCATTACAGATAATCTTGCAATTCATTCACCCCAGCTGACCTACCATATAGGAGTCCTGATTTATACAAGTCGGTTTCCTATTATCTCTTTTATGAATATACAAATGTATATAATATCATAATTCATAGAGATAATAGGAATATTTTATATTTTCGCTTCTGACAAACGTCAAACATCAATACTCGCTTACAAATCAGTGGGTATACAGATAAACTTTCTGTCATCCTCTTTATACAAGTGAGTTACACATTACTTCATCATCACTTGAATTTTGTTGTTTAATACTTGTTTTAACATATACTGCTGACAAACAGCAATATTTTTATTTGAATTCCACCTCGTTACCACTTCTTGCTTCAGATGATGGCAGGGCAGGTTCAGGCGTTTTTGGTGTTGCTCCAGTCTTCTGTACGTGGTGCCTGTACGCCGAAAGTGTCCCGCAATTCTTCTGGCCACCGACAGCATCTCTTGCACGCCCCTGTCGTTTTTAAAAAAATTCTGCACCACCAAATTCAAGGTATGTGCAAAACATGGGACGTGCTGGAATTTGCCCAGATTTAATGCACACACAATATTGCTGGCGTTGTCCGATGCCACAAATCCACAGGAGAGTCCAATTGGGGTAAGACATTCCGCGATGATCTTCCTCAGTTGCCGTAAGAGGTTTTCAGCTGTGTGCGTATTCTGGAAACCGGTGATACAAAGCGTAGCCTGCCTAGGAAAGAGTTGGCGTTTGCGAGATGCTGCTACTGGTGCCGCCACTGCTGTTCTTGCGGCGGGAGTCCATACATCTACCCAGTGGGCTGTCACAGTCATATAGTCCTGACCCTGCCCAGCTCCACTTGTCCACATGTCCGTGGTTAAGTGGACATTGGGTACAGCTGCATTTTTTAGGACACTGGTGACTCTTTTTCTGAGGTCTGTGTACATTTTCGGTATCGCCTGCCTAGAGAAATGGAACCTAGATGGTATTTGGTACCGGGGACACAGTACCTCCAACAAGTCTCTAGTTGGCTCTGCAGTAATGATGGATACCGGAACCACGTTTCTCACCACCCAGGATGCCAAGGCCTCAGTTATCCGCTTTGCAGCAGGATGACTGCTGTGATATTTCATCTTCCTCGCAAAGGACTGTTGGACAGTCAATTGCTTGGTGGAAGTAGTAAAAGTGGTCTTACGATTTCCCCTCTGGGATGACCATCGACTCCCAGCAGCAACAACAGCAGCGCCAGCAGCAGTAGGCGTTACATGCAAGGATGCATCGGAGGAATCCCAGGCAGGAGAGGAATCGTCAGAATTGCCAGTGACATGGCCTGTAGGCCTATTGGCATTCCTGGGTAAGGAGGAAATTGACACTGAGGGAGTTGGTGGGGTGGTTTGCGTGAGCTTGGTTACAAGAGGAAGGGATTTACTGGTCAGTGGACTGCTTCCGCTGTCGCCCAAAGTTTTTGAACTTGTCACTGACTTATTATGAATGCGCTGCAGGTGACGTATAAGGGAGGATGTTCCGAGGTGGTTAACGTCCTTACCCCTACTTATTACAACTTGACAAAGGCAACACACGGCTTGATAAATGTTGTCCGCATTTCTGTTGAAATACTTCCACACCGAAGAGCTGATTTTTTTGGTATTTTCACCTGGCATGTCAACGGCCATATTCCTCCCACGGACAACAGGTGTCTCCCCGGGTGCCTGACTTAAACAAACCGCCTCACCATCAGAATCCTCCTTGTCAATTTCCTCCCCAGCGCCAGCAACACCCATATCCTCCTCATCCTGGTGTACTTCAACACTGACATCTTCAATCTGACTATCAGGAACTGGACTGCGGGTGCTCCTTCCAGCACTTGCAGGGGGCGTGCAAATGGTGGAAGGCGCATGCTCTTCACGTCCAGTGTTGGGAAGGTCAGGCATCGCAACCGACACAATTAGACTCTCCTTGTGGATTTGGGATTTCGAAGAACGCACAGTTCTTTGCGGTGCTTTTGCCAGCTTGAGTCTTTTCATTTTTCTAGCGAGAGGCTGAGTGCTTCCATCCTCATGTGAAGCTGAACCACTAGCCATGAACATAGGCCAGGGCCTCAGCCGTTCCTTGCCACTCCGTGTGGTAAATGGCATATTGGCAAGTTTACGCTTCTCCACCGACAATTTTATTTTAGATTTTGGAGTCCTTTTTTTACTGATATTTGGTGTTTTGGATTTTACATGCTCTGTACTATGACATTGGGCATCGGCCTTGGCAGATGATGTTGCTGGCATTTCATCGTCTCGGCCATGACTAGTGGCAGCAGCTTCAGCACGAGGTGGAAGTGGATTTTGATCTTTCCCTAATTTTGGAACCTCAACATTTTTGTTCTCCATATTTTAATAGGCACAACTAAAAGGCACCTCAGGTAAACAAAGGAGATGGATGGATACTAGTATACTTATGGATGGACGAGCGACTGCCGACACAGAGGTAGCTACAGCCGTGGACTACCGTACTGTGTCTGCTGCTAATATAGACTGGATGATAATGAGATGAAATCAATATATATTATATCACACTAGTACTGCAGCCGGACAGGTAGATATATTTATTATGTAATGACTGATGACGGACCTGCTGGACACTGTCAGCTCAGCAGCACCGCAGACTGCTACAGTAAGCTACTATAGTAGTATGTATAAAGAAGAAAGAAAAAAAAAACCACGGGTAGGTGGTATACAATTATGGATGGACGAGCGACTGCCGACACAGAGGTAGCTACAGCCGTGGACTACCGTACTGTGTCTGCTGCTAATATAGACTGGATGATAATGAGATGAAATCAATATATATTATATCACACTAGTACTGCAGCTGGACAGGTAGATATATTTATTATGTAATGACTGATGACGGACCTGCTGGACACTGTCAGCTCAGCAGCACCGCAGACTGCTACAGTAAGCTACTATAGTAGTATGTATAAAGAAGAAAGAAAAAAAAAAAAACACGGGTAGGTGGTATACAATTATGGATGGACGAGCGACTGCCGACACAGAGGTAGCTACAGCCGTGGACTATCGTACTGTGTCTGCTGCTAATATAGACTGGATGATAATGAGATGAAATCAATATATATTATATCACACTAGTACTGCAGCCGGACAGGTAGATATATTTATTATGTAATGACTGATGACGGACCTGCTGGACACTGTCAGCTCAGCAGCACCGCAGACTGCTACAGTAAGCTACTATAGTAGTATGTATCAAGAAGAAAGAAAAAAAAAAAACACGGGTAGGTGGTATACAATTATGGATGGACGAGCGACTGCCGACACAGAGGTAGCTACAGCCGTGGACTACCGTACTGTGTCTGCTGCTAATATAGACTGGATGATAATGAGATGAAATCAATATATATTATATCACACTAGTACTGCAGCCGGACAGGTAGATATATTTATTATGTAATGACTGATGACGGACCTGCTGGACACTGTCAGCTCAGCAGCACCGCAGACTGCTACAGTAAGCTACTATAGTAGTATGTATCAAGAAGAAAGAAAAGAAAAAACCACGGGTAGGTGGTATACAATTATGGATGGACGAGCGACTGCCGACACAGAGGTAGCTACAGCCGTGGACTACCGTACTGTGTCTGCTGCTAATATAGACTGGATGATAATGAGATGAAATCAATATATATTATATCACACTAGTACTGCAGCCGGACAGGTAGATATATTTATTATGTAATGACTGATGACGGACCTGCTGGACACTGTCAGCTCAGCAGCACCGCAGACTGCTACAGTAAGCTACTATAGTAGTATGTATAAAGAAGAAAGAAAAAAAAAAAAACCACGGGTAGGTGGTATACAATTATGGATGGACGAGCGACTGCCGACACAGAGGTAGCTACAGCCGTGGACTACCGTACTGTGTCTGCTGCTAATATAGACTGGATGATAATGAGATGAAATCAATATATATTATATCACACTAGTACTGCAGCCGGACAGGTAGATATATTTATTATGTAATGACTGATGACGGACCTGCTGGACACTGTCAGCTCAGCAGCACCGCAGACTGCTACAGTAAGCTACTATAGTAGTATGTATAAAGAAGAAAGAAAAAAAAAACCACGGGTAGGTGGTATACAATATTATATATATATTATATACAATTATATATATATATATATATATATATATATATATATATTAAACTGGTGGTGATTATTAAACTGGTGGTCAGGTCACTGGTCACACTATCAGCAACTTGCAAGTAGTACTCCTAAGCAGACAATCACAATATATATTATACTGGTGGTCAGTGTGGTCACAATGGCAGTGTGGCACTCTGGCAGCAAAAGTGTGCACTGTACGTTATATGTACTCCTGAGTCCTGCTCTCAGACTCTAACTGCTCCCCACTGTCAGTGTCTCCCCCACAAGTCAGATAATACAGTCACACTATCTATCACTTCAGCAAGTAACTAGTCTAGTACTCCTCCTAATGCTCCCCAAAATTACTACTGTGTCTCTCTCTACTGTCTCACTCTCTTCTCTATAAACGGAGAGGACGCCAGCCACGTCCTCTCCCTATGAATCTCAATGCACGTGTGAAAATGGCGGTGACGCGCGGCTCCTTATATAGAATCCGAGCCTCGCGAGAATCCGACAGCGGGATGATGACGTTCGGGCGCGCTCGGGTTAACCGAGCAAGGCGGGAAGATCCGAGTCGCTCAGACCCGTGTAAAAAAACATGAAGTTCGGGCGGGTTCGGATTCCGAGGAACCGAACCCGCTCATCTCTAATAATTAGTAGTCTTCTTTTTGCCTCTTTGCAAAACAACCCTTTATAAATTATTTTTACTATCAGTGTTCTTAGTGCTAGGAGTTTACATTTGCATTTCTCTTCCTCTTCTATTTTGACCACCTCACAGCTCACAATATTGTTTTCATCCAGTTAAGGCCTAAAGGTTGCACCGAGGTAGCTGGATGACTAAGCTAAGAAATTGTAGGGGCGGCAAAAGCAGGTGTCACTTAAACTTCCAACATGGCACATCTAGGAAACATAATTGCACCGCCATGTCAGACAGGGTGGCAGTTTAATAAACTATAAAAATGTTTGTCTTCTACACAAGAAGACAGTCATCAATGCTCCACACAGTGCATAATGCAAAGAATAGAGGTGCAAGATGGAATTGTCCTTGGGCCCTATAAACAGTACATGCACAGTTTAACAATCCAATAATTTAAGTGACAGGGACACTGTCACTTGTGGCTGAAATGATTGGTTTGTTTGGGCCACCACAAAACAAACAGCCAATGGGCATTGAGCATTGCTAGCAATGATCTCTACATACATCTACATAGGCAAGATGAGGTCCTCGTCATTATCATCATCCAATTCCTTATCCCCATCAGTGTATACATCATCTTCTTCATAAAACATTAATTTGTTCCTGCTGGAATACATCATTACAGGTGCCTCTGTATTTTTTGGATGTAATTGCCATTAAAGGTCCTCCTTGTGGCATTGGTAATTCATTTTGATGAATATCATCTTTTCCACATTTTGTTGAAGTAATCTCCTACACTGATCATTTGCAAGGTTCCCGGCTGCACTGAACACTTATTCTGAGTACACACTGGATGGTGGCAACTTAAGTAAAGCAAAGCCAGTTTGTACCAGGGCCTTTAAATTGTCTTTTTTTCCTTCTAGTAGGGAAATTGACTGTACGACACACCTATTTTGCTGCTATCACTAAAATAATCATCAATAATTTTCTGATGGAGTCATGGGAGACATGTCACTAATTGTAGGCAGTTCTCTTAGGGCTGAAGGATATGATAAGGTTTTGCTGACTGATCTGCTTCACCACTATCAAGTATGGTCGCCAAAATATAGTGATCTGATTTCAAGAAATAGACGTCCCTTGGATTCTGGCAAAGTGAATAAAGGCTTGATCTACAAGTCTGACATGCTAGGTCGAATCATTTCATTTTAGCCCCTCCTCCAGTGTCTCCAGATTCTTTTCTAAGATTCTAATATGAGGAATTACTTGACTCAAGCTGTCAGGGTCTGAACTAACTTCACCTGTGGAAATTTCAAAGGATTTGAAAACCTTGTACAACACAAAAAGTATTCTTCACTGAGCAAGGTTCATTCTCCCTCCTTTCATTATGTTCATAGGTCATTGTGTAGCCCTGGACATTCTTTTGCTGCTCCTACTTCTGCTGAAGCATATAAAGGGTAGAATTCCAGCTGTATTTTTCTCACAATATTGGTGGCACTGTCAAAAATCCCAAATCCCCAGGAGAATCCAAGCAGGGTAAGCCATTTTGCAATGATTTCCCTGAGGAAAGTGGCTGCTAGTGGTATGCCTTTTAGTGAAACTGATGATACACAGAGTAGCCTGCCTCTGATTGAGCTGATATTTTTTAGAGGATGCTGCTGCTTCTGTTGGTGCTGCTGAAGATGAAAAACCAACCCAGTGGGCTTTCACAGTCATGTAATCTCTAGTTTGCCCTCTTCTGCTTGTCCACATATCTGTGGTTAAGTGGACAGTGGGTACAATGCATTTTGGAGGACACTAATACAGTTTTTGTTAACGTCCTTGTACATATTAGGAATTGATTTTCTAGTGAAGTGGAATCTAGATAGAATTTGGTAGCACGGACACAGGACCTCAGTTAACTTAATTATACCCACTGCACTAATGGCAGATACTGGACCCACATCTAAAACCAGCCTTCATTGTGCAACTGGGTGACTGCTGTCATACTTGCTCCCCCTTGCAATGGATTGTTTAGTAGTCAATTGTTTGATAAACTACAAGTAGTCTTCCTGGTCCATTTCTGGGATGAAGATTCACTAGCAGCTGCAACAGGCATAGCACTGAAGTATCCTTCTGAGGAATACCAGATAGAAGCAGAGTCAATCATGCTTATCAGATTGAGGATATTGATATGTAGGTGTTGGTGCTGGAGATTAGTGGCATTTGGAGAAAAGGGAGCTATGTGTCACTGGACTGGTTGTTGTTTTGTTTTTAGCCAAAGTTTCTGAATTTTTCAAAAATGTTTGATGAATGTACTGTAAGTGATGTAACAGGGAGGAGCTTCCTAAATGGTTAAGTTCCCTTCCTCTACTTACTATGGCTTTATAATGGCTACAGATGGCTTGAAACTTGTCCTGATTTTAGTAGAAATAATTCAACACACAGAAGAGGTGGATTTTTCATGTCTTTTTCCCAGACATATCAATGGGTTTTTTCACATAATGGGCAACAACTGTTTCCACTGCCTGATTTGCAAAAACAACATCCATAACAACATCCTTATTAGCCCAGCTACAGTACATAAATATTATCCTCATCCTGGTGCACTTCCACAGAAGCATCCTCAATTTCTATGTCAGCATGTTGGCTTGTGCTGCTCATTCCCATATTTTAAGAGGGAGCACAAATGTTGGAAGGAGTTTCCAATTGAATACAGTATTGGAAAGGTCAGGCTCAACTTCCTGCTCTCCTCTTAATTGTTGGTCCTCCATATCGATCAACAAACATGAACAAATTTGGGTACAGAAAACACCACAATTTTTACAAAATATTTACCACTTATAGTGTACAACAAATGTATGAATCAGAAATAATCTTACACTGCAGGTTACGTTCACCTACAGTGTCACACAATATGTGTATGAGTCAGAAATAATAATGTAACACTGTGGTTTTCTTTCACCGACTGTGTCACATAATATGTGTATGATACACTGCAGCCTGACCGGTAGTGTCACAGAAATATTAAAAGTATAGTACACTGGGTATATCACTTTCCCAACAAAATATTATTTTTAATCTTGATATTTATATTTTATTTAATTTAAAAATAGACAGAGAACCCCTAGATTGACAGAACACCCCTGGAGGACACAGCACCCATTTATGGATGGAGAGTAGTCCTTGAGGACACAGCACCCCTTTATGGACAGAGAGAACACCCATGGATGACATAACACCCCTTTATGGATGGAGAGATTACCAGTAGCATCCCTTGATGAACAACACAGCACCCCTTAATGGATACTGCATGGACACATCCATTCAATACAATCTCCACCTCAGGAGTGAAGATGGCACGATCACCGAAGACCTTTCTAGACTCCAAAACCTGTGACAAACTGACAGCAGGAGGGTGACATTTAGCCTCATTTTGGGATATGAAGTCAGATGGGAAACCCAGAGCTATACTCGGATCCTGGCTCAAATTGCAAAGATTTGGTGAGTCTGGTTCTGGGAGAACCGGACCCGCTCATCTCTAGAAATAAATATTGGGCTCCTTAGTCCTTGCACATTTAGATGTATGGCTGTACACCAGGAAGGGTTTGCCGTGCAATTTGCAAAAAGTGACACAAACTAGACCAGCAAATGATGCAGACACAGATGCTGCAGGGTCCAACTCAGAATAATGCTCTTCATGAGCTTTTATTCAGTACATATTTTACCCAGCATTTAGCATTTACAAGCCTCAATATGCAACACTTGGGTACCCAGAGGTGTTTAGAGGGGGGTCGCAGTTATTATTTGCTAGGGCTCAGTCATGATGGAGGGGCCAAGCAAAGGCCCAAGTTGGCGCCTGCCCTTTTCCCTTACCTG
Organism: Pseudophryne corroboree; assembly: GCF_028390025.1. NCBI lineage: Eukaryota > Metazoa > Chordata > Amphibia > Anura > Myobatrachidae > Pseudophryne > Pseudophryne corroboree. The sequence goes on along the minus strand of NC_086453.1, from coordinate 355,076,460 downwards.
GTAACAACAGCTTCTGCTATTCTCCTTAGTCCATCATATGCTGCTGTTTTTTGGGTTCCACTGTGGCCAGAGAGGTGCATAAAGTATTATTTTTTAATATTTTCTTCTAAGGATGCAGGGCCACGCCTCTTTTGGTTAGGCCACCACTGCTCCTGAAAAGTTTCTGGACCTGGCTAGGCTCTCTACTGCCCTGTGTATATCTGTGTGTTACTGAGGTGGTCATTCTGAGTTGTTTGCTCGCTAGCAGTTTTTAGCAGCTGTGCAAACTCTATGCCGCCTCCCACTGGGAGTGTATTTTAGCTTAGCAGAAGTGCGAATGAAAGGATCGCAGAGCGGCTACAAAATATTTTTGTGCAGTTTCAGAGTAGCTTCAGACCTACTAAGTGCTTGCGATCACTTCAGACTATTCAGTTCCTGTTTTGTTGTCACGAACACGCCCTGCGTTCGCCCAGCCACGCCTGCATTTTTTCTGTCACCCCTGCATTTTTTTGAACACTCCCTGAAAACGGTCAGTTGACACCCAGTAACGCCCTCTTCCTCTTCCTGTCAATCACTCTGCGGCCAGCAGTGCGACTGAAATGCTTCACTAGACCTTGTGTGAAACTACATCGTTCTTTGTAAAAGAACGACGCGCGTGCGTATTTGTGCTGCATACGCATGCACAGAAATGCCGTTTTTTTGCCTGATCAATGCACAGCGAACGAAAGCAGCTAGTGTACAACTCGGAATGACCCCCTGAATCTGTCCACAAAGCATGAAACAAACTGTTGCTGCTGCTTTGTAGCACTTTGTTTACAGAGCTAGGGGCTAGTTAATAAAACATAATTAGCTCATAAAAATCTGGAAAATGTGATATGTTTGTTTTTTGGAGATGGAGATACATATCTCATCACCAGATGCAGTTGCAGTGCAGTCCACAATTCAAATAGGGGAGCTACACCAAGTGCCACCCCAAACACTGCCAGACATGGCTGGCTACAGATTAGTAGTGGTGAGCAGCTACTCTTAGGCTGGTGGGATTTGTGAGTTCAGCAGCGCATGGTAGCTGCGCTGTCTTAGGGTCTTCACTCCCCACAAGGAATGCAGCAGCAGCAGCGAGGTGATCTGTTTGAATATGCTGGTAGAGGGCGCTGGTAATCTAAAATTAAAGTATGCTCTCCTTGACCATCATTAGTGCAGGGATGGAGGGGGAAGAGAATAGGAGAGGACGGTTGTGGAGCTAGTAATGTCTGTCTATGGGGGAGGGGGGGTGGTTGTGGTGCCAGTACTGTCTGTCAATGGGGGGGAATGGTCTAGGAAGCGTTGCTGTCTGTCTGTCTATGGGGACGGGTTGTGGTGCCAGTACTGTCTGTCTATGGGGGGGAATGGTCTAGGAAGCGCTACTGTCTGTCTGTCTATGGGGACGGGTTGTGGTGCCAGTACTGTCTGTCTATGGGGGGGAATGGTCTAGGAAGCGCTACTGTCTGTCTGTCTATGGGGACGGGTTGTGGTGCCAGTACTGTCTGTCTATGGGGGGGAATGGTCTAGGAAGCGCTGCTGTCTGTCTGTCTATGGGGACGGGTTGTGGTGCCAGTACTGTCTGTCGAAACCATCCGTTCATAATCCTGCATTTGCCACTGCCCCTGTTTGAATTTTGGACTGCACTGCAACTGTCACTGCAGAGGAGATATTTATCACCATTTCCAAAGAACTAAATATCACATTTTCCTGCTTTTAAGAGATAATTATGTTTTATGAAATATCCCCCTTAGAGACTCATTACCTGGGCCTAGGCTTGTCTGAGGGTACTAGCAGAGGCTTGGGACAGCTTTTGGGGAGAAGGATGAATGTCCCTGTCCATAGTGTATGCATAATGTTTCTTTATTGTTTTAGAGCAGTCATGAACACACCTTCAGGATTTGTCCATGCCCCCTGTATTTTCCAGGCACAGCATATGTTTGCCAGCCCTTCCCATCTCAGTGCTACACTAGGCAGGAAGCCTTATCGCCAATGTTTTTCAAAAGGTATTTTATCCTACTTTCATGGGGACTGTGCAGCTTATTGCTGGCATGGCTCGTGCCTCCTCTCTGGTGCCTACACCTCCTCAGTGCTGCAGAAGGACCTGTGTGACTATGATTAGTGGGTGTTATTATGAGGGTGAAAGGCAGTGGCATATCTACAGTGGGTGCAGGGTGTATGGTGCATATAGGTTCCTGGGTCATGGGGGCCCAAACCACATACGCTGCATCCATTTCTTTATCATGAACTTCTCCGGAGTCCCATGTTTGCAGCAGCAGTGCTACATAAGTCACTAGTTACAGATGTAGCCATGCATCTCCTATCTACATGCACATTCGGCATGGCTATGTGCGGCTGCACCTGGTCACACCAAGCTGTGTATTTTGCCACCCCAATAAAAGTGAACAGGATGCATTTGTGTCTATGGTGTGGTTTAAGGTTCGTGTAGACACGAACACAGTTGCAGCAAACAAGGTGCAAATATGCCTAGATGTAGCCACAATAAGTGTGGCTACATCTGTAAATGACCTCTGTAACAGTACCGCAGTGTACTTGTGCTCTGCACTGCCAGCTAAGGTGGGGTTCCAGACTGGGACTGAACACTGCCCATGAGGCTGCTGGGTGACTACATGCTGTGTGGGTGTGTCTTCATAAATGTATTTTGGAGCAAAGTGGTGAGTGTTTATACTATTGGATTGGTTATGCTATGGACTTTTTGCCCTTTATGGAGTACCGCCATGATCAATAATGAAGCGGTCAGTGTGGGCCTAACTCCTATAAATATATATACACACACACACACACACACACACACACACACACACACACACACACACACAGATAGATATATATATATATATATATATATGATAACAAAAGTGGACGCCACACTCATTCACTTATACTTGCTCATTAGTTGTAATTCAATACACGTATGTGTCCACAATGTGTAATCTGTATTTCACAGGATACACACCAAATAGTCACTAAAATCCACTTAAAATTCCTGGACTGCTGCTCCCCTTATAGCGTGATCCCGGAATTCCTCGGGTTTGGAAAATCTAACAAAAAAGCATGACAAGGGGGCGCTTCATAGTGTAAAATGTATAAATTACTAAAAACATAACAAACGTACATATGCAGCACACTTTAGCTGGTAATGCTCATACCGCATTATGGGCTGGTTACCACATGGTTTAAATTATATCCTCCCGGCATATACTTGAACCACGTCTCATCGGACCTCTGTCTCCCATGACTGGCCACTCACAGCGGTCACCATGGGTCGAATCACTGGACCACTCAACTCGGGACGGGAAACACCGGAGGCTGGTGACGTCACACGACTGCGCCCTAACGCGTTTCATCAGAGACTTTGTCAGAGGGCGGTGCCATGTGACATCCATGCTACATATTTAATGTCTGCTGCAACCAATCATTTGGTAATACACGGTCTAAGCTGCAGCTGGTCAATTCAGTCAGTACAATGGGTCAAAAAGCCGTCATTTTTTCATAAACAAGACTGCTAAATTCTATTTAAAAAAGCAGTGGCAATTACCATATAACGATTATCCAACAAACATATACTGTAGACAATAGTTACAGTGCTATTTCTATTACGTAACACACATACACGGATAATGAAATCCATTTTGTACTAAATTTAAAACCATATGTGTATTGTGATGTGACCCGTTGTTTACAAAACCAAAACATACATAAAAAATATATATAAAAAATAAATTCACAATTTAAAAAGCTTATAAAAGCTTTTAAAAAACATAAATTCATATCATATATACGCAATCTTTAATACAATCCATAACTTATTGCTACTGTCTGTATCACAGAAACAACTGTTACAGTTTACTTTAAATTGGACCAAGATTGATACATCCAGCAGTTTTTTCGATCCATTATATTCAAAAACTCCTTCCATATCTCAACATACAGTAGCTATTCCTATATTTCATTCATAAAACTACTTTATTAGCAAGCAGATCAGTGTTGTGATAACCTCAATCCCTTAAGGGGGGAACTCACGGAGCGATCGCTGCTTAAAATATAAGCAATCTGACTAGATTGCTTAGATTTTAAGCATGATCGCTCCGTGTGTACCCCTCACAGTGATAGCGATGCGCAGCCCCTCGCATCGCTATCGCTGGTGCTAGATTGGTCTGACGTGCAGGCCAATCTATCAGGTCATTCAATTCACCCGCTGGGTGAAATGAGCGGCCTCCCCTGTCTCCCCCCGCACGCTCAGCACACATCGCGCTGTGCTGAGCGGTGGGAGAGAAGTGTGCTGAGCGGTTCACTCAGCACAGATCTCTCCCACATCGGCCAGTGAGTACTGGCATTTATACGTGAACCATTGGCAACCAGAAATTAGATAAAGACATTTCGATGTATAACTACATTAAATAGATTAAATAAAATAAATAAAGGGGGTGATCTCAACTCCCTCATTTAATCCCTCTGGGGTTAAGGTGTCAAGTGCCAGTATCCAGTAAATTTCTCTCCTAAGTAGTTCCTTTTCCCTATCACCGCCATTGTTTTGAACATGCTGAATGCCTTTATAATGTAATTTTCCAGGGTCACAATCATGATGTGCTTGGAAGTGATGTGGTACACTGTGGTTCAAAACCTTATTTTTAATATTCTCAGTGGTGCAAGTTGAAATATTTTCTTATGGGTACTGAGTGACGAGAAATGGGCGTGGTCATGTGTTGTGATGGGGCGTGGCCACATGCTGCTAGTGGGAGTGGCCACATGATGCAGCCCCTCTTTTGGGGGGATTCTGGAGGCAAGGCTAAAAATATATAGTGATGCCTCCAGTATAATAGAAATATATAATGATACCTCCAGTATAATAGAAATATATAGTAATGCCCCCAATTTAATAACAATATATAGTAATGCCTCCATTATAACAGGAAAAAACAACCACTGTCGCACTTCCAGTAACATTGACAAAGTGGGAGGAGTCGTCATGCTGCCAAGCACCATGGTCTTGTTGCTTTGTGGCACATTATAATCGTGGTAATGGCAAAGTGTGTGGCAGGTGGTACTGCGTACCCGCTGCCAAATTCTTAAGGGTACTCCGTACCCGAGCGTACCCGCATACTTGCACCACTGAATATTCTGCATGTGTTCTAAAATGGGATGAGACATCTCCCAACTGCATGAATATAGAGAAGTATTATGAACAAGTGAATATTTATATGGAAAGATTCAAGGATAGGGGCTAGACTAATGAGATTCTACAACACTCCAGGCTAAGAGCAAGAGATAGAGGCCCTCATTCCGAGTTGGTCGGTCGCAAGGCGAATTTAGCAGAGTTGCTCACGCTAAGCCTACGCCTACTGGGAGTGAATCTTAGCTTCTTAAAATTGCGACCGATGTATTCGCAATATTGCGATTACTAACTACTTAGCAGTTTCAGAGTAGCTCCAGACTTACTCTGCCTGTGCGATCAGTTCAGTGCTTGTCGTTCCTGGTTGACGTCACAAACACACCCAGCGTTCGCCCAGGCACTCCCACCGTTTCCCCGGCCACTCCTGCGTTTTTTCCGGAAACGGTAGCGTTTTCAGCCACACGCCCCTGAAACGCCGTGTTTCCGCCCAGTAACACCCATTTCCTGTCAATCACATTACGATCGCCGAAGCGAAGAAAAAGCCGTGAGTAAAAATACTTTCTTCATAGTAAAGTTACTTGGCGCAGTCGCAGTGCGAACTTTGCGCATGCGTACTAAGCGGATTTTCACTGCGATGCGATGAAAAAGAACGAGCGAACAACTCGGAATGAGGGCCAGAGATAGGATGGAGTTGTTGCAATATAGATAAAAAGAGTCCACTCCACTTGTAAAAAGTAATGAGAGGAAGAGTGTTTGTCCTTTCGTTATGAATTATAACAGTGATGTAACAAGTAGTGATGTGCACCGGAAATTTTTCGGGTTTTGTGTTTTGGTTTTGGGTTCGGTTCCGCGGTCGTGTTTTGGGTTCGGACGCGTTTTGGCAAAACCTCACCGGAAATTTTTTGTCGGATTCGGGTGTGTTTTGGATTCGGGTGTTTTTTCAAAAAACACAAAAAAACAGCTTAAATCATAGAATTTTGGGGGTCATTTTGATCACATAGTATTATTAACCTCAATAACCATAATTTCCACTCATCTTCAGTCTATTCTGAACACCTCACACCTCACAATATTATTTTTAGTCCTAAAATTTGCACCAAGGTCGCTGGATGGCTAAGCTAAGCGACACAAGTGGCCGACACAAACACCTGGCCCATCTAGGAGTGGCACTGCAGTGTCAGACAGGATGGCACTTGAAAAAAATAGTCCCCAAACAGCACATGATGCAAAGAAAAAAAGAGGCGCAATGAGGTAGCTGTGTGACTAAGCTAAGCGACCCTAGTGGCCGACACAAACACCTGGCCCATCTAGGAGTGGCACTGCAGTGTCAGACAGGATGGCACTTGAAAAAAATTGTCCCCAAACAGCACATGTTGCAAAGAAGAATGAAAGAAAAAAGAGGTGCAAGATGGAATTGTCCTTGGGCCCTCCCACCCACCCTTATGTTGTATAAACAGGACATGCACACTTTAACGAACCCATCATTTCAGCGACAGGGTCTGCCACACTGTGACTGAAATGACTGGTTGGTTTGGACCCCCACCAAAAAAGAAGCAATCAATCTCTCCTTGCACAAACTGGCTCTACAGAGGCAAGATGTCCACCTCATCATCATCGTCCGATTCATCACCCCTTTCACTGTGTACATCCCCCTCCTCACAAATTATTAATTCGTCCCCACTGGAATCCACCATCTCAGGTCCCCATGTACTTTCTGGAGGCAATTGCTGCTGGTGAATGTCTCCACGGAGGAATTGATTATAAATCATTTTAATGAACATCATCTTCTCCACATTTTCTGGAAGTAACCTCGTACGCTGATTGCTGACAAGGTGAGCGGCTGCACTAAACACTCTTTCGGAGTACACACTGGAGGGAGGGCAACTTAGGTAGAATAAAGCCAGTCTCTGCAAGGGCCTCCAAGTTGCCTCTTTTTCCTGCCAGTATACGTACGGACTGTCTGACGTGCCAACTTGGATGCGGTCACTCATATAATCCTCCACCATTCTTTCAATGGTGAGAGAATCATATGAAGTGACAGTAGACGACATGTCAGTAAACGTTGGCAGGTCCTTCAGTCCGGACCAGATGTCAGCACTCGCTCCAGACTGCCCTGCATCACCGCCAGCGGGTGGGCTCGGAATTCTTAGCCTTTTCCTCGCACCCCCAGTTGCGGGAGAATGTGAAGGAGGAGCTGTTGACGGGTCACATTCCGCTTGACTTGACAATTTTCTCACCAGCAGGTCTTTGAACCCCTGCAGACTTGTTTCTGCCGGAAAGAGAGATACAACGTAGGTTTTAAATCTAGGATCGAGCACGGTGGCCAAAATGTAGTGCTCTGATTTCAACAGATTGACCACCCATGAATCCTGGTTAAGCGAATGAAGGGCTCCATCCACAAGTCCCACATGCCTAGCGGAATCGCTCTGTTTTAGCTCCTCCTTCAATGTCTCCAGCTTCTTCTGCAAAAGCCTGATGAGGGGAATGACCTGACTCAGGCTGGCAGTGTCTGATCTGACTTCACGTGTGGCAAGTTCAAAGGGTTGCAGAACATTGCACAACGTTGAAATCATTCTCCACTGCGCTTGAGACAGGTGCATTCCACCTCCTTTGCCTATATCGTGGGCAGATGTATAGGCTTGAATGGCCTTTTGCTGCTCCTCCATCCTCTGAAGCATATAGAGGGTTGAATTCCACCTTGTCACCACCTCTTGCTTCAGATGATGGCAGGTCAGGTTCAGGTATTTTTGGTGGTGCTCCAGTCTTCTGTACGCGGTGCCTGAACGCCGAAAGTGGCCCGCAATTCTTCGGGCCACCGACAGCATCTCTTGCACGCCCCTGTTGTTTTTTAAATAATTCTGCACCACCAAATTCAAGGTATGTGCAAAACATGGGACGTGCTGGAATTTGCCCAGATGTAATGCACGCACAATATTGCTGGCATTGTCCGATATCACAAATCCCCAGGAGAGTCCAATTGGGGTAAGCCATTCTGCGATGATCTTCCTCAGTTGCCGTAAGAGGTTTTCAGCTGTGTGCGTATTCTGGAAAGCGGTGATAGCTTTGTAGCCTGCCTAGGAACGAGTTGGCGTTTGCGAGATGCTGCTACTGGTACCGCTGCTGCTGTTCTTGCAGCGGGAGGCAAAACATCTACCCAGTGGGCTGTCACAGTCATATAGTCCTGAGTCTGCCCTGCTCCACTTGTCCACATGTCCGTGGTTAAGTGGACATTGGGTACAACTGCATTTTTTAGGACACTGGTGAGTTTTTTTCTGAGGTCTATGTACATCTTCGGTATCGCCTGCCTAGAGAAATGGAACCTAGATGGTATTTGGTACCGGGGACACAGTACCTCAATCAAGTCTATAGTTGGCTCTGAATTAACGATGAATACTGGAACCACGTTTCTCACCTCCCAGGCTGCCAATGCCTCAGTTATCCGCTTTGCAGCAGGATGACTGCTGTGATATTTCATCTTCCTCGCAAAGGACTGTTGTACAGTCAATTGCTTACTGGAAGTAGTACAAGTGGTCTTCCGACTTCCCCTCTGGGATGACGATCGACTCCCAGCAGCAACAACAGCAGCGCCAGCAGCAGTAGGCGTTACACTCAAGGATGCATCGGAGGAATCCCAGGCAGGAGAGGACTCGTCAGACTTGCCAGTGACATGGCCTGCAGGACTATTGGCTTTCCTGGGTAAGGAGGAAATTGACACTGAGGGAGTTGGTGGTGTGGTTTGCAGGAGCTTGGTTACAAGAGGAAGGGATTTAGTGGTCAGTGGACTGCTTCCGCTGTCGCCCAAAGTTTTTGAACTTGTCACTGACTTATAATGAATGCGCTGCAGGTGATGTATAAGGGAGGATGTTCCGAGGTGGTTAACGTCCTTACCCCTACCTATTACAGCTTGACAAAGGCAACACACGGCTTGACACCTGTTGTCCGCATTTGTGTAGAAATAATTCCACACCGAAGAGCTGATTTTTTTTGTATTTTGACCAAGCATGTCAATGGCCATATTCCTCCCACGGACAACAGGTGTCTCCCCGGGTGCCTGACTTAAACAAACCACCTCACCATCAGAATCCTCCTTGTCAATTTCCTCCCCAGCGCCAGCAACACCCATATCCTCATCCTGGTGTACTTCAACACTGACATCTTCAATTTGACTATCAGGAACTGGACTGCGGGTGCTCCTTCCAGCACTTGCAGGGGGCGTGCAAATGGTGGAAGGCGCAAGCTCTTCCCGTCCAGTTTTGGGAAGGTCAGGCATCGCAACCGACACAATTGGACTCTCCTTGGGGATTTGTGATTTCGAAGAACGCACAGTTCTTTGCTGTGCTTTTGCCAGCTTAAGTCTTTTCTTTTTTCTAGCGAGAGGATGAGTGCTTCCATCCTCATGTGAAGCTGAACCACTAGCCATGAACATAGGCCAGGGCCTCAGCCGTTCCTTGCCACTCCGTGTCGTAAATGGCGTCCTGAGACGCCTTTAATTTTGATTTTTGAGACAATTTACTGATCTTTTGTGTTTTGGATTTTACATGCTCTGTACTATGACATTGGGCATCGGCCTTGGCAGACGACGTTGATGGCATTTCATCGTCTCGGCAATGACTAGTGGCAGCAGCTTCAGCACGAGGTGGAAGTGGATCTTTATCTTTCCCTATTTTTTTAACCTCCACATTTTTGTTCTCCATATTTTAATGCGCACAACTAAAAGGCACCACAGGTATACAATGTAGATGGATGGATAGTATACTTAATGGATGACGAGTGACTACACAGAGGTAGGTATTTCAGTGGCCTACCGTACTGCTATATACAGTATAATGGACCTGGTGGACACTCCGCAGACTGCTAAACTACTAGTAAAAAAAAAAGCCACCACAGGTATACAATGTAGATGGATGGATAGTATACTTTATGGATGACGAGTGACGACACAGAGGTAGGTACAGCAGTGGCCTACCGTACTGCTATATACAGTATAATGGACCTGGTGGACACTGTCAGCAGACTGCTAAACTACTAGTATAAAAAAAAGCCACCACAGGTATACAATGTAGATGGATGGATAGTATACTTTATGGATGACGAGTGACGACACAGAGGTAGGTACAGCAGTGGCCTACCGTACTGCTATATACAGTATAATGGACCTGGTGGACACTGTCAGCAGACTGCTAAACTACTAGTATAAAAAAAAAGCCACCACAGGTATACAATGTAGATGGATGGATAGTATACTTAATGGATGACGAGTGACGACACAGAGGTAGGTACAGCAGTGGCCTACCGTACTGCTATATACAGTATTATGGACCTGGTGGACACTCAGCAGACTGCTAAACTACTAGTATAAAAAAAAGCCACCACAGGTGTACAATGTAGATGGATGGATAGTATACTTTATGGATGACGAGTGACGACACAGAGGTAGGTACAGCAGTGGCCTACCGTACTGCTATATACAGTATAATGGACCTGGTGGACACTGTCAGCAGACTGCTAAACTACTAGTATAAAAAAAAAGCCACCACAGGTATACAATGTAGATGGATGGATAGTATACTTTATGGATGACGAGTGACGACACAGAGGTAGGTAGAGCAGTGGCCTACCGTACTGCTATATACAGTATAATGGACCTGGTGGACACTGTCAGCAGACTGCTAATCTACTAGTATAAAAAAAAAGCCACCACAGGTATACAATGTAGATGGATGGATAGTATACTTAATGGATGATGAGTGACGACACAGAGGTAGGTACAGCAGTGGCCTACCGTACTGCTATATACAGTATAATGGACCTGGTGGACACTCAGCAGACTGCTAAACTACTAGTATAAAAAAAAAGCCACCACAGGTATACAATGTAGATGGATGGATAGTATACTTTATGGATGACGAGTGACGACACAGAGTTAGGTACAGCAGTGGCCTACCGTACTGCTATATACAGTATAATGGACCTGGTGGACACTGTCAGCAGACTGCTAAACTACTAGTATAAAAAAAAGCCACCACAGGTATACAATGTAGATGGATGGATAGTATACTTTATGGATGACGAGTGACGACACAGAGGTAGGTACAGCAGTGGCCTACCGTACTGCTATATACAGTATAATGGACCTGGTGGACACTGTCAGCAAACTGCTAAACTACTAGTATAAAAAAAAAGCCACAGGAGTGTTTTTCAGGCAGACAAACGTATACTGGTGGTCACTGTCAGCAAAACTCTGCACTGTACTCCTGCTATATAATACAGCTGCTCCCCAGTCCCCACAATAAAGCAGTGTGAGCACAGATATGGAGTGTTTTTCAGGCAGACATACGTATACTGGTGGTCACTGTCAGCAAAACTCTGCACTGTACTCCTGCTATAGCTGCTCCCCAGTCCCCACAATTAAGCAGTGTGAGCACTCAGCACAGATATATCATGCAGCACACTGAGCACAGATATGGTATGGAGCATTTTTATCAGGCAGAGAAGAGAACGGATAAAAAACTGGTGGTCACTATCAGCAAAACTCTGCACTGTACTCCTCCTATATACAGCTGCTCCCCAATCCTCCCCACAATTGTAAAATAAACAAGTAAAGCAATCAGATCAACTGTCTCATATATAAACGGAGAGGACGCCAGCCACGTCCTCTCCCTATCAATCTCAATGCACTTGTGAAAATGGCGGCGAAGCGCGGCTGCTTATATTGAATCCGAATCTCGCGAGAATCCGACAGCGGGATGATGACGTTCGGGCGCGCTCGGGTTAACCGAGCCATACGGGAGAATCCGAGTATTGCTCGGACCCGTGTAAAAAGGGTGAAGTTCGGGGGGGTTCGGTTTCTCGGAAACCGAACCCGCTCATCAGTAGTAACAAGTATTTAAACTTATCTGAAAAAGAATTGGCACCTGTTAAAAATGGATCCAGTGTTAGCGGAACATCTACTGGATTATCCTAACACTGTATTCAGAAAGGCGAGGAATATTAAATCACTAATATCACGGAGTAAATTACAAAAACTGGATATACAGTAGGTGGTTCAGTAAATAATATTCAAAATAGAATAAAGGGGAGTTACCCTTGTGGAAGTTGTAAAACGTGTAAGTTGGTTGATATGTATAATAAGACCTTTTTTAATAGTAAAGGAGATAAACAATTTGATATAAGGCGTTTCATTAACTACAACTCCACGTTTGTTGTATACATGTGGAGTTGTCCTTGTGGATATATGTATATAGGCAAAACAAAAATAATTCTAAAAATACGCATTTTAGAACACATGCAGAATACTAAAAATAAGGTTTTGAACCACAGTGTACCACATCACTTCCAAGCACATCATGATTGTGACCCTGAAAAATTACATTATAAAGGCATTCAGCATGTTCAAAACAATGGAGGTGATAGGGAAAAGGAACTACTTAGGAGAGAAACTTACTGGATACTGGCACTTGACACCTTAACCCCAGAGGGATTAAATGAGGGATTTGAGATCACCCCCTTTATTTAATTTATTTAATCTATTTAATGAAGTTATACTGTACATCAAAATGTCTGTACCTAATTTCTGGTTGCCAATGGTTCACGTGTAAGGGATTGAGGTAATCACAATACTGATCTGCTTGTTAATAAAGTAGTTTTATGAATGAAATATAGGAATAGCTACTGTATGTTGAGATATGGAAGGAGATTTTGAATACAATGTATCGTAAAAACTGCTGGATGTATCAATCTTGGTCCAATTTAAAGTAAACTGTAACAGTTGTTTCTGTGATACAGTCAGTAGCAATAAGTTATGGATTGTATTAAAGATTGCGTATATATGATATGAATTTGTTTTTTAAAAGCTTTTATAAGCTTTTTAAATTGTGAATTTATTTTTATATATATTTTTTATGTATGTTTTGGTTTTGTAAACAACGGGTCACATCACAATACACATATGGTTTTAAATTTAGAACAAAAGGGATCTAATTATCCATGTATGTGTAATAGGAATAGCACTATAACTATTGTCTATATGGTTGTTGAATAATCGTTATATGGTAATTGCCACTGCTTTTTTAAATAGAATTTAGCAGTCTTGTTTATGTAAAAATGACGGCTTTTTGACCCATTGTACTGATTAAATTGACCAGCTGTAGCTTAGACCGTGTATTACCAAATGATTGGTTGCCGCAGACATTAAATATGTAGCATGGATGTCACATGGCACCGCCCTCTGATGAAGTCTCTGATGAAATGCGTTAGGGTGGAGTCGTGTGATGTCACCAGCCTCCGGTGTTTCCCGTCCCGAGTCGAGTGGTCCAGTGATTCGACCAGCGGTGACCGCTGTGAGTGGCCAGTCACGGGAGTCAGGAATCAATGAGACGTGTTTCGAGTATATGCCGGAAGGATGTCATTTAAACCATGTGGTAACCAGCCCACACTGGTTGTATTGTGGTACGAGCATTACCAGCTAAAGTGTGCTGCATATGTATGTTTGTTATGTTTTTAGTAATTAAATATTTTTGCACTATGAACTGCCCCCTCTTCATGCTTTTTTGCTAGATATATATATATATATATATATACACATACATTTATATAAATTTATTTACTTATTAGGGATGTGTGCAAGACCATTTTTGGGGTTTTGATCTATATCTCCTTCATGTTTTTGATCTGTATTCGTTTTGCCAGAACCGCCCTTGGTTTTGGATCTGTATTTAAAAAAAATAATAATCAGAAAAACAGCTTACATCACAGAATTTGGGGGTGTTTTTGTTCCTGCAGTATTATTAACCGCAATAAGATTTATTTCCACTAATTTCAAGTCTATTTTGACCACCTCACAGTTCACAATATTGTTTTCATCCAGTTTAGGTTAAAAAGTTGCACCGAGGTATCTGGATGACTAAGCTCAGCTATAGAAGTGGACTGCACAAACACCTGGCACAGCTAGGAGTTCCCCTGCAGTGGCAGAGAGGATGGCAGTTTTGAAAACTAGGTTTCAAAGAGTACATAATGCAAAGAAAAGAGGTGCAAGATGTATTGTCCTTGGGCCCTCCCAACCACCCTTATGTTGTATATAATAATAATAATAATAATAATAATTAAATCATTATTGTCATTAAAAAAACACCAAGGGATGTCAACGAAAAAAATCAAGCAAAAACATATCACATAACATAGACATGCAGCAAGTTAAATTTCAAGACCTAAAATTGAGAGATTTCGACAATTTAACATATGTTATGCAGCCTCTTTGTGTGTGAATAAACAGCCCTAAAGGATCTACTGTATTTGTTGGCAATCTTGAAAAGATTGGGTGGGTAGGACGAATAGAATCCCCCAAAATGGCCATAGGTTTCTTAAGGATTCTCTTATCATATATCTCATAAATACTGGGCATCCGGACACCGATTACCTGCTCTCCTAACCACCCAATCCAGTGCCTTAAGTTCTGCAGCAGTACAATTTCTGTACCATACGGCAATTCTGTAGGTCAGTACACTCTCCACAATACTACGATTAAAATTTCACAAAGTCTCTTTACTCACACTAGCAGATTTTAATTTCCTCAAGAAAAAAAAGACGTTGCTGCGCCTTCTTTATCAAAAGATTTGAATTTAAAGACCAGGACAGAGAATTTTTTTTTTAAATCCCTAAAAATGTAAAAGACTCCACCTGCTCAATACCTTTTCCATCCAAAAGAACAGGTAACTTTGGGGCACTGTTTCTTTACCTAAAATCAATTATCATCTCCTTAATTTTAGATGTGTTTAAAATAAAAAACAATTCACCCTACTCAACTCTAATAAACTAATGACCTCTTTTCTGTATGCAGTCTCATTCTGGTTGCTTATTAAACCCACAATAGCGGTATCATCCGCAAACTTAACATTTTTTACAGAATCTGATATAGGGGGTAATTCCAAGTTGATTGCAGCAGGATTTTTGTTAGCAGTTGGGCAAAACCATGTGCACTGCAGGGGAGGCAGATATAACATGTGCAGAAAGAGTTAGATTTGGGTGGGTTATTTTGTTTCTGTGCAGGGTAAATACTGGCTGCTTTATTTTTACACTGCAAATTAGATTGCAGATTGAACATACCCCACCCAAATTTAACTCTCTCTGCACATGTTATACCTGCCTCCCCTGCAGTGCACATGGTTTTGCCCAACTGCTAACAAAATTCCTGCTGCGATCAACTTGGAATTACCCCCATAGACTCACAGGTGTAAGTAAATAATGAATATGAACTAAGGACACATCCCTCTGGAACACCTACATTCAACACCACTTCCCCCGAGATTAAACCCCCAAAATTAGCAACCTGAAGCCTATCCAATAGAAAGTGAAGCAACCACTTACAGGTAAAACTGTTTAGGCCCAACCTGGACAACCTAAAAACTAAAGAATTGGTCACAATGGTATTGAAGAGAGAACTAAAATCAACAAATACATTTCTTATATAGGTGTTCTTTCCTTCCAAATGTGTGTGTATATGATGTAACATAGTCAGTGCAGCATCATCGGTAGATAAATTTGCCCTGTGGGAAAATTGAAAAGGGTCATAGCCCACCAAAAAGTGAGCCTTGATGTGACCCAGCAGCAATCGTTCAAAACATTTCATTATCAAAGAAATCAGGGCTTTTGGTCTATAATCATTGAAACTTTTTGGGAATCTGCCTTTTGGAAATGGGATTATAGTAGTTGCCTTGAATCTGCTTGGAACCAAGCAGTAAGCTAATGATAAATTAAACATTAACATAAAAATCCCACTTAGCTGTTCACAACATTCTTTAATAACTTTACCCTGGATGCCATCCGGACCATCAGCCCTACCAGGCACCACAAAACGCAGACACCACCGAACTGCCCATTTATCAAGCACCAGGGTGGCCTCCTCTGACCTCATTTCAAATACCATGTCATTTAATTTACTTTTGTCACTAAACCTGGAATAAAATACAGGACATGCACAGTTCAACAAACCAATAATTTCAGCGCATAGGACCATCACTTGTGGCTGAAATTATTGGTTTGTTTGGGCCCTCACAAAACATTTTTTTAGAAGGACTACCTCTGTTAAGTAATTACTGTGAGGATGCTGAAGATGAAGTGTTAATTACATCATAATCTTGTACAATAAATGTCATGTCTTCTCAGCAAATTATGTAACATGGAGGAGGTGCCTAGATGGCAAACATTCCTACCTCTACTAAATTTGGCCTCACAAATGGAACAGATGCTTTCATAAACATTGTCAGGTTTGGGGTAAAAATAATCCCACACCCAAGAGGTGGCTTTTTATGTTTTATGGCCAGGCATCTCATTGGCTTTATCTTTATCACAGTCAACAACTGCACCAGTGGCTGACTTACACAAACAACATCATCATCAACATACTCACTGTCAGAGAAACAACTAGTAATGAGAGCACATATACAATTGAATAAGATATACAGGTTGAGTCTCCCTTATCCAAAATGCTTGGGACCAGAGGTATTTTGGATATGGGATATTTCCGTATTTTGGAATAATTGCATACCATAATGAGATATGATGGTGATGGGACCTAAATCTAAGCACAGAATGCATTTATGTTACATATACACCTTATACACACAGCCTGAAGGTCATTTTAGCCAATATTTTTTTATAACTTTGTGCATTAAACAAAGTGTGTGTACATTTACACAATTCATTTATGTTTCATATACACCTTATACACAAAGCCTAGAGGTCATTTAATACAATATTTTTAATAACTTTGTGTATTAAACAAAGTTTGTGTACATTGAGCCATCACAAAACAAAGGTTTCACTATCACACTCTCACTCAAAAAAGTCCGTATTTCGGAATATTCCGTATTTCGGAATATTTGGATATGGGATACTCAACCTGTAATGTATTTAATTTACACATAGATATAAAAATGCAATTGTAGTAAAAACAATAATAAAAGGTTGCTTAGCACCTCCTATGGAGAATCAGATAGCTGTTCTTTTATCAGGATTAATTATTCCAAGAAAAGATTGGTGGATTGTTATCCATTAGTATCAACAATGGATTATGTACAGCTATAGAAAGTCAGCATATTAATAGTCCCACATTAGACTTAGTTGTCACTGTAGCCGACCTTACAACACAGTATGTTATTTGATGCTCACCACTGCGGGGGTTCCTTGCACAAACTCCCGATAAGAGTGTCAGTGGTGATAGCCGATATGCTCCTATTGATGTTTTGACCATGATGGGAAGCAGGTGAATTGTGTCTAATAGCACTGTCAGAAGCCTCTGGCAGCCAGGCAGGAAACAGATGACAAGTCCCGGAATAAAGAGATTCAGCTATGTGGAGTATAATTTTAGGCATTTTGCTTTTAGTTTTAATTATTTTCATTTTATACTGGGACAGATCACCCCACCCAGACAAAGCAGATAGAGAGAACACCCCTTTTTCATATACAGCAGACAGATAGAGCACCCCCTTTTCAGATACAACAGAAAGAGAGAGCACCTCTTTTTCAGATACAGCAGACAGAGAGAGCACCCCTTTTTCAGATACAACAGACAGAGAGAGCACCTCTTTTTCAGATACAGCAGACAGAGAGAGCACCCCTTTTTCAGATAGAGAAGATATATATTTGCATATATTATTGTATATATCGATGATTAAGTTATTAATATATATTCAAACTTCAAAATGTTTTGCAATTAAAAATAACCATTAACTTTTATATAAACATAAAACTATGTATAAAACTTCCATCATAAAATATCATTATTATTTATTTATATAGCTCAAGTATTTTAGACAGCATTGTGCCAAGAATATGTTTGTCATGTACAGTACATATGTCCCTCTCCCATTGGAGAATAGAGTCTAAATCCTCTAAAACAACTGCACACATGCATGCACTTACATTAGGGTAAGCTGGTCAGTATAGTATACATACTGTCAGTATAATATACATACCCTCACTGAAAGCACGGTGTAAACATTCCATTGGGAATTTCATTGTATCATCCAAAAAGGCCATTTCTTGTTTGTTAGAAAAATATGTTTCCAGTAATTCTCTAGAATCAAAGCCGTGTTCAGGATAGAATTTATGTGCACCTGAATCCATCTTGTATAACTGTATCACTGACTGTCTGACTCTCACATCTCCCCCTTATATATTATGTGATTGGTTTAGGAAATCTATGTACAGTATACTCACCAGGATCCAGTTATATATATTCATCAGTAACCAGGATATCAGTGTTATCACATGATGAGTAATCAGCCTCAGGAGCTGTCTTGGGAACGCAGAAGACATCGTGATAATCTCCCAAAATAAAATAAGTTATAATATCGATTTTTCAATTTTATATTTAAACTAGCCGTGACTACTCGCCATTGCTGAGTGATCATTAACTTTATTCAATTATACATTTTTTTTTTACTTTTCATTTTGTTTAGTTCACTTGTTTGTCTCACTATCTTCTAGTTATTTATTTGAGTTATACTACTGCACCACGCAGAGGAGGGGGCCCACCCAGAGGTGCACACCAGACACCTCTTCTGTTAAAATGCTCCTGTGTGGAGGAGCTCTATATATCAGTGCAAGTCCAGATCAGCTGTCATCTGTTGTCCTTCCTTCTGAACCCTTAGTTTCCTTCTGCTACCACTGAAATATCCTGTAGGCAATAAACACCTGAATAAGCTGATCAGACATGCCTGCAATTACATGTGAAATTGCCTTTGCTTGGTGTCAGCCAGCCGCCATCTATGCCGTCAACCACAAAAAGAATTAGTCACACATACTGTATGCCAAATGGAGTATTTGACAAGCATGTTACATCATTCCTTTAGGTCCTACATAAAAGGTTGGGAACCCTGGACTTCACACTTTGGTACTTGAACCCCATTTTCTTTGTAATAACTTTGTGCGTGTGAGGACAGCGCTCCACCTGCACTACCCAAAATTTTTACTTTTCTTTTGTTGGCCTACCATGCGGTCTTCTCTAATTTCTTTCTTTCTCTCTTTCTTTCCTATATGTATTTAAAAATGAAAAATGTTGTAAATGACGTTATGTTTGCACTCAGAATCGTTTATCTGTTCTGGTGTTCTTGACATTTATGTCTTGTTTTATAAGTACAGGTTTGTTGTGTTACATGTCCTAATTTTGAATAAAGTTAATAAAAAAAAAAAGCTGCAAGGAGCAGCTACATTTGTGATCACTGGGGCTTGTAGTATTTGTACATCTGTGAGCAACAAAGGGGTCTGTTCACGAAGCAGTGAAAAGAGTGGAGAAGCGAGCCAGTGGAGAAGTTGCCCATGGCAACCAATCAGCTGCTATATATAATTTAATAGAATGCAGTTAGTATATTTTATCTCAATACGGATTGGTCGCCATAGGCAACTTTCCCACTGACTCACTTCCCCACTCCTTTTACTGCTTCATGAATAGACCCCCCCTGAGTCACAAATCTAACAAGCAATTTTTAGACCTCTTCTTCAAAAACTTAATTTAGATCCCGACTGCATGACCAACTACAGACCAGTATGAAATCTTCCTTTTCCAGGAAAGGTTATTAAGACAGTGGTTGCAAATCAGCTTGAAACCCGCCTGACAACCCATGCTATCTATGATCCATTCCAATTAGGATTCAGGAGAAGACATAGCACTGAAACAGCCCTGGTGTGTGTGTTAAATGATCTTCTGATGGTAAGAGACAGAGGTGACAGTTCAATATTAATCCTTCTGGATCTCTCTGCAGCATTTAATACCGTGGACCAAGGGCTTCTGATTGAGCGACTGATACATTTTTGTGGACTTGATGGCACAGTCCTAAGCTGGTTCAAATCATTTCTCACAGGCAGGTCACAGAGAGTATCACCTGGATTATACTCATCACCATCAGTGCCATTGCCATGTGGTGTCCCACAAGGTACCATACTACCCCCCATGCTTTTTGCAGTATACATGCTCCTGCTGGGTGAAATAATCAGGCGCCATGGGCTAGTCTACCACTTATAAGCAGATGATACACAACTGTACTTGTCCTTTGCTCTGGGCACTGATAACCCAATAGCAACCATAAATGGCTGTCTAGCTGGACTCCAGGAGTGGATGAGTGCCAGTTGGCTGCGACTGAACCCGGATAAAACAGAGGTCCTTATGATAGGACCGCAACATCAAAGGACAAGACTGCAGCATAGCCAACCAACTGCACTTACACTCTGGGATTCAGAATTACAAACCACTGATCATGTGTGGAATCTTGGCATTGTCCTGGATGGTTGTTTGACACTTAAACATTATATATCAGCCACAATCAAATCCTCATTCTTTGACTTGAGGAACATAGCCAGAATGAAGCACTTAATTCCCTCAGATGATATGCCAAAAGTCATCCATGCATTTGTATCATCTCTATTAGACGACTGTAATGCCCTCTACCTTGGTCTCCCAGCAAAAGAATTGCACCACTTACAGCTGGTGCAAAACACAGCTGCCAGGCTTTTAACCGACCAGCCCCATTTTAGCCACATAACACCCATCCTCTACTCCCTTCACTGGCTGCCTGTAAGATGGCGAATCGTCTTCAAGATTGGCTTACTGAGTTTCAAAGCACTACATGACCAGGGCCCAAGGTAACTGAAGCAGCTTCTGACCCCATACTGGCCCACTCGATTACTGCGATCTGTAGCTGAAGGACTTTTAGCAGTACCTAGAATCTCCCGTAATTCATCTGGGGGTCGAGCTTTTAATCATGCGGCTCTGACTCTATGGAACTCACTTTCCTGTACAGTGCAAGAGGCCCCAACTATAGAATCCTTCAAAAGTAGACTCAAGACTTTCCTGTTTACTCAAGCATTCCCATAATGTCCCTTTAGTATCTACATGCTTCTGTAGTTTATGAAAAGCTTTCTGTACTTCATTATTTTCTGTACTATATTATGCTATGTATCTGTAAAGAGCCTTCACTCCTATTGGAGAAAGAGCGCTATATAAATAAAATTATTATTATTATTATTATTATTATTATTATTATTATTAAATTATTAAATCTGTGTAAGAAAAGTTCTAAAATGAATGGCTGCAGCTCTTCTTCCCACCACATTCCCTTATGCTGACACTGCAACTTTTTGCATGATTTGTTCTAATTCCTTTGTGACAGAAGTCACTGTTTAGCATCTCTGGTACACTAAGAGCAGCATTGTATGCCACTATGATGTGACTAATTGACTAAGATGCAGTATTTAGTGAAATTGTTCTGTATATTTGGGGCTGTAGCTGCATTGTCTATGGCTGAAGAGTAAAAAAGCAGCCTGGTAGGGGCAGGAGAGTTGTTTGAAAATGGGATACAGGTAAGGTGGAGAGTATTTGTGTGTTATTGTATGCTTGTGAATTTGGGGGCAGATGGGGGAAGCTTTACATAAGGTGAGACACATATGTCCATAGTGCAATGGTAATCACACTATCCTTAATGTGCAGTACTGTGTAATCTGTCAGCCAGAGCCGGACCTAGGCATAGGCAAACTAGGCAAATGCTAAGGCCTTTGGTATGCCTAGGGGCACAAGCAGCTTCTGCTGATTAAAGTGATGCGTGGTATGCCTATATTCTGTGTGTGACTGTGGCTGTATTTGCAAATAAAATGCTATGTTATAGTGTATTCTGGAAATCACTGTAATGTAAAATTTCATATGCAGATACAGCCGCAGTCGCACATAGAATATAGGCATGCTGTATATCATTTTAATCAGCAGAAGCTGCTTGTGCATCTTAGCCACATATTAATGCATATAAGATACATTTTCATCAAAAAGGGTGCACAACGTTATCAGAGCTGCCAGCTGACTCACGCCAGGCATCTCCTGATGCATGACGTATTGAGGAAAGATGTATGAGGACACATCTGTATCCAAGTAGAGGCAGAGGTCACCATGTTAGCGGTCATGTGAGTGCTGTGTATTGGTGCATTGGTTGTGCAGTAATGTTCAGCATATGTGTAAGGGACATTATGTGTATAATGGCATTAATAGTGTGTGGCATATGTGTAAGTGGTGTGTGGTATGTAAGGTTGACAGTAAGTATGTCAACAGTGTTTGAGTTGACCACTATTGGTCAACAGTAAGTAGGTTGACAGGGATGCTAGGTCGACAGAGTCTTTAGGTCGACATGTTCTAGGTTGACAGGTCAAAAGGTCGACATGAGTTTTTGATGTTTTTTTGGTGTAGTTTTCTCTGTACAGTGACCAGGAACCCCAATTAGTGCAACATATCCCCTCGCATGGCTCACTTCGCTCGCCATGCTTTGGGCAAGGTGTCTTGCTCAGCTACCGTTGCGCTCAGCACAGGTTACTGTTCCCAATTGTAGTCCATGTAGATCGTAAAAATTATGAAAAAGTTAAAAAAATGAAAAAAAAAATTGAAAAACTCATGTTGACCTTTTGACCTGTCAACCTAGAACATGTAGACCTAATGACCCTGTTGACCTAGAAACCCTGTTGACCTACTAACTGTCAGCCAATAGTGGTCGACCTAAACATTGTCAACCTACTTACTGTTGACCTAAAGACCGGATCCCTGTAAGGGACATGTGTGTCATTATGTGTATAAGGGCATTAATAATGTGCAGCATATGTGTATAGGATATTATGTGTATTAGGGCATTAATAAAGGTTGGCATAATGTGTAAGGTGCATTATGTTTATAAGGACATTAATAATGTGTGTCATATGTGTAAGGGGCATTACTGAGTGGTATTATGTGTATAAATACATTACAAATGTGTGGCATTATGTGTATAAGGTGCTCTACTGTGTGGCGTAACATATAGAAAGGGCACTACTGTGTGGTCTAATGTGAATAAAGAGCAATATTGTGTAGTGTAATGTGAATAAGGAGCAATTCAGTGTGATGTAATGTGACTAAGGGACACTACTGTGAGGAGTAACGTAAATAATGTAAAGTGGTACTACTGTGTGATCTAATGTGAATAAGGAGCACTATCGCATGATAAAATGTGAATAAAGTGGCACTACTGTGTGGTGTAATTTGAACTGGGGGTACTATTGTGTGGCCATGCCCCTTCCCAGCAAGAACACACCCATTTTTTGGCTGTGCGGTTAATTGGCGAACTGTTCCTGTTTAAAATATAGGGGATAGGAGCACCAAAATGAGGACTGCTATGGGTGAGGGGTGCCGGTGCTGGGAAAGAGGTGCAGGGACAGAGGTAGAACTAGCAGCAGTGCTAGGGGGCACCAGCAGGGGCGTTTTAAGAGAGGAGGAGGCCCGTGTTCAGACTCCTCTGTCGGGCCCCCTCCTCTCTGCCTGGAGCGCCGTAGAGTCTGAGCGTTAGAGGGCTCAGACTCTACTGCGTATGCGCAGATCTCCGGGAAAATGGCACGGCAGCCATTTTCCCTGAGAGCTCTCTACTGCGCATGCGCAGAACACTGTGAAAATGGCTGCTTGGGCGATTTTCACCGTGTTCTATCGGCGCTACGGATGCCGGCGCTGGACTTCGGAGGGGTAATTATTTTACAAATGGGTGCAGTGTGTGCGGTGAGGTCCCCCTCTGGACTCAGGGGCCCTTGTGCACCGCACACACTGCACCCATTAAAGAAACGCCAGTGGGCACCAGCCAATATCTTGCCTAGAGCTTCAAATTGGTTAGGGCCGGCTCTGCTGTCAGCACTTTATATTTAACAGATATATAACAGCTGACAGCCTCCGGGTGGTTTCTTATCCATTTCTCCAGTTCTCCAGTGAGGAGTCATTGGTCTCTAGCACTGTGATATTGCTGGATCAGTATGTTTGACCGCTGGATGGGATGACGGCATTGAAAATACTGATGTTGGAATCCTGAAAGGTGAAATTCTGATAGGGATAAATATGCTATGCTAACCCCCCTCCCCTACCTCCTATCCCTAACCTCCCACTTAGTGCCTAACCTTAACCTCACCCTGGTGGTTCCGCAACCTAAACCTTCTGCCCCGTAGCCTACACCTAACCCTTCCCTTTTAGTGCCTAAACCTATCCTTCCCTCGGTGGTGCCTAACCCTAACCTCCCCCCTTAGTAACTTACCCGAACCTTCCGCCAGTGGTGCCTGATCCTAACTCCCCCTGCCCCATTCTCATGGTAGAGCTTAGGCTAATTTCCATGGTTTGGAAAATATGAATACTCTGATATAGTCTGATGTTATATACGAATTTATCTTTATTATTCTATAACCTGGGATTCCTTTAATTCATATAGCTATTCTCAAACATACAAATATGTACCATTAGATCAGGAGTTGGTCATGTGTCAGTGTGAGATGATCAGATGATGTTTATTTGTCATTATGAGATTATCAGGAGGTTATTGTGTGACAGTATCAAATAGATCATGACCAGGTTATTTTGTGTCAGTATGAGGTTATCAGGTGATAGTTTTCTGTTCATAAGAGAGATAATGAAATAGTCTTGTGTAATCTTGTGTTCATATGAGATGACCAGTAACTGGTCTCTTGTTAGTACTGTATGTGGTGATAATAATAATCTCTTATAAATAGGAAATGCTCAATAGAGGTCTGTGTCAGTGTGAAATGATCAGGAGATGGTTTTGTGTTAGTGTGAGATTATTGGGAGATGCTTTTGTGTCACTCAGAGATACTCAATAGATGGTCTTTTGTCAGTGCAAGATGATGGAGAGATGGTCTTGTGTCAGTGTGAGATGATCATAAGATGGTCTAGTATTAGAGTGATATGTTAAGGAGATGGTCTTGTATCATTGGGAGATGATCAGAAGATGGTCTAGTATTAGAGTGATATGTTAAGGAGATGGTCTTGTGTCATTGGGAGATGATCAGAAGATGGTCTTTTGTAAGTGTGTGATAATCAGGAGATGGTCTTGTGTCAGTATGATATAATCAGGAGATGGTTTTGTGTCAGTATGATATAATCAGGAGGTGGTCTTGTGTCAGTATGATATAATCAGGAGGTGGTCTTGTGTCATTGTGAAATAATCAGGAGATGGTCTTGTGTCAGTATGATATAATCAGGAGGTGGTCTTGTGTCAGTATGATATAATCAGGAGGTGGTCTTGTGTCAGTATGATATAATTAGGAGGTGGTCTTGTGTCATTGTGAAATAATCAGGAGATGGTTTTGTGTTAGTGTGATAAGATCAGGAAAATAAAAAAAAAGATATCAAACAGCGCTTTTGGAACAGGTAGTTTAATACAGCACATAAAATAAACACAATCACAATAGTTTTATTACCATCACACTGGCTGGTATCTTCTAAAAAAAAAAAATACACTTTATAGTAACATACCTTCCATGTATTTCAATAGTGGTGGAATTGTTATTTAATTAGCTTTAAAACTATTTCATCAGTGCTGCCAAGCTTAAACAAAGTACCAAATAGTTAAAGAATTATGGAGTAATTGTATGATTGGTCATTATGGGCTAGAAGCAGTATCAGTGCTTGTTATGTGCACAATACAGCTTCTTCCCATGTATTATAGCGGCAGTGTGGGCACAGTGTTCCTTATTGGTGCAGTTATCTAAAAGAAAGGCCGATATGAGGGAGCAATGTATGAATGGTCAGCATCGCTGAATGGTTCAACACCTGCAGCTTTTGAAACCGACAGCAGCAGGTGGCGATGGCCATATACCACAACAGGGACAGAGCTATCCCTGGCTGTGGCGGGTGCTGTGTCCGGACTGTGCAGGGGATCTAGCATGAGTAGAGAGATCCTGCGCATGCGCCCAGAGAGCAGGCCGGGCAGGGAGACACAGCGCATCAGCACTAAGCTGATGCACTGTGTGCTCAGATTATCATCGCCGGAGGGGGTAGTGCGCTTCAGGAGAAAAGATGTTTATACATCTTGTTGATGTCCCTTCCTGCTTCGTCTTGGTAATGAGGTGAAACAGGAAGTGTTATAGTTGCACGGATAATACATTTACCCCTATGGCCACTCATATCCTTTTGTTGGTAAAGGTGATTTGCATAAGCATTTAAGCAACAGATATCGCTGCAGTTGTTAGAAGCAGTTATAAGGAAGAGCGCACACTGCCCGGACTAGACGTTCTTAGAGAAAAAGGTTATATTGCCCACAGAGTGGACTCTGGAAAGGACTGCACTATCGGAGAGCAGCAGCAGTCAGGAACAATATCTGTGTGGGAAATTACAGGTGGTGGGAGCTACAGTATATTTACATTGCTAGACCTTCAAATGGACACAGCCTGGCCAGGCCTATTGGAAATGTAAAGGTAACTGGATCATCTGCATGCTGTGATCTTGCCAATAACAAATGTATTTTCTATTCTTCAAGTACAGAAAACCTTTCCTGTTGCTGTCTTCCATCCTTGCTATACTAATACAGTTTCTACTGGGACTGAATTGAGTTTACATAAAGGATGCAACATTGTATGGGATACGGTCATTTGGTCGACAACACTTAGGTCGCCAGTCATTAGGCTGGCCACTATTGGTCGACATGCATTAGGTCAACATGGTCACTAGGTCGACCTGGTCATTTGGTCGACATGGAAAAATGTCGGCATGAGTTTAATTTTTTTTTTTACTTTTTCATACTTTACGAACCATGTGGACTACTTTAGGAAGAAAACAACTCCAAAAAAAGTTAAAAAAACTCATGTCTACATTTTGCCATGTCAACCTAGTACATGTCGACCTAATGACTATGTTGAATTAGTGACCATGTCGAACTAATGCATGTCGACCAATAGTGGTCAACCTAATGACTGTCGACCTAAGTGTGGTCGACCTAATACACACATATTTCAGATGATCAGGAGATGGTCTTGTGTCAGTGTGAGATGATCAGGAGATGGTCTTGTGTCAATGCGAGATGAGCAGGAGATGGCCTTGTGCCTGAAGGACAGCATTGGAGGTTTGCTTTGTGTCAGTTCAAGATAATTGGGAGATGGTCTTGTGTCAGTTGAGATAATCAGGACATGGTTTTGTATTAATGTGGGATGGATAAGAGATAGTTTTGTGTCAGTGTGAGATAATCAGGAGATGGGGCCTCATTCAGATCTGATCACAGCAAATTTGTTAGCTAATGGGCAAAACCATGTGCACTGTGGGGGGGGGGGCAGATATAACATGTGCACAGAGATTTAGATTTAGGTGGGGTTTGTTCAAACTGAAATCTAAATTACATTGTAAAAATAAAGCAGCCAGTATATACTAGTGATGTGCACCGGAAATTTTTCGGGTTTTGTGTTTTGGTTTTGGGTTCGGTTCCGCGGCCGTGTTTTGGGTTCGGACGCGTTTTGTCAAAACCACACCGAAATTTTTTGGTCGGATTCGGGTGTGTTTTGGATTCGGGTGTTTTTTTCAAAAAACCCTAAAAAACAGCTTAAATCATAGAATTTGGGGGTCATTTTGATCCCATAGTATTATAAACCTCAATAACCATAATTTCCACTCATTTTCAGTCTATTCAGAACACCTCACATCTCACAATATTATTTTTAGTCCTAAAATTTGCACCGAGGTCGCTGGATGGCTAAGCTAAGCGACCCTAGTGGCCGACACAAACACCTGGCCCATCTAGGAGCGGCACTGCAGTGTCAGACAGGATGGCACTTCAAAAAAATTGTCCCCAAACAGCACATGATCCAAAGAAAAAAAGAGGCGCAATGAGGTAGCTGTGTGACTAAGATAAGCGACCCAAGTGGCCGACACAAACATCTGTCCCATCTAGGAGTGGCACTGCAGTGTCACGCAGGATGGCCCTTCAAAAAAATACTCCCCAAACAGCACATGATGCAAAGAAAAAAAGAGGCACAATGAGGTAGCTGTGTGACTAAGATAAGCGACCCAAGTGGCCGACACAAACATCTGGCCCATCTAGGAGTGGCACTGCAGTGTCACACAGGATGGCCCTTCAAAAAAATACTCCCCGAACAGCACATGACGCAAAGAAAAAAAGAGGCGCAATGAGGTAGCTGTGTGACTAAGATAAGCGACCCAAGTGGCCGACACAAACACCTGGCCCATCTAGGAGTGGCACTGCAGTGTCACGCAGGATGGCCCTTCAAAAAAATATTCCCCAAACAGCACATGATGCAAAGAAAAATGAAAGAAAAAAGAGGAAGGTCAGGCATCGCAACCGACACAATTTGACTCTCCTTGGGGATTTGTGATTTCGAAGAACGCACAGTTCTTTGCTGTGCTTTTGCCAGCTTAAGTCTTTTCTTTTTTCTAGCGAGAGGATGAGTGCTTCCATCCTCATGTGAAGCTGAACCACTAGCCATGAACATAGGCTAGGGCCTCAGCCGTTCCTTGCCACTCCGTGTCATAAATGGCATATTGGCAAGTTTACGCTTCTCCTCAGATGATTTTAATTTTGATTATCTGGTCATTTTACTGATCTTTTGTGTTTTGGATTTTACATGCTTTGTACTATGACATTGGGCATCGGCCTTGGCAGACGACGTTGATGGCATTTCATCGTCTCGGCCATGACTAGTGGCAGCAGCTTCAGCACGAGGTGGAAGTGGATCTTGATCTTTCCCTATTTTTTTAACCTCCACATTTTTGTTCTCCATATTTTAATGCGCACAACTAAAAGGCACCACAGGTATACAATGTAGATGGATGGATAGTATACTTATGGACGACGAGTGACGACACAGAGGTAGGTACAGCAGTGGCCTACCGTACTGCTATATACAGTATAATAAATGGACCTGGTGGACACTGTCAGCAAACTGCTAAACTAGTATAAAGAAAAAAAGCCACCACAGGTATACAATGTAGATGGATGGATAGTATACTTATGGACGACGAGTGACGACACAGAGGTAGGTACAGCAGTGGCCTACCGTACTGCTATATACAGTATAATAATTGGACCTGGTGGACACTGTCAGCAAACTGCTAAACTAGTATAAAGAAAAAAAGCCACCACAGGTATACAATGTAGATGGATGGATAGTATACTTATGGACGACGAGTGACGACACAGAGGTAGGTACAGCAGTGGCCTACCGTACTGCTATATACAGTATAATAAATGGACCTGGTGGACACTGTCAGCAAACTGCTAAACTAGTACTACTAGTATAAAAAAAACCCACCACAGGTATACAATGTAGGTGGATGGATAGTATACTTATGGACGAGTGACTGATGACACAGAGGTAGGTACAGCAGTGGCCTACCGTACTGCTATATACAGTATAATGGACCTGGTGGACACTGTCAGCAGACTGCTAAACTAGTACTACTAGTATAAAGAAAAAAAGCCACCACAGGTATACAATGTAGATGGATGGATAGTATATTTATTATTATTAATGGATGATGAGTGACTGACGACACAGAGGTAGGTACAGCAGTGGCCTACCGTACTGCTATATACAGTATAATGGACCTGGTGGACACTGTCAGCAGACTGCTAAACTAGTACTACTAGTATAAAGAAAAAAAGCCACCACAGGTATACAATGTAGATGGATGGATAGTATAATTATGGACGAGTGACTGACGACACAGAGGTAGGTACAGCAGTGGCCTACCGTACTGCTATATACAGTATAATGGACCTGGTGGACACTGTCAGCAGACTGCTAAACTAGTACTACTAGTATAAAGAAAAAAAGCCACCACAGGTATACAATGTAGATGGATGGATATGCTCCTATTGATGTTTTGACCATGATGGGAAGCAGGTGAATTGTGTCTAATAGCACTGTCAGAAGCCTCTGGCAGCCAGGCAGGAAACAGATGACAAGTCCCGGAATAAAGAGATTCAGCTATGTGGAGTATAATTTTAGGCATTTTGCTTTTAGTTTTAATTATTTTCATTTTATACTGGGACAGATCACCCCACCCAGACAAAGCAGATAGAGAGAACACCCCTTTTTCATATACAGCAGACAGATAGAGCACCCCCTTTTCAGATACAACAGAAAGAGAGAGCACCTCTTTTTCAGATACAGCAGACAGAGAGAGCACCCCTTTTTCAGATACAACAGACAGAGAGAGCACCTCTTTTTCAGATACAGCAGACAGAGAGAGCACCCCTTTTTCAGATACAGCAGACAGAGAGAGCACCCCTTTTTCAGATAGAGAAGATATATATTTGCATATATTATTGTATATATCGATGATTAAGTTATTAATATATATTCAAACTTCAAAATGTTTTGCAATTAAAAATAACCATTAACTTTTATATAAACATAAAACTATGTATAAAACTTCCATCATAAAATATCATTATTATTTATTTATATAGCTCAAGTATTTTAGACAGCATTGTGCCAAGAATATGTTTGTCATGTACAGTACATATGTCCCTCTCCCATTGGAGAATAGAGTCTAAATCCTCTAAAACAACTACACACATGCATGCACCTACACTAGAGTAAGCTGGTCAGTATAGTATACATACTGTCAGTATAATATACATACCCTCACTGAAAGCACGGTGTAAACATTCCATTGGGAATTTCATTGTATCATCCAAAAAGGCCATTTCTTGTTTGTTAGAAAAATATGTTTCCAGTAATTCTCTAGAATCAAAGCCGTGTTCAGGATAGAATTTATGTGCACCTGAATCCATCTTGTATAACTGTATCACTGACTGTCTGACTCTCACATCTCCCCCTTATATATTATGTGATTGGTTTAGGAAATCTATGTACAGTATACTCACCAGGATCCAGTTATATATATTCATCAGCAACCAGGATATCAGTGTTATCACATGATGGATTATCAGCCTCAGGAGCTGTCATGGGAACGCAGAAGACAGCGTGATAATCTCCCAAAATAAAATAAGTTATAATATCGATTTTTCAATTTTATATTTAAACTAGCCGTGACTACTCGCCATTGCTGAGTGATCATTAACTTTATTCAATTATACATTTTTTTTTTACTTTTCATTTTGTTTAGTTCACTTGTTTGTCTCACTATCTTCTAGTTATTTATTTGAGTTATACTACTGCACCACGCAGAGGAGGGGGCCCACCCAGAGGTGCACACCGGACACCTCTTCTGTTAAAATGCTCCTGTGTGGAGGAGCTCTATATATCAGTGCAAGTCCAGATCAGCTGTCATCTGTTGTCCTTCCTTCTGAACCCTTAGTTTCCTTCTGCTACCACTGAAATATCCTGTAGGCAATAAACACCTGAATAAGCTGATCAGACATGCCTGCAATTACATGTGAAATTGCCTTTGCTTGGTGTCAGCCAGCCGCCATCTATGCCGTCAACCACAAAAAGAATTAGTCACACATACTGTATGCCAAATGGAGTATTTGACAAGCATGTTACATCATTCCTTTAGGTCCTACATAAAAGGTTGGGAACCCTGGACTTCACACTTTGGTACTTGAACCCCATTTTCTTTGTAATAACTTTGTGCGTGTGAGGACAGCGCTCCACCTGCACTACCCAAAATTTTTACTTTTCTTTTGTTGGCCTACCATGCGGTCTTCTCTAATTTCTTTCTTTCTCTCTTTCTTTCCTATATGTATTTAAAAATGAAAAATGTTGTAAATGACGTTATGTTTGCACTCAGAATCGTTTATCTGTTCTGGTGTTCTTGACATTTATGTCTTGTTTTATAAGTACAGGTTTGTTGTGTTACATGTCCTAATTTTGAATGAAGTTAATAAAAAAAAAAAGCTGCAAGGAGCAGCTACATTTGTGATCACTGGGGCTTGTAGTATTTGTACATCTGTGAGCAACAAAGGGGTCTGTTCACGAAGCAGTGAAAAGAGTGGAGAAGCGAGCCAGTGGAGAAGTTGCCCATGGCAACCAATCAGCTGCTATATATAATTTAATAGAATGCAGTTAGTATATTTTATCTCAATACGGATTGGTCGCCATAGGCAACTTTCCCACTGACTCACTTCCCCACTCCTTTTACTGCTTCATGAATAGACCCCCCCTGAGTCACAAATCTAACAAGCAATTTTTAGACCTCTTCTTCAAAAACTTAATTTAGATCCCGACTGCATGACCAACTACAGACCAGTATGAAATCTTCCTTTTCCAGGAAAGGTTATTAAGACAGTGGTTGCAAATCAGCTTGAAACCCGCCTGACAACCCATGCTATCTATGATCCATTCCAATTAGGATTCAGGAGAAGACATAGCACTGAAACAGCCCTGGTGTGTGTGTTAAATGATCTTCTGATGGTAAGAGACAGAGGTGACAGTTCAATATTAATCCTTCTGGATCTCTCTGCAGCATTTAATACCGTGGACCAAGGGCTTCTGATTGAGCGACTGATACATTTTTGTGGACTTGATGGCACAGTCCTAAGCTGGTTCAAATCATTTCTCACAGGCAGGTCACAGAGAGTATCACCTGGATTATACTCATCACCATCAGTGCCATTGCCATGTGGTGTCCCACAAGGTACCATACTACCCCCCATGCTTTTTGCAGTATACATGCTCCTGCTGGGTGAAATAATCAGGCGCCATGGGCTAGTCTACCACTTATAAGCAGATGATACACAACTGTACTTGTCCTTTGCTCTGGGCACTGATAACCCAATAGCAACCATAAATGGCTGTCTAGCTGGACTCCAGGAGTGGATGAGTGCCAGTTGGCTGCGACTGAACCCGGATAAAACAGAGGTCCTTATGATAGGACCGCAACATCAAAGGACAAGACTGCAGCATAGCCAACCAACTGCACTTACACTCTGGGATTCAGAATTACAAACCACTGATCATGTGTGGAATCTTGGCATTGTCCTGGATGGTTGTTTGACACTTAAACATTATATATCAGCCACAATCAAATCCTCATTCTTTGACTTGAGGAACATAGCCAGAATGAAGCACTTAATTCCCTCAGATGATATGCCAAAAGTCATCCATGCATTTGTATCATCTCTATTAGACGACTGTAATGCCCTCTACCTTGGTCTCCCAGCAAAAGAATTGCACCACTTACAGCTTGTGCAAAACACAGCTGCCAGGCTTTTAACCGACCAGCCCCATTTTAGCCACATAACACCCATCCTCTACTCCCTTCACTGGCTGCCTGTAAGATGGCGAATCGTCTTCAAGATTGGCTTACTGAGTTTCAAAGCACTACATGACCAGGGCCCAAGGTAACTGAAGCAGCTTCTGACCCCATACTGCCCCACTCGATTACTGCGATCTGTAGCTGAAGGACTTTTAGCAGTACCTAGAATCTCCCGTAATTCATCTGGGGGTCGAGCTTTTAATCATGCGGCTCTGACTCTATGGAACTCACTTTCCTGTACAGTGCAAGAGGCCCCAACTATAGAATCCTTCAAAAGTAGACTCAAGACTTTCCTGTTTACTCAAGCATTCCCATAATGTCCCTTTAGTATCTACATGCTTCTGTAGTTTATGAAAAGCTTTCTGTACTTCATTATTTTCTGTACTATATTATGCTATGTATCTGTAAAGAGCCTTCACTCCTATTGGAGAAAGAGCGCTATATAAATAAAATTATTATTATTATTATTATTATTATTATTATTAAATTATTAAATCTGTGTAAGAAAAGTTCTAAAATGAATGGCTGCAGCTCTTCTTCCCACCACATTCCCTTATGCTGACACTACAACTTTTTGCATGATTTGTTCTAATTCCTTTGTGACAGAAGTCACTGTTTAGCATCTCTGGTACACTAAGAGCAGCATTGTATGCCACTATGATGTGACTAATTGACTAAGATGCAGTATTTAGTGAAATTGTTCTGTATATTTGGGGCTGTAGCTGCATTGTCTATGGCTGAAGAGTAAAAAAGCAGCCTGGTAGGGGCAGGAGAGTTGTTTGAAAATGGGATACAGGTAAGGTGGAGAGTATTTGTGTGTTATTGTATGCTTGTGAATTTGGGGGCAGATGGGGGAAGCTTTACATAAGGTGAGACACATATGTCCATAGTGCAATGGTAATCACACTATCCTTAATGTGCAGTACTGTGTAATCTGTCAGCCAGAGCCGGACCTAGGCATAGGCAAACTAGGCAAATGCTAAGGCCTTTGGTATGCCTAGGGGCACAAGCAGCTTCTGCTGATTAAAGTGATGCGTGGTATGCCTATATTCTGTATGACTGTGGCTGTATTTGCAAATAAAATGCTATGTTATAGTGTATTCTGGAAATCACTGTAATGTAAAATTTCATATGCAGATACAGCCGCAGTCGCACATAGAATATAGGCATGCTGTATATCATTTTAATCAGCAGAAGCTGCTTGTGCATCTTAGCCACATATTAATGCATATAAGATACATTTTCATCAAAAAAGGTGCACAACGTTATCAGAGCTGCCAGCTGACTCACGCCAGGCATCTCCTGATGCATGACATATTGAGGAAAGATGTATGAGGACACATCTGTATCCAAGTAGAGGCAGAGGTCACCATGTTAGCGGTCATGTGAGTGCTGTGTATTGGTGCATTGGTTGTGCAGTAATGTTCAGCATATGTGTAAGGGACATTATGTGTATAATGGCATTAATAGTGTGTGGCATATGTGTAAGTGGTGTGTGGTATGTAAGGTTGACAGTAAGTATGTCAACAGTGTTTGAGTTGACCACTATTGGTCAACAGTAAGTAGGTTGACAGGGATGCTAGGTCGACAGAGTCTTTAGGTCGACATGTTCTAGGTTGACAGGTCAAAAGGTCGACATGAGTTTTTGGTGTTTATTTGGTGTCGTTTTCTCTGTACAGTGACCAGGAACCCCAATTAGTGCAACATATCCCCTCACATGGCTCAATTCGCTCGCCATGCTTTGGGCAAGGTGTCTTGCTCAGCTACCGTTGCGCTCAGCACAGGTTACTGTTCCCAATTGTAGTCCATGTGGATCGTAAAAATTATGAAAAAGTTAAAAAAATGAAAAAAATTGAAAAACTCATGTTGACCTTTCAACCTGTCAACCTAGAACATGTCGACCTATTGACCCTGTTGACCTAGAAACCCTGTTGACCTACTAACTGTCAGCCAATAGTGGTCAACCTAAACATTGTCAACCTACTTACTGTTGACCTGAAGACCGGATCCCTGTAAGGGACATGTGTGTCATTATGTGTATAAGGGCATTAATAATGTGCAGCATATGTGTATAGGATATTATGTGTATTAGGGCATTAATAAAGGTTGGCATAATGTGTAAGGTGCATTATGTTTATAAGGACATTAATAATGTGTGTCATATGTGTAAGGGGCATTACTGAGTGGTATTATGTGTATAAATACATTACAAATGTGTGGCATTATGTGTATAAGGTGCTCTACTGTGTGGCGTAACATATAGAAAGGGCACTACTGTGTGGTCTAATGTGAATATAGAGCAATATTGTGTAGTGTAATGTGAATAAGGAGCAATTCAGTGTGATGTAATGTGAATAAGGGACACTACTGTGAGGAGTAACGCAAATAATGTAAAGTGGTACTACTGTGTGATCGAATGTGAATAAGGGGCACTATCGCATGATAAAATGTGAATAAAGTGGCACTACAGTGTGGTGTAATTTGAACTGGGGGTACTATTGTGTGGCCATGCCCCTTCCCAGCAAGAACACACCCATTTTTTGGCTATGCGGTTAATTGGCGAACTGTTCCTGTTTAAAATATAGGGGATAGGAGCACCAAAATGAGGACTGCTATGGGTGAGGGGTGCCTGTGCTGGGAAAAAGGGGCAGGGACAGAGGTAGAACTAGCAGCAGTGCTAGGGGGCACCAGCAGGGGCGTTTTAAGAGAGGAGGAGGCCCGTGTTCAGACTCCTCTGTCGGGCCCCCTCCTCTCTGCCTGGAGCGCCGTAGAGTCTGAGCGTTAGAGGGCTCAGACTCTACTGCGTATGCGCAGATCTCCGGGAAAATGGCGCGGCAGCCATTTTCCCTGAGAGCTCTCTACTGCGCATGCGCAGAACACTGTGAAAATGGCTGCTTGGGCGATTTTCACCGTGTTCTATCGGCGCTACGGATGCCGGCACTGGACTTCAGAGGGGTAATTATTTTACAAATGGGTGCAGTGTTTGCGGTGGGGTCCCCCTCTGGACTCAGGGGCCTGTGTGCACCACACACACTGCACCCATTATAGAAACACCAGTGGGCACCAGCCAATATCTTGCCTAGAGCTTCAAATTGGTTAGGGCCGGCTCTGCTGTCAGCACTTTATATTTAACAGATAAGATGTATGGAATATATATTAGATACATTTTACCTGTGGCCTCACAGTTCAGAAACTTTTTTTGACACATGAGAACAGCTGACAGCCTCCGGGTGGTTTCTTATCCATTTCTCCAGTTCTCTGAGTGAGGAGTCATTGGTCTCCTGCACTGTGATATTGCTGGATCAGTTTGTTTGACCGCTGGATGGGATGACGGCATTGAAAATACTGATGTTGGAATCCTGAAAGGTGAAATTCTGATAGGGATAAATATGCTATGCTAACCCCCCTCCCCTACCTCCTATCCCTAACCTCCCACTTAGTGCCTAACCTTAACCTCACCCTGGTGGTGCCGCAACCTAAACCTTCTGCCCCGTAGCCTACACCTAACCCTTCCCTTTTAGTGCCTAAACCTATCCTTCCCTTGGTGGTGCCTAACCCTAACCTCCCCCCTTAGTAACTAACCCTAACATTCCTCCAGTGGTGCCTGAACCTAACTCCCCCTGCCCCATTCTCATGGTAGAGCTTAGGCTAATTTCCATGGTTTGGAAAATATGAAGACTCTGATATAGTCTGATGTTATATACGAATTTATCTTTATCATTCTATAACCTGGGATTCCTTTAATTCATATAGCTATTCTCAAACATAGAAATATGTACCATTAGATCAGGAGTTGGTCATGTGTCAGTGTGAGATGATCAGATGATGTTTATTTGTCATTATGAGATGATCAGGAGGTTATTGTGTGACAGTATCAAATAGATCATAACCAGGTTATTTTGTGTCAGTATGAGGTTATCAGGTGATAGTTTTCTGTTCATAAGAGAGATAATGAAATAGTCTTGTGTAATCTTGTGTTCATATGAGATGACCAGTAACTGGTCTCTTGTTAGTACTGTATGTGGTGATAATAATAATCTCTTATAAATAGGAAATGCTCAATAGAGGTCTGTGTCAGTGTGAAATGATCAGGAGATGGTTTGTGTCAGTGTGAGATTATTGAAAGATGCTATTGTGTCACTCAGAGATACTCAATAGATGGTCTTTTGTCAGTGCAAGATGATGGAGAGATGGTCTTGTGTTAGTGTGAGATGATCATAAGATGGTCTAGTATTAGAGTGATATGTTAAGGAGATGGTCTTGTGTCATTGGGAGATGATCAGAAGATGGTCTTTTGTAAGTGTGTGATAATCAGGAGATGGTCTTGTGTCAGTGTGATATAATCAGGAGATGGCATTGTGTCAGTATGATATAATCAGGAGATGGTCTTGTGTCAGTATGATATAATCAGGAGGTGGTCTTGTGTCAGTATGATATAATCAGGAGGTGGTCTTGTGTCAGTGTGATATAATCAGGAGATGGCATTGTGTCAGTATGATATAATCAGGAGATGGTCTTGTGTCAGTATGATATAATCAGGAGGTGGTCTTGTGTCAGTATGATATAATCAGGAGGTGGTCTTGTGTCAGTATGATATAATCAGGAGATGGTCTTGTGTCAGTATGATATAATCAGGAGGTGGTCTTGTGTCAGTATGATATAATCAGGAGGTGGTCTTGTGTCATTGTGATATAATCAGGAGATGGTCTTGTGTCAGTGCGATATAATCAGGAGATGGTCTTGTGTCAGTATGATATAATCAGGGGATGGTCTTGTGTCAGTGTGATATAATCAGGAGGTGGTCTTGTGTCAGTATGATATAATCAGGAGGTGGTCTTGTGTCAGTGTGATATAATCAGGAGATGGCATTGTGTCAGTATGATATAATCAGGAGATGGTCTTGTGTCAGTATGATATAATCAGGAGGTGGTCTTGTGTCAGTGTGATATAATCAGGAGATGGCATTGTGTCAGTATGATATAATCAGGAGATGGTCTTGTGTCAGTATGATATAATCAGGAGGTGGTCTTGTGTCAGTATGATATAATCAGGAGGTGGTCTTGTGTCAGTGTGATATAATCAGGAGATGGCATTGTGTCAGTATGATATAATCAGGAGATGGTCTTGTGTCAGTATGATATAATCAGGAGGTGGTCTTGTGTCAGTGTGATATAATCAGGAGATGGCCTTGTGTCAGTATGATATAATCAGGAGATGGTTTTGTGTCAGTATGATATAATCAGGAGGTGGTCTTGTGTCAGTATGATATAATCAGGAGGTGGTCTTGTGTCATTGTGAAATAATCAGGAGATGGTTTTGTGTTAGTGTGATAAGATCAGGAAAATAAAAAAAGATATCAAACAGCGCTTTTGGAACAGGTAGTTTAATATAGCACATAAAATAAACACAATCACAATAGTTTTATTACCATCACACTGGCTGGTATCTTCTAAAAAAAAAAAATACACTTTATAGTAACATACCTTCCATGTATTTCAATAGTGGTGGAATTGTTATTTAATTAGCTTTAAAACTATTTAATCAGTGCTGCCAAGCTTAAACAAAGTACCAAATAGTTAAAGAATTATGGAGTAATTGTATGATTGGTCATTATGGGCTAGAAGCAGTATCAGTGCTTGTTATGTGCACAATACAGCTTCTTCCCATGTATTATAGCGGCAGTGTGGGCACAGTGTTCCTTATTGGTGCAGTTATCTAAAAGAAAGGCCGATATGAGGGAGCAATGTATGAATGGTCAGCATCGCTGAATGGTTCAACACCTGCAGCTTTTGAAACCGACAGCAGCAGGTGGCAATGGCCATATACCACAACAGGGACAGAGCTATCCCTGGCTGTGGCGGGTGCTGTGTCCGGACTGTGCAGGGGATCTAGCATGAGTAGAGAGATCCTGCGCATGCGCCCAGAGAGCAGGCCGGGCAGGGAGACACAGCGCATCAGCACTAAGCTGATGCACTGTGTGCTCAGATTATCATCGCCGGAGGGGGTAGAGCGCTTCAGGAGAAAAGATGTTTATACATCTTGTTGATGTCCCTTCCTGCTTCGTCTTGGTAATGAGGTGAAACAGGAAGTGTTATAGTTGCACGGATAATACATTTACCCCTATGGCCACTCATATCCTTTTGTTGGTAAAGGTGATTTGCATAAGCATTTAATCAACAGATGTCGCTGCAGTTGTTAGAAGCAGTTATAAGGAAGAGCGCATACTGCCCGGACTAGACGTTCTTAGAGAAAAAGGTTATATTGCCCACAGAGTGGACTCTGGAAAGGACTGCACTATCGGAGAGCAGCAGCAGTCAGGAACAATATCTGTGTGGGAAATTACAGGTGGTGGGAGCTACAGTATATTTACATTGCAAGACCTTCAAATGGACACTGCCTGGCCAGGCTTATTGGAAATGTAAAGGTAACTGGATCATTTGCATGCTGTGATCTTGCCAATAACAAATGTATTTTCTATTCTTCAAGTACAGAAAACCTTTCCTGTTGCTGTCTTCCATCCTTGCTATACTAATACAGTTTCTACTGGGACTGAATAGAGTTGACATAAAGGATGCAACATTGTATGGGATACGGTCATTTGGTCGACAACACTTAGGTCACCAGTCATTAGGCTGACCACTATTGGTCGACATGCATTAGGTCAACATGGTCACTAGGTCGACCTGGTCATTTGGTCGACATGTGCTAGGTCGGCATGGAAAAATGTCGACATGAGTTTAATTTTTTTTGTAATTTTTCATACTTTACGAACCATGTGGACTACTTTAGGAAGAAAACAACTCCAAAAAAAGTTAAAAAAAACTCATGTCTACCTTTTGCCATGTCAACCTAGCACATGTCGACCTAATGACTATGTCGACTTAGTGACCATGTCGAACTAATGCATGTCGACCAATAGTGGTCAACCTAATGACTGTTGAACTAAATGTGGTCGACCTAATACACACATATTTCAGATGATCAGGAGATGGTCTTGTGTCAATGTGAGATGATCAGGAGATGGTCTTGTGTCAGTGTGAGATGAGCAGAAGATGGCCTTGTGCCTGAAGGACAGCATTGGAAGTTTGCTTTGTGTCAGTTCAAGATAATTGGGAGATGGTCTTGTGTCAGTTGAGATAATCAGGACATGGTCTTGTATTAATGTGGGATGTATAAGAGATAATCTTGTGTCAGTGTGAGATAATCAGGAGATGGGGCCTCATTCAGATCTGATCACAGCAAATTTGTTAGCTAATGGGCAAAACCATGTGCACTGCGGGTGGGGCAGATATAACATGTGCAGAGAGTTAGATTTAGATGGGGTTTGTTCAAACTGAAATCTAAATTACAGTGTAAAAATAAAGCAGCCAGTATTTACCCTGCACATAAACAATATAACCCACCCATATCTAACTCTCTATGCACATGTTATATCTGCCCTACCTTCACTGCACATGATTTTGCCATTTAGCTAACAAATTTGCTGCTGCAATCACATATGAATTACCCCCATGGTCTTGTGTCAGTGTGAGATGATCAGGAGATTTATTTGTCAGTGTGAGATAATCAGGAGATGGTCTTGTATTAGAGTGAGATGATCGGGAGATGGTCTTGTGCCAGAGGGACATGATTGGGAGATGGTCTTGTGTCAGTACAATATGATAAGAAGATGGTTTTGTCTTAGCGTGATATAATCAGGAGTGTTCTTCTCAGTACAAGGGGGATGGCTTTCTGTCAGTTTGAGATGATCAGTAGATGTTCTTTTTTTAGTGTGAAAACGTAGGAAGATGGTCTTGTGTCAGTTTGAGATATTTGGGAGATGTTCTTAGGTCAGTGTGAGATGATTAAGAGATGGCCTTGTGCCAGAGGGACATGATTTGTGAAGATGGTCATGTGTCAGTTTGGGATATTAGGGATATGTTCTTATATTAGTGTAAGATGATTGAGATATGGTTTTGTGTCAGTGTGAGATGATCTGAAGGTGGTCTTGTATAATTGTGGTATGATCAGGAGATGGACTTGTGTCAGTACGTAATGATTAGGATATGATTTTTTGGTAGTGTAAGATAATCAGGAGGTTGTCTTCTGTCAGTAGAAGATGATTAAGAGATGTTTTCTGTTAGTGTGTTAGTGTGATGATTTGTAGCTGGTCTTGTGTCATTATGATATAGCCAGAAGATGGTCTTGAACTAATGGGAGATGATTGCGAGAAGGTCTTTTGTCAGTAAGAGATGATCAGGAGATGGCCTACTGTCAGTGCAAGATGATCAAAAGATGGTCTTGTGTAAGTGAAGGATGATCAGGAGCTGGCCTTGTTTCAGTATGAAATGATTAGGAGATATTTCTGTCTCACTGTGAGACAATGAGGAGATGGTCTTGTATTAGTGTGAGATAATCAGGAGATGGTCTTGTTCCAGTACAAGATGAACAGGAGATAGTCTACTGTCAGTGCAAGATGACTGGGAGGGAGATGGCATTGTTTCAGTGTGAAATGATCAGGAGATATTTTTGTGTCAGTGTGAGATGATCAGAATATTTTCCTGTATTAGTGTGACATGATCATAAGACATTTTTATGTTAGTTTGAAATGATCGAATACACACAATTATATATGCATACTGCTCCAACTTCATGTAAAAATATTACTATATACATTTTTTCTAAATTAAACTTATAAACTCATGCTTGTGAATAAATCCAAAACTGGTGGCTTTATTGATCTTTCCCTCTGTACCTAGGGATAACAATTGGGAAAAAGAGGTGACTATCCTACTATGCCAAATACTCTTACCCTATATGTCTTCATACCGGTTTCTGAAATAAATCCTTTTCTCCTTACGGTGGAATTTTTCTGATGATCTTTTGTGATATGCAGTATGATCCAGGGAAAAACAATGAAAACACCAATTACTGTACGTACCTTTATGCTGTATGTAATGAATTTGGTCTGATGACCAATATTTTGCTGATGGTCTGGATTCAAACAGACACATATATTTTCTGGTGGAATTACACTAACTGAAAAATACATATCTATATATGACTGACAATTAGGAAATGTGTGTCTTTGTAACAAAACCAGGTCTGAGAACCAATGAATAACTGATTCCTTTGGGATTTGTGTAGGTGATTTCATCCTTAATCATATACAGTATGTGTTTTTGCCCCAAAATAACCCCCTCTCCCCCTTTGCTGTTGTCTGATAACCAGCAGTGTATTGTTTATCTGTCTGAGAGGGTGTTCTGACTGATCTCCTCCTGAGGCCCGGCTCCTGCAGGCCCTTGCCTGACCTCCTGGTGATTGATGGCTTTTGTCACTGGGAGGCAGGGCTTAGTTCAGGCAGCAGCAGGGGGTGGGGCTTATGGCTGGTGCTGCTGAACAGGCTGGCTTCTATGGTTTGCATCTGCTGCAGTCCATAGAATCCAGAAAGGGCTGATGATTAGCTGTGGAGTCGGTACCCATGGGAAGTGCTCCCTCCACTATAACAGTGCAGACTGGCAGTCCCAGGGGGAGAAAACACCTCTCCCTGGGATTGACTGTCTGTCTGTGATTAGCAGGGAGTGCTTCCAATGGTAAGCCATGGCCAATGCTAATCAGTCCCTGAGGGTGGTGGATTTTACTTGGAGGGCTGCAGCCCTGCAGCCCATAGGTAAAATCTGCCACTGCTTGATGACATCAATCATCTGAAGGGAAAACTACTGGGAGTTTCTCTAAAGTTCCAAATTAACAGGATGCCCCTGTAAATGAGGAGTTGATGGAGAAGGTGTTTAAACCCTGCACATTGTCATGTAGTGTGTAATTAAGGCAATACAAGCAACCACCCTTTCAACATATAACAGGAGGCCCACATCAGAGTAGGAATTTGAGGAAATGTGTTACCTATAGAAATACTTGTGAGACTCCACATATTTGGCATACAAACATCTTGAACCTCATATAAAACTGACACCCATAAAGAGTGTTTACATAAAATGCATTCAATAAATTGTGATACGTGTGGTCAAAGCAATAATAGCTTACATTTAGATAATCTTTTAGGTTTGTTCCCTAAATCTTTTTCAAACAACTCATACTAAAAGTTAAGTTTTTACCATGTGCATCTATGGCTGGGACTGCCAGTCTGGACTGTTATAGTGGAGGGAGCACTTCCCATGGGTACCGACTCCACAGCTAATCATCAGCCCCCACACAGTTTGAACCGAGCTGCAAGCTTAACATAGAAAAATAAAAAAATATATATACAGGGTTATTCAAAAGTCACATTACATACTTTTGTTTCAAAAACTGTGCAGAAAATGGGAAAACTGAATACTTCAGTAAGGTATGGGTGAGGTGGGCTATCTTTTAGAGCAGGGCTGGCCAAACCAGTCCTTGAGATCTTCCAACAGTTCATGTTTTCCAGGCCTCCTGGAGACCTGTAGAATTGTCAGTTAGGAGTGAATGCAGCGCATCTTAATTAGAAATGACTACACCTGTGCACCAGCTAGGTGGTCTGGAAAATGTGAACTGTTGGTAGATCTCAAGA
Organism: Pseudophryne corroboree; assembly: GCF_028390025.1. Classification (NCBI taxonomy): domain Eukaryota; kingdom Metazoa; phylum Chordata; class Amphibia; order Anura; family Myobatrachidae; genus Pseudophryne; species Pseudophryne corroboree. Next base: position 355,032,798 of record NC_086453.1, on the reverse strand, counting down.
ACTGGTTTGGCCAGCCCTGTTTTAGGGTAGGTACCGAACATGGACGCCAATCTGAAATTGGCCATCTTGAATCTAAGTCAGTTTTTTCAAATGAAAAGTGGGTCATGTAACATGTCAAACAACATCAGGATTTGCTGATAAGTTTATTTCTGCAAATAGACTTGAAATAGCAGTTATGGTTCAAAAGTTACAACACTTTTTGTTGCAGGTGATTGAAAATGGCTTTGACAAAAGAGGAGAGAAATTAGGTCATTTTGATATCTGGAGAATGAAGTTTCCATGTCATACAGTAGCTGCAGTTTTTAACAACCGACACCCAGAAAGACCTCCAATTTCACACAACAGTGTTATGTGCCTAATTTCCAATTCCGAGAAACTCGGACTGTAGCTGAAAAGTCACGGAGTGGTCATCCAAAAAGTGCTACTGATGAGACAACTTTAACAATGGTTTTCCCATCCTTCGTGAAGAGCTCACAATGCAACACATCGCCCACACATTAAATGACTGTCCTTTATGGAAAACAGTTCAGCCTTTAATTCCAACAAATAAGTGTTGTAACTTTTGAACCATAACAGCTATTTCAAATCTGTTTGCAGCAATAAACTTTTTAGCAAATTCTGATGATGCTTGATATGTTACACGACCCCCTTTACACTTGAAAAAACTGACTTAGATTTAAGATGCCCGATTTCAAGATGGCACCAATGTTTGGTTCATACCCTAAAAGATAGCCCACCTCACCCATACCTTACTGGATTATACAGTTTTCTAATTTCCTGCACAGTTTTTGAAACAAAAGGGTGTACTGCGACTTTTGGATCACCCTGTTTAACTATTGTTTGTACTGTTTGGTGCACTTTGTTCATGTGCATCTATAAACCCTGTAGTCCACACAGTTTGAACCAAGCTAAAAGTTTTAAATATATATATATATATATATATATATATATAAATAGTACAGTGTATACAGATGTAGCCACACTCATCATGGCTACATCTGGGCATGAATGTGCCTCATTTGCTGCATCTGTGTGCACATCTAAGATGTATGTGCTATTATTATGAGGTATTACTATATATGTCTATTATTATGGGGCATTACTATATATTTCTATTGTAATGTGAACAATACTATATATGTCTATTATTATGGGGCATTACTATATGTTTCTACTGTCGTGTGGACACTACTATATATGTTTATGTAACCCCCCTTTAATCCCAGGGGTATATGGGCTATCTACAATACTACCAATGTACCTCCACCCAAGTATTGGGAAGTAATTATGGGCCTACTTGGGACAACCCATGTGTAAATGGTACCATTGGAATGTAATGGTTCAATAAGAATTTTGTACAACAGTACACAGTTAAAGAAACCAATAATTGTGTTTATTTTCCATTGGGCACTTTAGCTGACTTTTTCTCAGTAACCTCTAACACATTCATGTGAGAATCACATTAACATGACATACAGCTATTTACAATGGTTTGATGTATTCTGAGCAAATCATAAACTGCTTACTATTCATATTTGTTATGTGTTCAGTATATAGTAGAATGTACTTCTATATGTATAAAGCTTATTTTACAACACAATGAATATCTGAAAATATAAAGTTGCAATTAAACCCATGTTTAAATTTGTCTCTTTAGGTACTTTAGTAACTTCAGTGCACTCGTTTGTGCCCTTTTTTTTGTAAACCCAATAGAGATGTGATTCATGACCAACTGTCATGCGACTTTAGCTGAAGAAATATGTAACTTTCCCATATCTAGGGTTACTGGAAAATGTTCTAGGGTTGTTACAATAATATACTATTTAATGTAGACTTTTTTATCCTTACAAAGTCTCTCAGCAGAAAGGAAATTAAGTCACGGTAACTATAGCTCCACTCCTCTGGATATACGTAGTGTTTAATGTCTCTCCCTATCGGAGGAGTTTCCTATAGCGAGCCTCTATTATGTTAAGATCCCAGGAGCTGCTGCTAAATGTAGACAGTCAGTTGTATACCACCTTGGCTACAACCTGGGATTCCTAACCCATATATAACATGACTGAAGGACCCTGAACTGTATATTAAAGGCTTCCTCATCTCTTACCCACAACTGAGCCTCCTTGCTGTGAGCTGCACTGTTATGAGAATAATAAGCTGGGCAGCTGTTACAAGATAGTGAGGGGTGAATTCAGCAGTATTACTCCCCCGACTCCCTGCTCTGCTGACTGGTGCTGGGAAGATCTATTTCTACTGCAGCCTCCTGAATGCCTGTACCTGGGAACACTGCCTCCTGGATCTGCCCCTTAGCTGCCAATCAATCTGCTACTCTGCCTCCAGCTGCTCTTACACCTTGAGCTTGCTGCGGCTGGCCCCCTCTCCTGGTACACTCCAGGCTGGGTGTGTGTGCAGGGAGTATTTCTCTCACCTCCATAGCTCTGTCTCTGCCACACCACCGCTGATGCTGATGCTGGGACACTGCTTCAGATGTCACAGTAGCTGACCAGGACTGCAGGCTGCACACTGCAGAAGCTGGCTTTTGGCTCTGAATCTGCCCACTTGCAGATTTCCGAGCTCCTTTTGCGGTTTCACTCCCCCTCCCCCTGTGCCCAGCATCCAGTTTACAGCAAGATGTTACAGCTCCACTTCTGGGGCACACAGGGGGAGGTGTGAGCCCTGGAGGGAGGGATCAGGAGACTGCTGTCAGCTGTGACTGACAGCCATTATATCTCCCTCTCCAAGAGGTCACATGACCCCTCCTGAGGTGATGCCCCACCCACTGGCAATCATCCCACTGGATGATTGAGAGCTAGGAGCACAAGGATGTGTACATTAATAGGTTTACATATATAATATATTTTAGCATGTATACGAATACATATCAATAAAAATACATATGACTGGGGTACATACATTAATTATTTTTCCTTTTTAGATTTTCTACCTTGTATTACAACAGAGAGAACAATAAAAAGTGTAAATATATAAATTATACATATAAAGTTACATCACTTTTACCTATTTCTGTTCACATATACATGTTTAACCCCAAATTAGGGTTACATCTATTATTATGGGGCATTACTATATATGTCTATTATTATGGGGTATTGCTATTGTCATGACTGTGGTTTTGTGACCCCGGTGTTAGTGAAGTCTGTGCGGGCAACTGGGAGACTATGTGAATATTAGGCTGGTCTGTAGGAATCAGTGAGAAGAAGGAGCAATCGCTGACCGGGGATCGAACCCGGGCCTCGGCAGAGGAAGCCATATCCTGACCACTGGATCACCAGGGACTTTGATAGCAAAATGATGAATGTATGGGTGAGACTGTGCTGGATATAGTGTCACAGGAGTAGGTGTTTATGTACTCAAGGTTTCTGGCAAGGTAGTAAGATGGACTGGTTACTGGTGAGACTGGGATGCAACTGTAATGCGGGCTGGTACTGGATATAACTGGAAACGCAACTGAAAGTAGAACAATGACTGTGGCTATAACTCTAGTATGAGGCTGAAGAACCCTGCGGCTGTGATGGTAGAATAATGCAGCTGTGATTTTCAGTTGAGACTGGAGTACTGCAACTGTACCTTTAAGATGAAACACTGCAACTGTGCCTTTAAGTTGGGACTGTGGAATACTGTACTGTGCCTTTAAGATGAAACACTGCAACTGCACCTTTAAGTTGGGACTGTAGAATACTGTACTGTGCCTTTAAGATGAAACACTGCAACTGTGCCTTTAAGTGGAGACTGTGGAATACGGTACTGTGCCTTTAAGATGAAACACTGCAACTGTGCCTTTAAGTGGAGACTGTGGAATACGGTACTGTGCCTTTAAGTGGAGACTGTGGAATACGGTACTGTGCCTTTAAGATGAAACACTGCAACTGTGCCTTTAAGTGGAGACTGTGGAATACCGTACTGGATATCAATGGCAATACAAATGTAATCCAAACTGGGTAACAAAGAAACATAATTTTTACAGGAACTGAAGTACAAGGGTTACCTTTAGAGAGCTCAGCTTCAAAGCTCACACAGAGCTGTGTGTGACACGAGGAACTGGCCCAGTTTCCAACTCAGTCTCCCGACTTTTACTTCCTGGTCCTTGGTGATTGGTGAGCAGTGTCAGGTAATGCAGAGAGTCTCAGGCTGGCAGAGGATTGGACAGCTCTGGGTCAGGTGAACAGTCACTGTCATGTGTGTACTCTAGACTAGGCTGTGATGTGGAGTGAGGCCTAGCAGGCCGAGAGAACACTGAAGCCTGAACTTCTGCAAACATAGGATGCTGGCTTTTAGACCTAAACTTCAGATTTCTGAATTCAGACTCACACAGAAGATCACCACCGGTGGAGCTCGTTAACTATTACCTTCCAGGTAGAGAACTCTGGAAACTCATGGTGCTGACAAGCTGTTTATCTCAGTGAGCAAAAACGGCACAGGATCCAGGATAGATGGCAGGGGTAAGTCACCAAATATGAGAACTACAGTCAGGATCGTGACATTACCCCCCTCTTCAAGGGTGGACTCCGAACACCCATCTTTGGTCTTAGAGGAACTTGATGAATAACTTGTACACAAAGATTCAAAAAAGTGGAAGCCAGAGGATCCAGAAACAAAACTTAAGCTGGATTCTTCAGAAGTCTTCCTGATCTTCATCTTCTGAACAGATAGACCATCCATCATTGAAAAAACTGGAATTTCCTTCATCTGAAAGGACTGAGGAATAAACTGTAGAAGGTTCCTTTCCTATATTAGTAGTACGAGTTGTGCTTTTGAAGCTAGCACTCCACTGAGGCTTAAATTAATTATTGTTCTATAACAAGGACTTTTCATACAGAGACCTGTAGAGTTTTTTGGTAATTCTGGAACCTCTTCATGCATTAAAGCATAACAGGAATGAACGGAACCTCCCAGGAAAGGAGTAGCATCATAAACTGGATCAAATTCAGAGTCTGAGTGCAAGTCTATTGGAAGATACCAGTCTTCTTTGGGAGTAACTGCATCCGTTTTGTAAGCTGCATTAACAAGTTCAGAACAACACAAGGAACTTGGAGTGGAATCAATGGAAACATAACCAACTCTTAAATCAACAGGCTGTTGTCTTTGTACTGTTTTCCAATTCTTGGCATTCCTGAAATTCCTAATGTATTGGTTCATCAAGGCATTATCTTGCTCAGAAAGCGATGGGTCAGAAAACGGAGCATTGGCTGAATGTTCTGAAGACTGAGTGGAGGATGAAATTGGACTCAAGGAAACAGATGCCACTGAAACAACATTAGACTGAGGTACACATTCAGACATTAGGTCAATAGCCTTGGTATTTTTCTTGACTTTAGATGCTACAGCAGAATTATCCCGACATCGAGGAGATGAGGTATTAGAATTCCCCGCGGAAGCTGTGGACTCAGTGCTGGAAGACAAGGAAACAGAATCAGAGACAGACTGAAGTCTAATTTTAGAAATAGATGGTGGAAGTCCTTTAGTGGGACCAACTGACAAAAGTTCTTTACTCGGACCAATGCTTGGAATCGGTTTGAGTCCAGATGAGCTTGAATTGACTAAAACTGGAGAAATCTTGGGCTGGACAAGTAGGACCGGATTGGATCCGAGGATACTTGAATTGGCTGGAACCAAAGGAGACTGACCAGGCTGGTCCTGGAGTATTACTGGACCAGCTGGAACTGGGACGGGCTGACCAGGATGGTCCTGGAGTATTGCTGGATCGGCTGGAACCGAGACGGACTGACCAGGCTGGGCCTGGAGTATTACTGGACCGGCTGGAACCGGGACGGACTGACCAGGCTGGGACTGGAGTATTGCTGGACCGGCTGGAACCAGGACGGACTGATCAGGTGGAGCCTGGAGTATTGCTGGACCGGCTTGAACCGGGGGAGATGGATTCTGGCTGGAACCGGAGTGAGTAGAATCCAAGTGTTCAGATGGTCCATCCTGGACCTGAACCATGCTGGATGCCAACATGGTGGTGCTCTCAGAAAACGGCAAACAGGAGTTCATAACTGCATCTGTAGCACAAATATTCCCATCTGGAAACTTGACTCTGGATACTTCCCTTGGGGCTGAAACTGTGGTGACCCCTCCTGGGGTTGACGAATCAGACAACTCTCTCAGGGTTGCTATCTCCAGCACCCCTCCTGGTGTTGACAGATCAGACACTCCTTCCTGAGTAGAAGACTCATATGCCCCTACTAGAGCCTGAACACTGGATAACCCGCCTTGGGCTGCACACTCAGAACCCCCTCCTGGGGCTGCACGCTCTGAACCCCTCACAGGGGCTGGACACTCTGAACCCCCTCCTGGGGCTGGACACTTTGAAGAACCCCCTCCTGGGGCTGGACACTTTGAAGAACCCCCTCCTGGGGCTGGACACTTTGAAGAACCCCCTCCTGGGGCTGGACACTTTGAAGAACCCCCTCCTGGGGCTGGACACTCTGAAGAACCCCCTCCTGGAACTGGACACTCTGAAGAACCCCCTCCTGGGGCTGGACACTCTGAAGAACCCCCTCCTGGGGCTGGACACTCTGAAGAACCCCCTCCTGGGGCTGCACGCTCTGAAGAACCCCCTCCTGGGGCTGCACGCTCTGAAGAACCCCCTCCTGGGGCTGCACGCTCTGAAGAACCCCCTCCTGGGGCTGAAGACATGGACGCCCCTCCTTGGGCTGTAGGCACGGACGCCCCTCCTTGGGCTGTAGGCATGGATGCCCCTCCTTGGGCTGTAGGCACGGACGCCCCTCCTTGGGCTGTAGGCACGGATGCCCCTCCTTGGGCTGTAGACACGGACGCCCCTCCTTGGGTTGTAGACACGGACTCCTCTGTCACTCTAAATGGCTTGAACATTCTTCTCTGGACACCAAACTTGGGATAAGGTCTTTTAATCACCGGACCCCAGTCATAAATTTGAGTCTCTTTCAGAGCAGCCTTCTTGATACCCCCGTCAGCAGTAGCAGGATCGGCTACTGTGGATGACTTGTAGACATGAGCGCTATGATACTGAGATTTGTCACCATTCCCTGGCTTGCGAAGAATGCAGTCTTTAACAAAATGACCGGAATTTCCACAGTAAAGACAGAGGTGTAGCTCCCTACACCGCTGACGTTCAGCTTCAGAGAGCTTGGGCCGTGGATAGCTCTGATGAAAAACTTTTCCTTGCACAGAGGAAGAGACTCTATTAACTGGATGGGACAAAACAGGATCAACAACGTTGGTAGTATTCCTGAAGAGATCAGGCATTACAGAAAGAATACTAGACAAAAGTTCTTGTAACTGTAATAACATCTGGTAGAAAATCTGCAGTTGGTCAGGAGTCTTAGTGCAGAAAGTCAGAGAATCTCTGAAGAACGAATTCCGCTGCAGACACTGTGCCAATTGATGCTGAGTTGACTCCAAACCCTCCAAGCGTCCTGCAATATTGCTTAGGAGGTCCTGCATCAGACAAACACTTTTGGCCAGGTCCAACTCAGGAAACTCATGGTGCTGACAAGCTGTTTATCTCAGTGAGCAAAAACGGCACAGGATCCAGGACAGATGGCAGGGGTAAGTCACCAAATACGAGAACTACAGTCAGGATCGTGACAACTATATATTTCCATTGTAATGTGGACACTTTTATATAGGTCTATTATTATGGAGCATAAATAAATAAATGTACACTGGCCCTGTCTAGTATGCTGTAAAAATTCAGGGGTGCAGTGATAATCAGTGCAGTGAAAATCAGTGTACAATGGCCCTGTCTTGGATGCTATAACAATTCTGGGGTGCAGTAAAATAAATATACACTGGCCCTGTCTTGTATGCTGTAAAAATTCTGGGGTGCAGTAAAATAAATGTACACTGGTCCAGTCTTGTATGCTGTAAAAATTCAGCGGTACAGTAAAATAAATGTAGACTGACCCTGTCTTGGATGCTATAACATTTCTGGGGTATAGTAAAATAAATGTACAGTGGCCTTGTCTTAAATGCTGTAAAAATTCTGTTGTGCTGCTGATAAAATAAAAGTACACTGGCCCTGTCTTGTATGCTGTAAAAATTATGGGGTGCTGTTGATTTAATAAATGGACACTGGCACTGTCTTGTATGCTGGAAAAAATCTATAGAGTAGTGAAAATAAACATACACTTGCCCTGTCTTTTATGCTGTATAAATGCTGGTGTGCAGTAAAATAAATGTACACTGGCCCTATCTTGTATGCTGTAAAAAATCTAGGGAGCAGTGAAAATAAATTTACGCTTGCCCTGTCTTTTATGCTGTATAAATGCTGATGTGCAGTAAAATAAATGTACACTTGCCCTGTCTTGTATGCTGTAAAAAAATCAGGGGTGCAGTAAAATAAATGTACACTGGCCCTGTATTGTATGCTGTAACAATTCTGGGGTGCAGTAAAATAAATGTATACTGGCCCTGTCTGGTATGCTGTAAAAATTCTGGGGTGCTGTTGATAAAATAAAAGTATACTTGCCCTGTCTTGTATGCTGTAAAAATTCAGGGGTGCAGTAAAATAAATGTACACTGGTCCTGTATTGTATGCTGTAACAATTCTGGGGTACATTAAAATAAATGTACACTGGCCCTGTCTTGTATGCTGTAAAAATTCTGGGGTGCTGTTGATAAAATAAAAGTACACTGGCCCTTTCATGTATGCTGGGGTGCAGTAAATTAAAAGTATACTGGCCCTTTCTTGTATGCTGTAAAAATTCATGGGTGCAGTAAAATAAATGTACACTATCTTGTATGCTGTAAAAATACATGGGTGCAGTAAAATAAATGTACACTATCTTGTATGCTGTAAAAATACATGGGTGCAGTAAAATAAATAAATACTTACCATGGCTTGTATGCTGTAAAAATTCAATGGTGCAGTGAAAATAAATGTACACTGGCCCTGTCTTGTAGGCTGTAAAAATGATGGGGTGCTGTTGATAATATAAAATAACACTGGTCCTGTATGCTGTAGAAATACAGGGGTGCTGTTGTTAAAATAGAAGTACACTGGCTCTGTATGCTGTAAAAATACAGGGGTGCTGCTGTTAACATAAAAGTACACTGTCATGCCTTGGCAAAATACCAAAAAAGTCACCTCTTCAGTGTGGAGTTATTTTTCCACAAATCCAGACAACATGTGTCAAAGCCATCTGTTGCCTTTGTCAATCCATAATAAGTAGGGGTAAGGACATTAACCACCTTGGATACATCCTCCTTTATATGTCACCTGCAGTGCATTCATCATAAGTCATTGTCAAGTTCAGAAACTTTGAGTAATAGTGCATGCTGTCCAGTGACACCTACAGTAAATTATGTTGTTTGTTTGATTATTATTTCTCTGTGAGGATGAGGTTGTAAGCACTGAAGGGGGGATCTGAGGATGATGACAACATCTTGCCACTGTAGAGCCAGTTTGTGCAAGGAGAGATTAATTGCTTTTTTTGGTGGGGACCCAAACAAACCAATCATTTCAGCCACAGTCTTGTGACAGACCCTGACGCTGAAATGATTGTTTTGTTAAAGTGTGCATGTCCTTTTTATACAACATAAGGGTGGGTGGGAATTTCCAAGGACAATTTCATCTTGCAGATCTTTTCTTTGCCACATCATTCCAGGGCTGATGCCCTATATGGGATGCTGCCCCTCTGCCCTATCAGTCCAGGGGTGCTGTTGCATATCTGCTGTGCACCATCCAACCATTAAGAGGGGTAACGGTGTCAGCGGTAGAGCACGAGTTGCTGCCAACCTCAAACCTAGCTGCAGCTTTACTGGTGAGTGTTGGAACTTCCCAGTGGTCGCATATTCCCCTGAGTTCCAGGTACTCAATTCATAACACCTACTTACAGTAAGAAATACATTTTGGCAGTAGAGTGGTAAGCTCCACTAGGACATGGGCTCAATAACAAAAAAAAAATCACTGACAGTCCTGCTTAGTACTTTACAGAACACACCTGAACTCAATTTTCCCCATCCGGGACTGCTGTAGGGGTTAAGGAGGGGCTGCTAAAACATATAAGGGGCTGCTTTATTTAAAAATAAAATATGAATAAAATAAAAAAGACACCCAGGTATGTTCATATGTGTGTAACTGGGACACACATGTATGCTCACATGCGTGTAACTGGGAGCTGTGAAAAACAAAAATAAGACATCTGCCACAAAATATGTAAATAAAAATGCAATTAAAAAATGGAAAATGTAGCCCATGAGATTTTCACAAACTAAGTTTCCAGACTCTGTGAAGGGGAAAATTTCCAATCTTGATCCTGTGGTATACACCAGTTTATTTGCATCCCAGCATTAAATCAGATATTATCTTAATCCCTGAACATGGAGAAGGGGTTACAAATTTGGAGACTTTGGTCCCTAGTTTATTAGTTTGTCTAGTAATGTGGTCATTCATAAGTATATATTTGCTTGGTTGAAGTCCTTTCTGTTCCACACCAATATAGGAGTGGAGGTGAAAGCCTGTGTGATGTTCCTGATTGTGTGTGCCCTTCTAATTTTTAATCGCCTTCTGACACTGTCCTCTTCCTCTTCCCTTTGCTCATAATGTGAAAAGTCATCATATATGGAGGCAGTATGTTTGTAGCTAGCTATGATTCTGAGAACTTTGCAAGCTTTTTCTAGGGGATCCACCTGTTGCTGAAATTATAGGTTTATTAAACTGTGCATGTCCTGTTTAAACAACATAAGGGTGGTTGGGTGGGGGGGACCAAGACAATTCCTTCTTGTACCTCTTTTTTTTCTTTCCATTATGTGCCCTTTGGTGCTTAGTATTTAAAACTGCCACCCTGTCTGCTGCTGCAGTGCCACTCCTAGATGGGCCAGGTTTTTGTGACACCCACTTGTATCGCTTAGCTTAGTCATCCAGCAACCTCGGTGCAACCTTTTGGCCTATAAACAAAACAGTGAGGTGTGAGGTGTTTAGAATAGACTGGAAATGAGTGGAAATTAATGTTATTGAGGTTAATCATACAGTAGGATCACTATTACCCCCAAATTCTGTGATTTTAGCTGTTTTATGTGTTTTTCAAAAATCATCCAGATCCATGAAAACCCCTAAAACCCGAAAGGGTAGTTTTGGCAAAACCAATCCATATCCAAAAAACTAGTAGGGAACCAGATCCAAAACTAAAGCACAATACCCAAAAAGTGTCCGCCGCACATAATCTAGTTATAATGGGGACACTACTAAAGTATATATTCCTGTTATAATGGGGGCATTACTATGTATTTTTATTAAATTGTGGGCATTACAATATATATCTATTATACTGGGGTTTTTACTACATATTTCTATTATACTGGAGGTAGTATGATATATTTCTAGCTTTGCCTCCAGAGTGCAAAGAAAAGGGACTATGCTGTGTGGCCACACCCATAGTGTAATGTAGCTACTCCCCCTAGTGTCATATGGTTATGCCCCCTCATGACACATGACCACACCCATTTTCTGGCACACTCAGTACCACTAAGAAGATATTTCTACTTGCACCACTGCCCATAGATTGCTGCTGTCATTTGCTATTACATCAAAAAGCTACTTGGGTGTATATTTACTAAGGTCCCGATTTTGTCTGAGTTTTTTTTTCTCTAAGTGTAATCTCGGGAATTTACTAAATGCAAATCTCGGCAGTGTTGGGGCTAATCGTATTGTTTTTCGCGGCAGAGTTCACAAATATGAATGAATACACCATCGGTCAAACACGGCTGTTTAGGTATACAACATGGTAATTTACCAAGCTTTCGTATTTGTAATGTCCACCGTGAAAGGGCAATTGCGACCATGTAAATTGCGTTTCGAAAAAAAAATCAGGGAAAAAAATAGACCTGCTTTTGGCTGGCGTGTTTACATGTGTTTCAACTTCACCATTAATCACACCTGAATTTGTCAGCCTTTAAAAGGGGCCTAAGCACATTACTCACATCCCTCACTCTGAAATTGCTGAGGGCTGGGTAGCAGTGAAGTATTGTGTGCTGTGGGATTCCTGAGACTGCTCCATCAGTCTGGAAGAAACCAGGGTCATGAAACTGAACATGGTCAGCAGGCTATACAGATTACGGGTTAATTTTTTTACGGGGCATTTCAACTTAAACGCATTGGCCGATGACCAGGTCATACAGATGTTCCCGGCTAAATAGAAACAACATTTTCCGTCTGTACGACCTTGTCAAACTGGACCTAGATCCTGAAACAGCACGCTCTCACTCTGTCTCAGGCCTGCACAAACTCCCGACTTTGTTGCACTTTCTGGCTACTGGCAGCATTCAGGCTGTTGGTGGCGATGTCATTGGATCTAAATACTTAAATCAGGTGATGTATACCATACATACTCATCTATGCCAAAGTAGTTTATGCGGAATGTTAAATTACAGTGTTGTTGATATTTGTACTCATGTCACTCAACTCATTTGTTCAAATGTACACACAGGTGTTGGATGCTTTGCAACCCCACGTAGATGCCTCTATCTGCTTCCCTACCCAGGCGTCTCAGTGGCATGCAGTCAGGGTAGCTTTATATGGCCTTGCTGGCATGCCCAATGTGCTAGGTGCCATAGATTGTATGCACGTTCAGCTGAGACCACCTCGGGGCAGGCAGTATATTTATACCAATCGACATCTGGACCACTCCACTAATGTCCAGGTGGTTTGTGATGCAAACCTTAAAATAATGAGTGTTGTTACGGGTTACCCTGGTGGATGTCATGACTCCTTCATCCTCAGTCAGTCATCCCTCTTTGATAAATTTGAGTCTGGACAAATGCCCGATGGATGGCTGCTGGGTATGTAACTAGATATGTGTATTCATCTATATATTGTTAAAATGACCACTATGCCATCAATGTTCGGTTGAATACCTACTTTACACTCTATACTATATATGTCTTTCTGGTGATGAGGGATATGGCTGTTTCTCTTGGCTTCTAACACCATTGTCCCATCCTGATTCCCCTGCTGAACACAATTTCAATCATGCACATAAGTCCACTCGGAATGTGATTGAAAGATGTTTTGGGGTACTGAAATCTAGGTTTCGGTGTCTTGATAAGTCTGGTGGACTTTTTTTATATAGTCCCTTAAAGGTGACTAGGATTGTGTCCTGCTGCTGTTTTCTTCATAACATGTGTTTGCAACAACATCTGCCACATGTTGAGGAGGAGGAGGAGGAGGAGGATGATGAAGAAAACAGTCAGCAAGTAGAAGTGTAGAAACATCTGGCAATACTTGGAGTACAGATGTAGGGTAAGGCAAGAACTGATCCTCCTGCATTTTTCCAGTAAGTATATGTGTTTTTGTAGTTATTTTTGTTGTTTTCTATTTCTGTATTTCCACATATACAGTATATATGTATATATATATATATATATATATATATAGATATATATGTCCACCTCTCGCTCTCTATATTTTTACTTTTTTCAAAATAAATACATATATATGTGTAGATATAATTATCAAATATATTTTTACATATATATATATATATATATATATATATATATAAGATGCATGTGTAATATATATTGTGTCTCTGTGTGTTAGAAATATTATGTGTGCTGCTCATGGGTTGTTCAGGAAGCCAAGCATGTGTAGAGTTGGTATAAATTTTATTGGACATTTTTCCTTGTTTAAAGACACATAATTGTGTGGCCAAACCACAGAGTACCAATACAAGGCATTAACTCACACATGATTTGTTTTTTTTGTATGTTGAAACTGCATAATGGTTTGTGAACAAAACATAATGTTTACAATTAACACATTCATAATGTGGAGACATGGCCATTGTAATTGTGTTTAAACATTGCATACTCACACAGCATACAAAATACATTGTTTAAAATCGGTGTAAAGCCTCATTTTACAGAATGAATCATGACATTGTCATAATGAAAAAACATGACAACCTAACAATAACATTGGTTTAGGTAACAATGCACACAGATAATGCTCAAGTATGACTAAATAGATTTGTTGTGCTAAACAATATGTTTAATGACCTAGGAATAGTGTTTGGAATTAGGCCTGCAAATAATTGAAATACTGGCCAGTAACTAATTAATGATTGATTGTTTGATTAGAATTAGGCCTGCAAAGAATTGGAATACTGACCAATAACTAATTAATGATTGTTTGATCAGAATTAGGCTTGCAAAGAATTGGAATACTGAACAATAACTAATTAATGATTGATTGAATGATTGAACGATTGATTGATTGATTGATTGATTGATTGATTGGAATTATGCCTGCAGAATCTATTGTTACTGACCAAGGAATAATGGCAAAAGACTTAACACAAAAATTACAAGGATCAAAAAAAAAAGACAAACTCCATACAAATAACACAATAATGTAAATTAGAATTACGATTGGAAAGAATATGGAAACTGATCAAGGACAATTTGTTACTTATATTATTGTGATTTAGTGTATGACTGGTCATGTAAGACTGAGAGTGAATCTGACTTCTTATAAATAAAATAATGGGTGACTTAAATAAGGTACAATGTACATTTTCAGTGTCCTTTATACAGTACAACTTACACAGTTTTCTCCTCCTAAACAGCTTATTTTTTGGGAGACACTTTGGAGGCTGCTGTGCCTTTCCCAGTGACGTTTGTCCATGTACAGCTGGATCGCCTTAGTGGGGAGGTAACTGGGGTAATGATCAGAGTTGTGGTTCCTGAGCTGGTGCTTGGTTGTGTAGCTTGTTGTAAACTGATGTTTTGGCTCAGTTTATTCAGAGTAGCAGTGAGTTCTGTGGTAACTGCAGTGTGACTTTCCATAATTCTGCTTATGGTTTCGATTAACAATTGGTTGGATTCCAAAATGTTGAGGTAGTTTTGATGCTGTCTGTGTTGTTCATCCATTACTCTCTGGAATGGGTTCATCTTATGTGTGTTGTCTGCACACATTAATTCCATAGTATTTGCAATCCTAGTGACTTGCACATTTAGCCAACTGCTATTACGACTTAGTCGTGGAAGCTGATGTGGCAGAAAAGCTAGAAATTGCAATTGCCTGTGCAGACAATCCAGGTTATTGGTCTGCTGGCTTGACCAACTATTCCAAAATGCCTGATCCTGTGTTGTGACTTGTGGTGATGTAGGACTCATTTGTGGTGCAGGTGAGGTTTGTGTTGGAGGCGTACTCACAGGTGGGGTTGTTGGTATTGTTGGTTGTATTTGGCTGGAGATGTAGGACAAAGGTTTTCTCCATTTGTGTGTCCTGCTGGGTGTCCGGGGTAATGTTGTCGGCATCTGTATGTTGTGTAATGGAACAACATTTTAGTAACTGTACAGATATATTTGTTGCATTTTTTTATCATGATTTTTTGGTGCACATACATGAAAAATATGACTCACAATGCTGTACTTCCTGGTAACAGCAATACTCCACTAACAGTAAGGCGAGGCCTCGGTGCTCTATTCTATGTGTTTTGTGTATTTTAGATAATACTCACAATCCGGATCCCAAGCTCAGAAATAACTATGCAAACACTGTTTATGGTTTGTTTTTCGTGGGAAACATATGGCTTGGTTGGTGTACATTTATGAAGGGTATGGCAGATCTACACACTACATCTAAATATAGTAGCACACACCATTCGCGAAGGAGGTTAACCTTGTGAAGCTTGCACTTCTGCTTTTGGTTCAGCCTTTTCCTCTTAATTTGCTACTCTATGGCTCAAGTGTACACACATATATTTAGTGTGTACTTGTTACCCCCTAACATTTGTTATGCATGTTGTTGTTGGGGTCGATCCGTACGTAGATTAGTGTGTGGTCTTGAACTACCCACACAAATTGTGTGTAAAGTGCCCTTGTAAGTATGTGTTGTAATGTACTGTTTTTTTCTACTTACCAGGCAGCTGAGGGGATAATGGATCCTGTGTTGGCAGACTAGCCAAAAGCTGCAATGGGGGCCTTGGGGACCCATTTGCAATACATCGTTGAGGTGGAGATGCAGCTTGTATAGTGGGAACATCTGAACAGTGTCTCTTGTGTGCCATGTGTTTGTGAGTGGCCTGTTCCTGGGGATGGTGCCTTCTGGAAATGTGCCATTGTCTTGATGGTCCTATCCCGAAAAACAACAACTAATGTTTTGTCAAAACATTTCCACACATAATATGTCCGTCTATTGATACTTTACCTGCTTCACCATCATCATCATCTTGGACCTGAGTGGTGGAAGGGAGGCCTGTTGTGCTTTTTTGTAACACTGTGAAGATATGATATTTTTTTAAATATTGTGTAAATAAAATTAAAATAACATTTTGGGGGTTATTCCAAGTTGATCGCAGCAGGACTTTTGTTAACAGTTGGGCAAAACCATGTGCACTGCAGGGGAGGCAGATATAACATGTGCAGAAAGAGTTAGATTTGGGTGGGTTATTTTGTTTCTGTGCAGGTTAAATACTGGCTGCTTTATTTTTACACTGCAAATTAGATTGCAGATTGAACACACCCCACCCAAATCTAACTCACTCTGCACATGTTAAATCTGCCTCACCTGCAGTGCACATGGTTTTGCCCAACTGCTAACAAAAATCCTGCTGCAATCAACTTGGAATTACCCCCAAAATGTTATTTTAATTTTATTTGCTTCCTATCGTCGGCACGCAGCTGACCCTCTGGAAGCCGTTCTTGCAGCCACTTTACAGATCGGGACAGCAAGGACTCACCGAGCGCCGCACAGTGCAAGTGAGCGGCGGCCGGAGAAGGGAACAAGTTGGAGAGGGGGAACCAGCCGGAGGAGGACGGACGTCACCACCTACAAGGTTGGTAGCATAGGGAGAGTCAGGTGTTCGGGACGATCTATACACAGACCTGCCTGCACGGCAAAAAACGGAACCCCTGCAATCTTTAACACCGCTTGGTGGTTCCCCCGCTCCAACTTGTTCCCTTCTCCGGCCGCCGCTCACTTGCACTGTGCGGCGCTCGGTGAGTCCTTGCTGTCCCGATCTGTATAGACTCCAGAGGCTGAGCAGCGAGGACCAGGTCCAGTTTATCTGTCGTTCTTTTATCCTGATTTAATTTGATTAAGGGCAGTGCGCCTGAAACGCGTTGGAGGAAAGACTGGGAAACGGACTTCTAAAAGACCAAGCTTTCACTTTATTTGCTTCCTATCGTCGGCACGCAGCTGACCCTCTGGAAGCCGTTCTTGCAGCCACTTTACAGATCGGGACAGCAAGGACTCACCGAGCGCCGCACAGTGCAAGTGAGCGGCGGCCGGAGAAGGGAACAAGTTGGAGTGGGGGAACCAGCCGGAGGAGGACGGACGTCACCACCTACAAGGTTGGTAGCATAGGGAGAGTCAGGTGTTCGGGACGATCTATACACAGACCTGCCTGCACGGCAAAAAACGGAACCCCTGCAATCTTTAACACCGCTTGGAGATCCCAGTAAATATACAAAAGGGCTGTAAACATCAGTATCTTTTGCTTTTAATTTACCTTTTTTATTCACAGGTATTGCACTATTTTTTACACTGTCTCTTTGGTTACAATACAGCCATTTATCACATTCATTGTTGCATTTATTTAGGATTCAAGCGCTTTGTTATACCCATTTACAAGCATTTCTACATACAGAGCAGCTCAAGCACAATAATCCCAGGCTCAGCGCGGTTCTTTTAATATTTATATAACACCACAAAATCTACAAACATTGGGCCATGTGCTTAGTTCACACTGCCACACAGCCTAATTAATTAGCATGTAATAGGAGCGGAACAAAACATAAAAAACCACCAAAACAGCCATTTATATTTCTAAAGGATGGGTGGATGTGCACATACACTATTACACAAAACCAAAAAGCAACAGATAAACCAACAATTAGGCCACAATGACCAAACACATGCAAAACACATTGTCTGCAAAAACAAAAAAAAAATAAAAAAAAATTAAAGGACACATGTCAAGCAAAGGTGGTCATTCCGAGTTGATCGCTAGCTGCATTCATTCGCTGTGCATCAATGAGGCAAAAAATGACATTTCTGAGTGTGAGTAAGCGGTTCACGCGCGATGTACTATTACAACGACCGATGTAGTTACACACAGGGTCTAGCGAAGCTTTTCAGTCGCACTGCTGGCCACAAGTGATTGACATGAAGTTGGCATTTTTGGGTGTCAACTGACCGTTTTCAGGGAGTGTTCGGAAAAACACAGGCATGCCAGGAAAAACGCAGGCATGGCTGGGTGAACGCAGGGCATGTTTGTGATGTCAAAACAGTAACTGAACAGTCTGAAGTGAGCGCAAGCACTGAGTGGGTTTTGAGCTACTCTGAAACTGCACAAAAAAACTTTGTAGCCGCTCTGTTTTCCTTTCGTTCACACTTCTGCTAAGGTAAAATACACTCCCAGAGGGAGGCGGCATAGCGTTTGCACGGCTGCTAAAAACTGCTAGCGAGCGATCAACTCGGAATGACCACCAAAGTGTACTTCAACACCAAATATTGCCCAACAACATTATGAATCAAAATGAACCACAAAAAAACACAACATATATATGTTAAAATGCTACATATAAATTTAACAGTACAAAACTCATTCACCGTGCAAAGAGTAATTGGCTGTGCCTCATGTGCCACACCAAAATAAAAATAATCAAAATAACTAGGCATTCAGCATAAAATAACTAATGCAGTAATGTTATTGGGAATGTATAAACACACATTAAATATGCATACTCCAATCTGTGTAGCAAAAATAAAACAACTAGTAACCACACATCAATAAAGTAAATTACACAAACCAAAACAGTAAAGATAATTTGTGCATAATTTAACAGTTACAAAAGCACTTAGAAATGTACCAAAAATAAAAAAAACAACACTCACCATCCTGCCTGGGCCGATCAGACTCCCGGACATAAGTCGCACTGACCACTTCAGGAGGAATTAGGCTCCTCAGGGGCTCCTCGTACTCCAGAAATGTTGCTATAAAGGGATGTCCTCCACCTGTCTGTCGAGCAGACTTCGCCTCATTGGCCATTTTCGCCTTGACACGGTGCTTTATGTCATAAAATTGTTTGAATCACGTGTCCTCGATCCACTTGACCATACCCTCGCTGTTGACTGCCGCAACCACTTTGCCCCACAAGACACTCTTCTTGCAGATGTCACCTTTGTGGACTCACGGCCAAACAGCTGACAATGATAAGGCATCAGCTCACGCACCAAAGCCACATTCTCAGCATAACTAAACTTGACATTCTGCCCAGTCTTAGTAGTGGGGCATGGCTGCGGAGCTACATCCCCATCACTGTCTCTGTCACTAGGGACTGCAGCAGCAAACTCACCCATATCCTCCACCTCACTGACCTCCTCCACCTCACTGACCTCTGACTGTGACATAGTACAAGCAACAATTAACACTGAGAAAAAAACAAAAAATCACACTCCTCCACTACCACTACACACCAACCACACACACACACACACACACACACACACACACACACACACACACACACACACACACACACACACAATGACAATAGACTTTAACCAAAAATGACAACCACAAAAAAAATAGACAAACTCCAAACAAACTATACAACAAGAATGGCAAGACTACTTTCAAACACAATACAGCACTCAGAAATCACTAAACCACACCAAAACCACTAAATAACTTTCCAGTACCACAGACCACAACCTCTCACCTCTCCACTAGCTAAACCCATGAGGTTCGGATGGTTTGGGGTGTATTTATACTATGCCGCACAGACATGCCTCCATCTGAAACACAACCAATCACGTTCGAGTGACAAAACCAAAAGGAAAAGTGGAAATGCGGCCACAAATACATAAAACAACACTGCCACGAATGCTAACTACGAATCCGTAAAAAAAATTTCGACTGCAAAACAATAATTCGGCTGAAAAATGAAGGATAAAAATACGAATCACATCTACATTAAAAAAAACGAAAAACAAAAACTCGGCAGCTTAGTAAATTATTGAAAACGGATTAAAAAAGTTGCAAAAAAATACAACCGATAAAAATCAAGATCAAACACCCACCAAATCACCTGAAACACGAATCTAAGTAAATAAACCCCTTAGTATTCATTGCAACTATAATACCAGCCTGCCAGGTGTCTCTGTAGGAAAGAAGGACTCACATTCATTATTATAAATTCATGCTATGAATATAAAATTGATGCTTTGATATATATTTTGATACCAAATGGTGTTTCAATATTGTATTTTTTGTGCTTTTATATATAATAGGTGGATATTGTAAATGAAACATTTCTGACTGTTAGCGGTTTTCATTTATATTTTTCTAAGGACATCGGAAATAGTCTGGAGCTTCCACACAAGCAAGGATCAGGTTTCCAGGACACAAAGTAGGGCCAGAAAGCATAGACCACAGTAACAACTTGCAGCATGAAACTATCACTGACGAGTGAGTGCTGGGCTGGAACACTGATAACAGGAGCAGAACTAATCAGGAACTTCTATCCAGCCCAGCCTTCTCATAACAAAATTAGTGCAGCTGTGCGGCTGCACGTACTAACAAACAGCATTCTGGCTGCTTAGGATCATGACCCCATGCAGCCCCCAGACCTGTAAGTGCCTGCAGCCAAGCTGACATGGCATCCCAGTTATCGGGCAAAAAGGGGTAATCCGCAATGGCAGCTCCTAACATTTCTAGATAATAAACAATTGGATTATAGTAATATTTCAAACTAATTGCTTTCTTGAATTAGCATCACACATGTCTTCAATCTGAAACTCATCCATTCAGCCTAGTTAAATGGAATAAAGTCATCACTGCTATTTGGTATCCTTGTGTGCACCGCACTGAACATATGGCTTAATCAGTTCTGATCACAGCAGCAAATTTTGTTAGCTAATGGGCAAAACCATGTGCACTGCAGGGGAGGCAGATATAACATGTGCAGAGAGAGTTAGATTTGGGTGTGGTGTGTTCAAACTGAAATCTAAACTGCAGTTTAAAAATAAAGCAGCCAGTATTTACTCTGCACAGATACAATATAACCCACCCAAATCTAACTCTCTCTGCACATGTTACATCTGCCCCACCTGCAGTGCACATGGTTTTGCCCATTAGCTAACAAATTTGCTGCTGCAATCAGATCTGAACTAGGCCCTTGGACAAGGGAAAGCAAAGGAGAGAGTTATCTGAAGAAATCAGAATGAAAAACTATTGACAAGAATGTTACATATAAATGCTATAAAACTTTCTCCAAGCAGCTCGATCCTATGACTGCAGTTAATATTATGTAGTTTAAAGGCCATTAGATTGTAGTCAACAGCAAACATAAAATGAATAGCATACTCCCCTGACAGACCCACGTCTCATGGTCCTGATTCCAGCTGCCTAGCAAGGTGGGACCTATTAGAAAGACGTGGGGTCTTGCTGTAAATGTATGTTGGTTGGAAGAATTGGGGAGTAACTTACTGTAGATGGATCAAAGTTCTAATTTAGTAAAATATTCAATTGAAAATGTTATAAGGTTACATTACAGCAATACACAATCAGCCTCTTGTTCTCTGTGACATTAATCTTCATCTATTCCTCGTCTCTGTGTCAGATATCAGTGGGATAATAAAAATATATGTGGTTCATTGTAGTATCTAAGAGTCTGCTGAGTGAATGACAGCAATGGTCCCTGGTGGGTGACAGAACCACTCACAGATCACACATGAATCTCAGACTCTTTAATCACACAGTAAACTGAAAAAAAATACCAATTACTTTATTTGTTGGTCAGGTTTGAGCATCAATACAGTCAGCTGAATACAAATTTATAGTAATATATCTGATTTTTTTATTATTAAGGTTTATTATTTGCAAACTGAAAGGAAGATCTGGAATATTTAGGTTCTATTTGCATCTGAGAATTAGGGGCTGAACTGAGTCACACGCTTTGACCGCTTCTTTTACCGTATGGATTAAGGGCCTCATGGGCATCGGGCTGAAAATGTTCAAGGGCCTATTATGAGAAGCAGATGGGGTGTGACCTGTGCTGTGTGGGCGTAACCAGTGCTATGTGGGTGTGGCCAGTGCCATGTAGACATGTAGACCCCTACACCATCACTCCCAATATCTCCCTAGATATGTAAAAGTAGAAAAATTACATCATTTTGTGTGGAAAATAGTAATACAATTTAATACTGATAACTTATGGCCAGCCGGTGGCTGGTGATGGTTATGCTGTCATGATGATGGGCCTATTTTTATGTGGAGGCCTGGAGCTGGAGCTCCATCTGCCCCATTTTTAATCTGGTCCTGGTGGCACCATATGTCTAAAATTGCTACTTCAACCCTGTACAATCACAATCAGAATGCATGTGTGGTGCAACTAAGATACATGCACAGTAAAATAAAAATGCTCAACTTCAACCCAACACAGCTCAGTATCAGACCCTTATTACTCTCTGTGAGCTGTGATAAATATAGCTGCCTCATAGTCAAAAAGGTCACTCACTGATGTTCTTTTTTGGACTGCACAGTGGTCAATAAAAAACCCGTCATCAGTGAGAACTTTTCTTACAAAGTTCTCATCATATTATTTTGAACACATGTACCTTGTCCTGCCCAATAATGATAAAAGATGCATTTAAAACCCCTATCAATACCAGGTGTCCTTCAGGTTTGAGTAGCTTCACAAATTTCCTAAAGTTACTTATATAATTATCTTGGTCTTTGCTGATGAATTCCAACAAAGCTAAGGTGGTGACTAGAGATGAGCGCCTGAAATTTTTCGGGTTTTGTGTTTTGGTTTTGGGTTCGGTTCCGCGGCCGTGTTTTGGGTTCGAACGCGTTTTGGCAAAACCTCACCGAATTATTTTTGTCGGATTCGGGTGTGTTTTGGATTCGGGTGTTTTTTTCCAAAAACACTAAAAAACAGCTTAAATCATAGAATTTGGGGGTCATTTTGATCCCAAAGTATTATTAACCTCAAAAACCATAATTTACACTCATTTTCAGTCTATTCTGAATACCTCACACCTCACAATATTATTTTTAGTCCTAAAATTTGCACCGAGGTCGCTGTGTGAGTAAGATAAGCGACCCTAGTGGCCGACACAAACACCGGGCCCATCTAGGAGTGGCACTGCAGTGTCACGCAGGATGTCCCTTCCAAAAAACCCTCCCCAAACAGCACATGACGCAAAGAAAAAAAGAGGCGCAATGAGGTAGCTGTGTGAGTAAGATTAGCGACCCTAGTGGCCGACACAAACACCGGGCCCATCTAGGAGTGGCACTGCAGTGTCACGCAGGATGGCCCTTCCAAAAAACCCTCCCCAAACAGCACATGACGCAAAGAAAAAAAGAGGCGCAATGAGGTAGCTGACTGTGTGAGTAAGATTAGCGACCCTAGTGGCCGACACAAACACCGGGCACATCTAGGAGTGGCACTGCAGTATCACGCAGGATGTCCCTTCCAAAAAACCCTCCCCAAACAGCACATGACGCAAAGAAAAAAAGAGGCGCAATGAGGTAGCTGTGTGAGTAAGATTAGCGACCCTAGTGGCCGACACAAACACCGGGCCCATCTAGGAGTGGCACTGCAGTGTCACGCAGGATGTCCCTTCCAAAAAACCCTCCCCAATCAGCACATGATGCAAAGAAAAAGAAAAGAAAAAAGAGGTGCAAGATGGAATTATCCTTGGGCCCTCCCACCCACCCTTATGTTGTATAAACAAAACAGGACATGCACACTTTAACCAACCCATCATTTCAGTGACAGGGTCTGCCACACGACTGTGACTGATATGACGGGTTGGTTTGGACCCCCCCCAAAAAAGAAGCAATTAATCTCTCCTTGCACAAACTGGCTCTACAGAGGCAAGATGTCCACCTCATCTTCACCCTCCGATATATCACCGTGTACATCCCCCTCCTCACAGATTATCAATTCGTCCCCACTGGAATCCACCATCTCAGCTCCCTGTGTACTTTGTGGAGGCAATTGCTGCTGGTCAATGTCTCCGCGGAGGAATTGATTATAATTCATTTTAATGAACATCATCTTCTCCACATTTTCTGGATGTAACCTCGTACGCCGATTGCTGACAAGGTGAGCGGCGGCACTAAACACTCTTTCGGAGTACACACTTGTGGGAGGGCAACTTAGGTAGAATAAAGCCAGTTTGTGCAAGGGCCTCCAAATTGCCTCTTTTTCCTGCCAGTATAAGTACGGACTGTGTGACGTGCCTACTTGGATGCGGTCACTCATATAATCCTCCACCATTCTATCAATGTTGAGAGAATCATATGCAGTGACAGTAGACGACATGTCCGTAATCGTTGTCAGGTCCTTCAGTCCGGACCAGATGTCAGCATCAGCAGTCGCTCCAGACTGCCCTGCATCACCGCCAGCGGGTGGGCTCGGAATTCTGAGCCTTTTCCTCGCACCCCCAGTTGCGGGAGAATGTGAAGGAGGAGATGTTGACAGGTCGCGTTCCGCTTGACTTGACAATTTTGTCACCAGCAGGTCTTTCAACCCCAGCAGACCTGTGTCTGCCGGAAAGAGAGATCCAAGGTAGGCTTTAAATCTAGGATCGAGCACGGTGGCCAAAATGTAGTGCTCTGATTTCAACAGATTGACCACCCGTGAATCCTTGTTAAGCGAATTAAGGGCTGCATCCACAAGTCCCACATGCCTAGCGGAATCGCTCCGTGTTAGCTCCTTCTTCAATGCCTCCAGCTTCTTCTGCAAAAGCCTGATGAGGGGAATGACCTGACTCAGGCTGGCAGTGTCTGAACTGACTTCACGTGTGGCAAGTTCAAAGGGCATCAGAACCTTGCACAACGTTGAAATCATTCTCCACTGCACTTGAGACAGGTGCATTCCATCTCCTATATCGTGCTCAATTGTATAGGCTTGAATGGCCTTTTGCTGCTCCTCCAACCTCTGAAGCATATAGAGGGTTGAATTCCACCTCGTTACCACTTCTTGCTTCAGATGATGGCAGGGCAGGTTCAGTAGTTTTTGGTGGTGCTCCAGTCTTCTGTACGTGGTGCCTGTACGCCGAAAGTGTCCCGCAATTCTTCTGGCCACCGACAGCATCTCTTGCACACCCCTGTCGTTTTTTAAAAAATTCTGCACCACCAAATTCAAGGTATGTGCAAAACATGGGACGTGCTGGAATTTGCCCATATTTAATGCACACACAATATTGCTGGCGTTGTCCGATGCCACAAATCCACAGGAGAGTCCAATTGGGGTAAGCCATTCCGCGATGATCTTCCTCAGTTGCCGTAAGAGGTTTTCAGCTGTGTGCGTATTCTGGAAACCGGTGATACAAAGCGTAGCCTGCCTAGGAAAGAGTTGGCGTTTGCGAGATGCTGCTACTGGTGCCGCCGCTGCTGTTCTTGCGGCGGGAGTCCATACATCTACCCAGTGGGCTGTCACAGTCATATAGTCCTGACCCTGCCCTGCTCCACTTGTCCACATGTCCGTGGTTAAGTGGACATTGGGTACAACTGCATTTTTTAGGACACTGGTGAGTCTTTTTCTGACGTCCGTGTACATTCTCGGTATCGCCTGCCTAGAGAAGTGGAACCTAGATGGTATTTGGTAACGGGGGCACACTGCCTCAATAAATTGTCTAGTTCCCTGTGAACTAACGGCGGATACCGGACGCACGTCTAACACCAACATAGTTGTCAAGGACTCAGTTATCCGCTTTGCAGTAGGATGACTGCTGTGATATTTCATCTTCCTCGCAAAGGACTGTTGAACAGTCAATTGCTTACTGGAAGTAGTACAAGTGGGCTTACGACTTCCCCTCTGGGATGACCATCGACTCCCAGCGGCAACAACAGCAGCGCCAGCAGCAGTAGGCGTTACACGCAAGGATGCATCGGAGGAATCCCAGGCAGGAGAGGACTCGTCAGACTTGCCAGTGACATGGCCTGCAGGACTATTGGCATTCCTGGGGAAGGAGGAAATTGACACTGAGGGAGTTGGTGGGGTGGTTTGCGTGAGCTTGGTTACAAGAGGAAGGGATTTACTGGTCAGTGGACTGCTTCCGCTGTCACCCAAAGTTTTTGAACTTGTCACTGACTTATTATGAATGCGCTGCAGGTGACGTATAAGGGAGGATGTTCCGAGGTGGTTAACGTCCTTACCCCTACTTATTACAGCTTGACAAAGGGAACACACGGCTTGACACCTGTTGTCCGCATTTCTGGTGAAATACCTCCACACCGAAGAGCTGATTTTTTTGGTATTTTCACCTGGCATGTCAACGGCCATATTCCTCCCACGGACAACAGGTGTCTCCCCGGGTGCCTGACTTAAACAAACCACCTCACCATCAGAATCCTTCTGGTCAATTTCCTCCCCAGCGCCAGCAACACCCATATCCTCCTCATCCTGGTGTACTTCAACACTGACATCTTCAATCTGACTATCAGGAACTGGACTGCGGGTGCTCCTTCCAGCACTTGCAGGGGGCATGCAAATAGTGGAAGGCGCATGCTCTTCACGTCCAGTGTTGGGAAGGTCAGGCATCGCAAACGACACAATTGGACTCTCCTTGTGGATTTGGGATTTCAAAGAACGCACAGTTCTTTGCGGTGCTTTTGCCAGCTTGAGTCTTTTCAGTTTTCTAGCGAGAGGCTGAGTGCTTCCATCCTCATGTGAAGCTGAACCACTAGCCATGAACATAGGCCAGGGCCTCAGCCGTTCCTTGCCACTCCGTGTGGTAAATGGCATATTGGCAAGTTTACGCTTCTCCTCCGACAATTTTATTTTAGGTTTTGGAGTCCTTTTTTTTCTGATATTTGGTGTTTTGGATTTGACATGCTCTGTACTATGACATTGGGCATCGGCCTTGGCAGACGACGTTGCTGGCATTTCATCGTCTCGGCCATGACTAGTGGCAGCAGCTTCAGCACGAGGTGGAAGTGGATCTTGATCTTTCCCTAATTTTGGAACCTCAACTTTTTTGTTCTCCATATTTTATAGGCAGAACTAAAAGGCACCTCAGGTAAACAATGGAGATGGATGGATTGGATACTAGTATACAATTATGGACGGACTGCCACGGTTAGGTGGTATAAAAAAACCACGGTTAGGTGGTATATATTGTAATACAATTATGGATGGACGGACTGCCTGCCGAGTGCCGACACAGAGGTAGCCACAGCCGTGAACTACCGCACTGTACACTGGTTGATAAAGAGATAGTAGTATACTCGTAACAACTAGTATGACTGACTATGACGGTATAAAGAATGAAAAAAAAACCACGGTTAGGTGGTATATATTGTAATACAATTATGGATGGACGGACTGCCTGCCGAGTTCCGACACAGAGGTAGCCACAGCCGTGAACTACCGCACTGTACACTGGTTGATAAAGAGATAGTAGTATACTCGTAACAACTAGTATGACTGACTATGACGGTATAAAGAATGAAAAAAAAACCACGGTTAGGTGGTATATATTATAATACAATTATGGATGGACGGACTGCCTGCCGACTGCCGACACAGAGGTAGCCACAGCCGTGAACTACCGCACTGTACACTGGTTGATAAAGAGAGCGTAGTATACTCGTAACAACTAGTATGACACTATGACGGTATAAAGAATGAAAAAAAAACCACGGTTAGGTGGTATATATTATAATAATACAATTATGGATGGACGGACTGCCTGCCGAGTTCCGACACAGAGGTAGCCACAGCCGTGAACTACCGCACTGTACACTGGTTGATAAAGAGATAGTAGTATACTCGTAACAACTAGTATGACTGACTATGACGGTATAAAGAATGAAAAAAAAACCACGGTTAGGTGGTATATATTGTAATACAATTATGGATGGACGGACTGCCTGCCGAGTTCCGACACAGAGGTAGCCACAGCCGTGAACTACCGCACTGTACACTGGTTGATAAAGAGATAGTAGTATACTCGTAACAACTAGTATGACTGACTATGACGGTATAAAGAATGAAAAAAAAACCACGGTTAGGTGGTATATATTATAATACAATTATGGATGGACGGACTGCCTGCCGACTGCCGACACAGAGGTAGCCACAGCCGTGAACTACCGCACTGTACACTGGTTGATAAAGAGATAGTAGTATACTCGTAACAACTAGTATGACACTATGACGGTATAAAGAATGAAAAAAAAACCACGGTTAGGTGGTATATATTATAATACAATTATGGATGGACGGACTGCCTGCCGACTGCCGACACAGAGGTAGCCACAGCCGTGAACTACCGCACTGTACACTGGTTGATAAAGAGATAGTAGTATACTCGTAACAACTAGTATGACACTATGACGGTATAAAGAATGAAAAAAAAACCACGGTTAGGTGGTATATATTATAATACAATTATGGATGGACGGACTGCCTGCCGAGTGCCGACACAGAGGTAGCCACAGCCGTGAACTACCGCACTGTACACTGGTTGATAAAGAGATAGTAGTATACTCGTAACAACTAGTATGACTGACTATGACGGTATAAAGAATGAAAAAAAACCACGGTTAGGTGGTATATATTATAATACAATTATGGATGGACGGACTGCCTGCCGACTGCCGACACAGAGGTAGCCACAGCCGTGAACTACCGCACTGTACACTGGTTGATAAAGAGATAGTAGTATACTCGTAACAACTAGTATGACACTATGACGGTATAAAGAATGAAAAAAAAACCACGGTTAGGTGGTATATATTATAATACAATTATGGATGGACGGACTGCCTGCCGACTGCCGACACAGAGGTAGCCACAGCCGTGAACTACCGCACTGTACACTGGTTGATAAAGAGATAGTAGTATACTCGTAACAACTAGTATGACACTATGACGGTATAAAGAATGAAAAAAAAACCACGGTTAGGTGGTATATATTATAATAATACAATTATGGATGGACGGACTGCCTGCCGACTGCCGACACAGAGGTAGCCACAGCCGTGAACTACCGCACTGTACACTGGTTGATAAAGAGATAGTAGTATACTCGTAACAACTAGTATGACTATGACGACGGTATAAAGAAAGAAAAAAAAATACCACGGTTAGGTGGTATATAATTATACAATTATGGATGGACGGACTGCCTGCCGAGTGCCGACTGCCGACACAGAGGTAGCCACAGCCGTGAACTACCGCACTGTACTGTGTCTGCTGCTAATATAGACTGGTTGATAAAGAGATAGTATACAACAATATACTACTATACTGGTGGTCAGGCACTGGTCACCACTAGTCACACTGGCAGTGGCACTCCTGCAGCAAAAGTGTGCACTGTTTAATTTTAAATTAATATAATATTATGTACTCCTGGCTCCTGCTATAACAACCTGCAGTGCTCCCCAGTCTCCCCCACAATTATTATAAGCTTTTATACATTGATGTGCAGCACACTGGGCTGAGCTGAGTGCACACAGACTGAGTCACACTGTGTGACTGCTGTGTATCGTTTTTTTCAGGCAGAGAACGGATATAGCAGAGAACGGATATATTAAATAAAAGTTAACTTAACAACAACTGCACTGGTCACTGTGGTAAACTCTGTCTGCACAATCTCTCTCTCTCTCTCTCTCTCTTCTAATCTATTCTAATGGAGAGGACGCCAGCCACGTCCTCTCCCTATCAATCTCAATGCACGTGTGAAAATGGCGGCGACGCGCGGCTCCTTATATAGAATCCGAGTCTCGCGAGAATCCGACAGCGTCATGATGACGTTCGGGCGCGCTCGGGTTAACCGAGCAAGGCGGGAAGATCCGAGTCGCTCGGACCCGTGAAAAAAAAAGTGAAGTTCGTGCGGGTTCGGATTCAAAGAAACCGAACCCGCTCATCTCTAGTGGTGACACAGTCTGCTAGTGGGAGCACCTGCGGGTCTGTCAGATTCTCTTTGTCAATGTCACATTTCACAGTCTTTGTTATTGCTGTCTTCAATGTTATGTCTTTATCCTGAAAGAGGACACTGAAATATACAAACACCAAAAAAGGTTCATTGGGATCTAGGACTAGCAATGCCACCACATGAGAAATAAGATATTGTTTTAAGGAGGTAATTCAGATCTGATTGCTGTTGTGCCTTAGTTCAGAATAGGTGATTGCCTCAAACATCTCTGCATCTATTCTGAACTAATGGTTCTAAAATTTTTAGCATGCCAGCCACTGGCTGCCATGCATCTCTTAAGAATTGCCGCAAACTGGTATGTAGTTAGTGCAGACCCGTCTTTGTGGACAAGAAAATTCTCCCCACCTGCAGGCCTGGCCTCCAAGAATGCACTGACCGCTGCCACTGGGCACGCAGAAGAATCCAAATGCTTGCACAACTGGATCCATCTCCCTTTCCCATCCTGGTCTGTTTTAGACCTCTGTATTTTACATAGCACTGCCTGCTCAGCTACTGCCATGTCCGTGTACTGCAACCCGCTCCCCATCGCAATCTTAGATCTCACCACCAGCTCGCTGATCCTGAATGACCCACTAAAAGCCACTGTGAAGGCAGTCCTGAACAGGTTGACCTTGCTCTGGTCCATACATATAGCTGGAATGTGACCCAGTAGAGTCCTTAGTCTATCCATTGTTATGGGTTCCCTAGCATCTGGATTCTTTGACTCTGTCCTGGCCCAGCCCCTCATTATTGTGCATACCGTAAATTACTTTGGGGGTAATTCAGACTGCATTGCTGCAGCAGCAGCAATGGCAGTCTTAATTACTTTGTGGAGTGTGCATGCGCAATAGCTGCACTGCGTGTGCGCACCCCAGGAGCCCAGCGACATGCTATCACCCATTGACGGAACACGGTCTGGACAACAGAGGCATGTCCGGACTGTTGGGGGGGGGGGGGCAGGCCGTGACTGCTGCATGACGTCACATGCAGCCGCTGCGACCCGGAACACGGCGGGTAGCTATCTGACAGTGAGCAGGAGCAGAGGGGTCGGGGTAGGGACTGAGATGCAGGGCGGACTAGCCCTGTGCTGGGCATTCCCCCGCATGTCACAGTAAATGACCGTAAATGTGCTAAATTTAGCACATCTGCTATCAACTCTGAATTACCCCTTTGTTTCTTCGTTTCTCCCGGCCAACTTCTTGAAAAATGCAACGCCTGCCAATTACTCTAGCCCTGGATGCCCTCTCATGCCTGATCATGGCCAAGAAAGCAAGCAGCTGCTGCTGCGCGGCTTTACCCTCAGAGCTTACCGTAGCCTGAAAACACTGCCAACTTACCCCGCCTTCCATGTCCTTCCTACAAGCGACCGCTCCACCAGCCTGCCTAAATCGGCATAATAGGGGCATGTTAGGCCTGTCGGGATCGCCGGAGGTGCTGCTGCCCTGAACGCTTCCCAATTCTGCCTGGACAGTGCGTCCGCTATCACATTCCATTCCCCCTGCACATGCTTAGCCTTCAATGTAATATTGTAGCAAAAGCACAATGCCACTAATCTCCAAAACAGCCTGATGACAGGTGGTGATGACGCTTGCTGGTTATTAACTGCCTGCATCACTCCCATGTTGTCGCACCAGAACTGAATCTGCCTGTTGCCGAGTCTCTCGGCCCAGTTTACCACAGCTATGATTATTGGAAATAATTCCAAGGATGTCAGGTTCTTGGTGAGCTCTAAGCTTTCCCATGACGGCGGCCACTTCTGAGCTCACTGCTCTCCTGCCAGTATGCTCTAACGCCTGTTGCTTCTGCGGCATCTGTAGATAAATGCATTGCATTATTAGGCCGCACTGCTTTGGGCTACACCCGCACACCGTTGAAATGTCAGAGAAATTCCTCCCACACTCGGAGATCCTCCCTAAGGGGGTAATTCAGACCTTATCGCTAGGGTGCATATTTTGCATCCCTGTGATCAGGTAGTCGCCGCCTATAGGGGGAGTGGGTTTTCACTGTGCTGGTGTGTGATCACATGTGTAGCAGAGCTGCACAAACTAACTTTATGCAGTCTCTGCACAGTCCAGGGCTTACTCTTCCAGTGCGATGAGAACAGGCTGATCGGGATCGGATTTGATGTTGACACCCTCCCTGAAAATGCTTGAGCCCGTCTGTGTTTTTCTAGACACTCCCTTAAAACGGTCAGTTGCCATCCAAAAACGGCCTCTTCCTATCAATCTCCTTGAGAACGCCCATGCGAATGGATCCTTCGTACCATCCCATCGCTGACCGGGGATTCATGTTGCAGCCATCCATCTCGCCTGCGCATTGTGGTGCATATGTATTCGCAGTTCGGATTTGATTGCCCGCTGCGTGAAAATGCACAGCAGCAATCGGATCTGAATGACCCCCTTAGTCCCATGAGACTAAAACTCTCAGGATGCAGGGGGAGCAGCCTAAAGGCTTACTCGATGTCTAACTTTGCCATCAGGGATCCCTTTCCTTGCGATTGGATCATCCTGATGGCGGAGTCAAATGTTTGATACTGCACTTAGCATTGCTCTTTGTCTTACGCATCATTTACCGATGCCCCTTCAGGATAGGACAAGTGCTGGATGAGCCTGAACTTCCCGGGTGCTTTCTTTGGAACCAGTCTCAAAGGTGAAATTATCAATCTTGGCAGTGCCAGGGATATGAACAGCCCTGTCATCCTAACATGGTTTTGCCTTGTAAGAGATTGTCACTTTAAATAAACATCAGATTTCGTCCGGCATCCCGCACGGCTGCCAAACTCAGGTGGAATTACATCCCGCCATATAAATTACTGTAGTGCTTAATGATTTGTAGCAGAACATAGGACAGGCAGATCTCAGCATATACAGTAGATCACAACAAAGTGTGTCTCAATAAACTGTATATTATGATAACAGCTGAGAGGTTTCTACAGTATATACAGTAGGCGTCAGTATCACCAAGACTGAGCATTGGCATGCTACAAGGATGAAGATGGTTCCTATGGTGAGGTCAGAAGATGTGGGTCCGGGATGGAAGTGGAATGCTTTTCCAGTACTGTGAAGCCACAAGTTATGCATGAGACCCAGCTACGTGGTGCACTACTGACTCAGACCATGGATGGACTCATTATACATGCACAGTGGAATCTCTGGTAGCTCTTAAGGCTTATTTTAATATCATCTGCAAAAACTGACACTGTGCTTTCTAGTCCTTCTCCTAGACCAATTATAATTATTATTAAAAGTGGCCCCAGCACAGAACCCTTTGGAATTCCACTGATTACTTTAGCCCAGGTGTAAAACATCCCATTAATCACCACTTGCTGTTCCCTGTTATCAAGTCAATTACTCACCCATGTTCAAATAGTGTTTCCTATACCAAACTCCCTTAATTTGAAAATCAGCCTCCTGTGAGGTTTTGTGTCTAAAGCTTTTGCAAAATCCAGATAAACCACATCTACTGGGTTACCCTGGTCAATATTGTTGCTTACTTTCTCATAGAAGCTAATTAGACATGACACTAACATGCTGGTTCTTATTAATAGCATGGGAGTTCTCAAAGTACTCCTGTATGCTATCCATTAGTATACTTTCCAAAAGTTTCCCCACTAGTGATGTCAGAGTAACCGGTCTATATTTACCATTATGGATTTTAATGCCCTTTTAAAATATTGGGACTACCTCTGCTATACACCAGTCCTTTGAAACCATGCCTGGTAAGTAAATTAGTAAAAATCAGATACAGTGGACTTGCTATTTCAGCGTTTAGTTCCATCAGAACCCTAGGATGAAGTCCATCTGGACCAGGAGATTTATTAGTTTTAATTTTTTTTTAATCGCTCATGGAATACTTTCTCAGACAGATAAGAATTAAGCAACAGGCCTTTAACATTACTATTATTAATATTACTCACTAATCCCACCATCTGGTCCTCTCTAGTAAACATTGATGAAAAAAATGTGTTCAATGTTCAGCTTTTTCTTTATCATAATTTATCAAGATTTCCAGTTGACTTTTTAATGGTCTTATATTCTCTTTTTTTAGCCTCTTACCATTTATGTACTTAACTAATTTTTTTAGGGTTAGCTTTGTTTTCCTTAGCGATTTGCTTTTCATTTTCTATTTTAGCTGCTATGATTTCCTTTTTGCATTTTTTGTTATATTCCTTGTAGTCCTGGAATGACTCTGCCTTCCCATCTTATTTAAAAGATTTGAATGCTCGCCTCTTTTTATCCATTTCGTCCTTTAGCTTTTTGTTAAGCCACATTGGTTTGAATATAATACTCTTATTTTTACTACCCATGGGGATGCAATTATCGGAAAATTTGTCTAGCATCAATTTAAAATCATCCCACATTTCAGCAGTGTTCTTTCCCTGAAATAAAGTTTCCTAATCTATATCCTTTAGTCCGTGTTTCAGCAGGCTAAAATTAGCTTTTTTAAAGTTGAGTCTTAGCTGAACCATTGGGATGCTGCTTTTGAAAACAAATGTCGAATGTGATCATATTATGATAACTGTTACCCCAGGTCTTGCATACTGTGGTATTTACCATTATCTCCACATTGTTAGTTAGTACTAGGTCAAGTATAATCCTAACTCTGGTTGGTTCCTTAACTATTTGTGAGAAGTAGTTATCTTTTAGCATATTTAAGAACCTTTTAACTCTAGCTGTATCTCATGATTCGCTGGCCCAATATATGTTCAGATAATTAAAATCACCAATGATTAGGACCTCCTCCAGTCCTGTAGCTTTCTTGATTTGCATCAAGAGTTGCGCTTCCTCAGTCACACTAATATCAGGTGGTTTATAGCATATCCCTATTAAAAGCTTTTTTGTACATTTCCTTCCCATAGAAATTGCAACCCATAATGTATCCACAATATGTCCAGTTCCCTAGTAAATATCCTCCTTTAAGTATGGTTTTAGAAATGGTAAAGACATACACCACCCCCTCTTTAAATAGCTCTGTCTCTCCTGAAAAGAGTATAGTCCTCCAAGTTAGCTGCCCAATTGTGAGAATCATTCCACCATGTCTCTATGATACCTATATCATATTGTTCCTTCATTACAAGCATTTCTAATTCCCCCATTTTGCCTGAAAGGCTTCTTGCATGTGCAAGCATACACCTTAGGTTATCTATTTGTCTATTAATTGGTATCCTTTCCCTTGTTAATTTAGCATTCCCTGATTTTCCATTCTAGCTCTTCTTCCCCTTCCACCTTCTCCACCCCATTATATCTAATACCTCCCCCCTTGCTGCACTCACTAATGTTCATGTAGCTTCTTTCTAGTCCCTCCCCCAGATATCTAGTACCCCTTTTACATGTTACACCACACAGTAGAGTTGCTTATACACATTATGCCACAGTAAAGCCTCTTATACACGTTACACCACAGTAGAGCCACTTATACACATTATGCCACAGTAAAGCCTCTTATACATGCTATGCCATGGTAGGGCCCCTTATACACATTACACCACAGTAGAGCCACTATAGAAGTATCTGTATTCAACTATTTACCCAACTGACCTGACTTCACAACCCCATACTAAAAACAATGCCCCAAATGTGACCTCCCTCCGAGGCAGAGTGAGGTGCTGGGGCAGAGAGAGGTGATGCAGAATCAAAGTAGAGAGAAGTTCTGGAGCAGCCGGGGGTAAAGAGAGAGGTGCTGCATCAGCTGGGGAAGAAAGAGGTGCTGCAGCAACTAGGGCATTGAGAGGTGCTGCAGCATCTGAAGAAGAGACATGTGCTGCAGCTTTCAGGAAAGAAAGAGAGAGAGAGATGTTGCAAAAGCTAAGTCAGACAGAGGTGCTGCAGCAACTTGACTAGATAGAGAGAGGTGCTGCAGTAGTGGTTCAGAGAGTGGTGTTTCAGGTCAGATGTAACCCTGCTGCACAGCTACATACACACTGTGAGCCATATAAAGAAGATAGTCAGAGTTCCAGCATGTGCATGTACAGTGGTCCGAGGCACAGCTAGAGGCACAAGTGCATACTGTAACTTTGCCGGTGCCTAGAGCTCACGCTCCACTGGAGTCACCCTCGCTACACTCCTGATAGAGCTTTTGGAATAGTTTGCTGAGTACTGACATTGGGATTACTCTCGATAAATGTTTTGGAAGATACATTACCTGTTTCCTTCTAGGCATTTAATATATTCCATTATGTGAGAGCAATCAAATGCTCCGGTATGTGTGTTAATCCATTTGTTCAGCTCCATAATACATTGCTCAGAGCACTTCAGCACAAGGATCTGTTTGAAATATCCACTGGGTGTAAAGAGATGATGAATGAAGGATCCAGTACTGATGTCAATCAAAAGGTCTCCCTTAATGTGACCTGCAGGGAAAGATCCCAGTGATTACAGAGTGTAATATTTTATGTAGCATCTATTCTATGTATCATTCTGTAATGTCCTGTTACAGGCAATCAACTGCCTCACCACACACCTGCTGCTCCTTCAGTGTAATGTAAGAGGGGGTTCGTTCACTATTAGATACTGCTCATCGGGATGGCAGCGGTCACATGACCGACAGTGGCATCCCTGCATTGAAGATCTCACCGTTGGATGGGGTAAGTATTTTTACACCTCCCCACCCTAAACCTCAGGGGGTTGTGGATAGGGCTAACCCTCCATGGTGGTGGCTAAAGCTAACACTCAGGGGTGGCAGCTAGGGATAATCCCCCAGTGCCTAACCCTAACCCCATCTGTAATACCCCAATACAACAAGTGTGTAAACTATGTGGTACAGGTCAGGGATACCTTAATGGGATATTCCTCCTTCAGCAGCAGCTCGTCCCTATTCCCGGAAGAGAGGGAAAGTTTCCACAGTCACAAAGAAAGACAGACAGGGCTTTGCATGAAAGAATAAGGGGCAGATGTACTAACCTGGAGAAGATACAAAGAAGTAATAAAGCAGTGGTATGTGGAAGGTGATAACGCACCAGCCAGTCATTACAGATATGAAAAATAACAGGAGCTGACTGACTGGTGCATTATCACCTTCCACTTATCACTGCTTTATCACTTCTTTATCCCTCCACCAGGCTTAATACATCTGCCCCTAAAGATGCTAGGCTGATCAGCAGCCTGGCTGAATACGGTTGTCTTAGAAGGGTTGTTTTAAAAGGGTTAAGAAAACATTACAATATAGACTTACCCAGGACTTGCATAGTGGCTGTATCTTTGCCATATATTGAAGGGCTGTGCTGGACCAATGTGACGATTGCTCTCCTTTCTCTGCAGGTAATCTGCACTCATCATTTGGGTCTGCTTAGAATATACATGTGGCAGTGATATTTTTATTATATTAGGTAATCTACACTCATCATTTGGGTCTGCTTAGAATATACATACTGCAGTGATATTTTTATTATATTAGGTAATCTACACTCATCATTTGGAGTATGGTTCTGCTTAGAATATACATGCTGCAGTGATATTTTTATTATATTAGGCAATATACACTGTCATTTTTTATATCATAAGCTATACTGTATTCTAGGATGGTCCTTTATTTAAACTTTGAAATAGTTGGTAAACTACTATCTCAGTGTTTGTTTTAGTTGAGTTTTATGGCATGCTCTGTAACTGGGGGGGGGGAGGGGGTTAGGCATTGATTGCAATTATCAGACACACATGGATACTTACCATTCATAAGGAAAGATGCTAGGCTGAACAGGGTTGTCTTAGAAGGGTTGTTTTAAAAGGGTTAAGAAAATATTACAATATAGACTTACCCAGGACTTAAGCAAAACGAAAACAGACGGAAACACCCAACCAACGTTGCAACAAAACAACTACACTTCCTTTCATCCTCAAACAAAATCATCTGTGCATTTAAGCATATGTATATATCTTTCCAACTATAATCCTCATGACCTCTAAGAACAGAATGCAACCAATTTTGTATAAAATCAGTTACATTGCGATTTGCATGTGACTGTACATACCTGTTTGTCATTTTGCTCTGTCATGCTCAGTTTACATACAGCGGACCAACACCAGTATATAGGCACCTGAACTTTTAACTCTAACAAGTGAAACCTTACACTCTCAGCCTAGATAACACTGGTTTCATCGCAAACTAACAATGTTCCACAAATTGATTTTCTGCATTGCTCTTCATGGAGTAGTCATAAAGACCATTGCATCATTCAGTCTCCCAGCAACTCACCCCTCTGTACATGTCGCCCCCTCAATTATTCACTCCCCTCTTATTAACACTCATGAGCTTTTTACTTCCCTATACTCATGGACAATAACATCTACAATCTCTCACCATAAAAAACTTTCACAAACCTCTGACACCCAAATTTATCTCTCTCTTCTGCTTCTGATAGCTGGTGACATTTCACCAAATCCAGGGCCCAACCACTTGCATCACTTACATTCACCTGATTCACAGCAACATAGGAATCCAGCTAACCTCATAAACATCACGTCTTTCATCACCCTCCAGATCACTAAAATGTGCCTTATGGAATAGAGATGAGCGCCTGAAATTTTTCGGGTTTTGTGTTTTGGTTTTGGGTTCGGTTCCGCGGCCGTGTTTTGGGTTCGAACGCGTTTTGGCAAAACCTCACCGAATTTTTTTTGTCGGATTCGGGTGTGTTTTGGATTCGGGTGTTTTTTTCAAAAAACACTAAAAAACAGCTTAAATCATAGAATTTGGGGGTCATTTTGATCCCAAAGTATTATTAACCTCAAAAACCATAATTTACACTCATTTTCAGTCTATTCTGAATACCTCACACCTCACAATATTATTTTTAGTCCTAAAATTTGCACCGAGGTCGCTGTGTGAGTAAGATAAGCGACCCTAGTGGCCGACACAAACACCGGGCCCATCTAGGAGTGGCACTGCAGTGTCACGCAGGATGTCCCTTCCAAAAAACCCTCCCCAAACAGCACATGACGCAAAGAAAAAAAGAGGCGCAATGAGGTAGCTGTGTGAGTAAGATTAGCGACCCTAGTGGCCGACACAAACACCGGGCCCATCTAGGAGTGGCACTGCAGTGTCACGCAGGATGGCCCTTCCAAAAAACCCTCCCCAAACAGCACATGACGCAAAGAAAAAAAGAGGCGCAATGAGGTAGCTGACTGTGTGAGTAAGATTAGCGACCCTAGTGGCCGACACAAACACCGGGCACATCTAGGAGTGGCACTGCAGTGTCACGCAGGATGTCCCTTCCAAAAAACCCTCCCCAAACAGCACATGACGCAAAGAAAAAAAGAGGCGCAATGAGGTAGCTGTGTGAGTAAGATTAGCGACCCTAGTGGCCGACACAAACACCGGGCCCATCTAGGAGTGGCACTGCAGTGTCACGCAGGGTGTCCCTTCCAAAAAACCCACCCCAATCAGCACATGATGCAAAGAAAAAGAAAAGAAAAAAGAGGTGCAAGATGGAATTATCCTTGGGCCCTCCCACCCACCCTTATGTTGTATAAACAAAACAGGACATGCACACTTTAACCAACCCATCATTTCAGTGACAGGGTCTGCCACACGACTGTGACTGATATGACGGGTTGGTTTGGACCCCCCCCAAAAAAGAAGCAATTAATCTCTCCTTGCACAAACTGGCTCTACAGAGGCAAGATGTCCACCTCATCTTCACCCTCCGATATATCACCGTGTACATCCCCCTCCTCACAGATTATCAATTCGTCCCCACTGGAATCCACCATCTCAGCTCCCTGTGTACTTTGTGGAGGCAATTGCTGCTGGTCAATGTCTCCGCGGAGGAATTGATTATAATTCATTTTAATGAACATCATCTTCTCCACATTTTCTGGATGTAACCTCGTACGCCGATTGCTGACAAGGTGAGCGGCGGCACTAAACACTCTTTCGGAGTACACACTTGTGGGAGGGCAACTTAGGTAGAATAAAGCCAGTTTGTGCAAGGGCCTCCAAATTGCCTCTTTTTCCTGCCAGTATAAGTACGGACTGTGTGACGTGCCTACTTGGATGCGGTCACTCATATAATCCTCCACCATTCTATCAATGTTGAGAGAATCATATGCAGTGACAGTAGACGACATGTCCGTAATCGTTGTCAGGTCCTTCAGTCCGGACCAGATGTCAGCATCAGCAGTCGCTCCAGACTGCCCTGCATCACCGCCAGCGGGTGGGCTCGGAATTCTGAGCCTTTTCCTCGCACCCCCAGTTGCGGGAGAATGTGAAGGAGGAGATGTTGACAGGTCGCGTTCCGCTTGACTTGACAATTTTGTCACCAGCAGGTCTTTCAACCCCAGCAGACCTGTGTCTGCCGGAAAGAGAGATCCAAGGTAGGCTTTAAATCTAGGATCGAGCACGGTGGCCAAAATGTAGTGCTCTGATTTCAACAGATTGACCACCCGTGAATCCTTGTTAAGCGAATTAAGGGCTGCATCCACAAGTCCCACATGCCTAGCGGAATCGCTCCGTGTTAGCTCCTCCTTCAATGCCTCCAGCTTCTTCTGCAAAAGCCTGATGAGGGGAATGACCTGACTCAGGCTGGCAGTGTCTGAACTGACTTCACGTGTGGCAAGTTCAAAGGGCATCAGAACCTTGCACAACGTTGAAATCATTCTCCACTGCACTTGAGACAGGTGCATTCCACCTACTATATCGTGCTCAATTGTATAGGCTTGAATGGCCTTTTGCTGCTCCTCCAACCTCTGAAGCATATAGAGGGTTGAATTCCACCTCGTTACCACTTCTTGCTTCAGATGATGGCAGGGCAGGTTCAGTAGTTTTTGGTGGTGCTCCAGTTTTCTGTACGTGGTGCCTGTACGCCGAAAGTGTCCCGCAATTCTTCTGGCCACCGACAGCATCTCTTGCACGCCCCTGTCGTTTTTTTAAAAAATTCTGCACCACCAAATTCAAGGTATGTGCAAAACATGGGACGTGCTGGAATTGGCCCAGATTTAATGCACACACAATATTGCTGGCGTTGTCCGATGCCACAAATCCACAGGAGAGTCCAATTGGGGTAAGCCATTCCGCGATGATCTTCCTCAGTTGCCGTAAGAGGTTTTCAGCTGTGTGCGTATTCTGGAAAGCGGTGATACAAAGCGTAGCCTGCCTAGGAAAGAGTTGGCGTTTGCGAGATGCTGCTACTGGTGCCGCCGCTGCTGTTCTTGCGGCGGGAGTCCATACATCTACCCAGTGGGCTGTCACAGTCATATAGTCCTGACCCTGCCCTGCTCCACTTGTCCACATGTCCGTGGTTAAGTGGACATTGGGTACAGCTGCATTTTTTAGGACACTGGTGACTCTTTTTCTGAGGTCTGTGTACATTTTCGGTATCGCCTGCCTAGAGAAATGGAACCTAGATGGTATTTGGTACCGGGGACACAGTACCTCCAACAAGTCTCTAGTTGGCTCTGCAGTAATGATGGATACCGGAACCACGTTTCTCACCACCCAGGATGCCAAGGCCTCAGTTATCCGCTTTGCAGTAGGATGACTGCTGTGATATTTCATCTTCCTCGCAAAGGACTGTTGAACAGTCAATTGCTTACTGGAAGTAGTACAAGTGGGCTTACGACTTCCCCTCTGGGATGACCATCGACTCCCAGCGGCAACAACAGCAGCGCCAGCAGCAGTAGGCGTTACACGCAAGGATGCATCGGAGGAATCCCAGGCAGGAGAGGACTCGTCAGACTTGCCAGTGACATGGCCTGCAGGACTATTGGCATTCCTGGGGAAGGAGGAAATTGACACTGAGGGAGTTGGTGGGGTGGTTTGCGTGAGCTTGGTTACAAGAGGAAGGGATTTACTGGTCAGTGGACTGCTTCCGCTGTCACCCAAAGTTTTTGAACTTGTCACTGACTTATTATGAATGCGCTGCAGGTGACGTATAAGGGAGGATGTTCCGAGGTGGTTAACGTCCTTACCCCTACTTATTACAGCTTGACAAAGGGAACACACGGCTTGACACCTGTTGTCCGCATTTCTGGTGAAATACCTCCACACCGAAGAGCTGATTTTTTTGGTATTTTCACCTGGCATGTCAACGGCCATATTCCTCCCACGGACAACAGGTGTCTCCCCGGGTGCCTGACTTAAACAAACCACCTCACCATCAGAATCCTCCTGGTCAATTTCCTCCCCAGCGCCAGCAACACCCATATCCTCCTCATCCTGGTGTACTTCAACACTGACATCTTCAATCTGACTATCAGGAACTGGACTGCGGGTGCTCCTTCCAGCACTTGCAGGGGGCATGCAAATAGTGGAAGGCGCATGCTCTTCACGTCCAGTGTTGGGAAGGTCA
The DNA here is from genome assembly GCF_028390025.1 of Pseudophryne corroboree. Classification (NCBI taxonomy): domain Eukaryota; kingdom Metazoa; phylum Chordata; class Amphibia; order Anura; family Myobatrachidae; genus Pseudophryne; species Pseudophryne corroboree. The sequence goes on along the minus strand of NC_086453.1, from coordinate 354,990,634 downwards.
GGCATCGCAAACGACACAATTGGACTCTCCTTGTGGATTTGGGATTTCAAAGAACGCACAGTTCTTTGCGGTGCTTTTGCCAGCTTGAGTCTTTTCAGTTTTCTAGCGAGAGGCTGAGTGCTTCCATCCTCATGTGAAGCTGAACCACTAGCCATGAACATAGGCCAGGGCCTCAGCCGTTCCTTGCCACTCCGTGTGGTAAATGGCATATTGGCAAGTTTACGCTTCTCCTCCGACAATTTTATTTTAGGTTTTGGAGTCCTTTTTTTTCTGATATTTGGTGTTTTGGATTTGACATGCTCTGTACTATGACATTGGGCATCGGCCTTGGCAGACGACGTTGCTGGCATTTCATCGTCTCGGCCATGACTAGTGGCAGCAGCTTCAGCACGAGGTGGAAGTGGATCTTGATCTTTCCCTAATTTTGGAACCTCAACTTTTTTGTTCTCCATATTTTATAGGCAGAACTAAAAGGCACCTCAGGTAAACAATGGAGATGGATGGATTGGATACTAGTATACAATTATGGACGGACTGCCACGGTTAGGTGGTATAAAAAAACCACGGTTAGGTGGTATATATTATAATAATAATACAATTATGGATGGACGGACTGCCTGCCGACTGCCGACACAGAGGTAGCCACAGCCGTGAACTACCGCACTGTACACTGGTTGATAAAGAGATAGTAGTATACTCGTAACAATTAGGATGACACTATGACGGTATAAAGAATGAAAAAAAAACCACGGTTAGGTGGTAGGTATATAATAATAAATAATACAATTCTGGTCGGACGGACTGCCTGCCGTGTGCCGACACAGAGGTAGCCACAGCCGTGAACTACCGCACTGTACACTGGTTGATAAAGAGATAGTAGTATACTCGTAACAATTAGGATGACACTATGACGGTATAAAGAATGAAAAAAAAAAACACGGTTAGGTGGTAGGTATATAATAATAAATAATACAATTCTGGTCGGACGGACTGCCTGCCGTGTGCCGACACAGAGGTAGCCACAGCCGTGAACTACCGCACTGTACACTGGTTGATAAAGAGATAGTAGTATACTCGTAACAATTAGGATGACACTATGACGGTATAAAGAATGAAAAAAAAACCACGGTTAGGTGGTAGGTATATAATAATAAATAATACAATTCTGGTCGGACGGACTGCCTGCCGTGTGCCGACACAGAGGTAGCCACAGCCGTGAACTACCGCACTGTACACTGGTTGATAAAGAGATAGTAGTATACTCGTAACAATTAGGATGACACTATGACGGTATAAAGAATGAAAAAAAAAACCACGGTTAGGTGGTAGGTATATAATAATAAATAATACAATTCTGGTCGGACGGACTGCCTGCCGTGTGCCGACACAGAGGTAGCCACAGCCGTGAACTACCGCACTGTACACTGGTTGATAAAGAGATAGTAGTATACTCGTAACAATTAGGATGACACTATGACGGTATAAAGAATGAAAAAAAAACCACGGTTAGGTGGTAGGTATATAATAATAAATAATACAATTCTGGTCGGACGGACTGCCTGCCGTGTGCCGACACAGAGGTAGCCACAGCCGTGAACTACCGCACTGTACACTGGTTGATAAAGAGATAGTAGTATACTCGTAACAATTAGGATGACACTATGACGGTATAAAGAATGAAAAAAAAACCACGGTTAGGTGGTAGGTATATAATAATAAATAATACAATTCTGGTCGGACGGACTGCCTGCCGTGTGCCGACACAGAGGTAGCCACAGCCGTGAACTACCGCACTGTACACTGGTTGATAAAGAGATAGTAGTATACTCGTAACAATTAGGATGACACTATGACGGTATAAAGAATGAAAAAAAAACCACGGTTAGGTGGTAGGTATATAATAATAAATAATACAATTCTGGTCGGACGGACTGCCTGCCGTGTGCCGACACAGAGGTAGCCACAGCCGTGAACTACCGCACTGTACTGTGTCTGCTGCTAATATAGACTGGTTGATATTTAAAGAGATATTAGTAGTATACAACAATACTATACTGGTGGTCAGGCACTGGTCACCACTCCTGCAGCAAAAGTGTGCACTGTTAATTAATATAATTGTACTCCTGGCTCCTGCTAACAACCTGCAGTGCTCCCCAGTCTCCCCCACAATTAATTATAAGCTTTTAATTTATACATTGATGACTGTGCAGCACACTGGGCTGAGATGAGTGCACACAGACTGAGTCACACTGTGTGACTGACTGTGCTGTGTATCGTTTTTTTTTTCAGGCAGAGAACGGATATAGCAGAGAGAAGTGAACGGATATATTATATTAAATAAAAGTTAACTAGCAACTGCACTGGTCACTGACTGTGGTAAACTAACTCTGTCTGCGACTCTGCACAATCTCTCTCTCTCTATCTAATCTATCTCTATTCTAATGGAGAGGACGCCAGACACGTCCTCTCCCTATCAATCTCAATGCACGAGTGAAAATGGCGGCGACGCGCGGCTCCTTATATAGAATCCGAGTCTCGCGATAGAATCCGAGCCTCACGAGAATCCGACAGCGTCATGATGACGTTCGGGCGCGCTCGGGTTAACCGAGCAAGGCGGGAAGATCCGAGTCGCTCGGACCCGTGAAAAAAAACATGAAGTTCGGGCGGGTTCGGATTCCGAGGAACCGAACCCGCTCATCTCTATTATGGAATGCACGCTCTGTTTGTAACAAATTAACAGCCATCTATGACCTCTTCATATCTAACAACTTTAATCTGCTGGCTAAAACAGAAACCTGTCTCACACAATCAGACACAGCCTCCCCTGCAGCACTGTCATATGGTGGTCTCCACTTTACAAACACGTCCAGGCCTGGTAACCATAAAGGAGGAGTTGGACTATTACTTTCCCAATCTTTCGCATACACTGTTCTACCACAGGTTCCATCACTCACATTTACATCATATGAAGTACATTCCATCAGGGTTTACTCTACTTTCTCTCTGCGTGTTGCAGCAATCTATCGCTCACCTGGGCATCCCAAACAATTTTTGGAAGATTTTTATGCCTGGCTCCCTCACTTCCTATCCTCTGACATCTCCACCATCATCATGGGTGATTTCAATATTGCTACTGATTGTCCACAATCTGTTTCTCACACCTCCAAACTACTCTCTCTAACCTCCTCTCTCGGCCTCTCCCAATGGACTGACTCCTCTACTCATCAGGAGGGCCACTGCCTTGATCTAGTAGTCACCAGACTATGCTCCATTTCTGAACTCACCAACACTCCTTTCCCCCTTTCAGATCACAACCTTATCACCTACTGTACATGCTCTCCTCTGTTAATTCAAACTCTGTGTTGCTGAAGTCCTCCAATCCTCCTCAAAACTGCAAAAATATTAATTCAATTAATATTCAAGTACTTTCCACCTCACTCCAAAAACTGCTTTCACCTACAGTATTTCTGCATTCACCACTCCTGAGATGGCTGTATCACACCTGAACAAGACTCTAGAACTAGTACTTGATGAAGTGGCTCCAGTTACCCATCACACTCCATGTAGGTCTAGATGCCAACCATGGCACTCTAAATTAACAAGACAACTACAAAATCTCAAACGTTAACTTGAACGTCAGTAGCGTAAATCTCGTATTTCAAGTGACTTCCTCACATATAAGACTGTCTACCACTGTTCTAGAAATGCCCTGGACACTGTCAAACAAACATATTTCCAAACTCTTATCTCTGCTCAAACTTCTAACCCCAAATGACTCTTTAATACATTTAAATCACTTCTGAATCCTACCTCACCTACCCCACCAGCCACTATCAAGGCACAAGATCTTGCTTCCTACTTCAAGGAGAAGATTGAAAAGATCCTAGATGAAATGGTATGCTCTTTGGCAGCCAGTGACCTGCTCAGTTCTTTACCTGAACCCTCTGGCACTCTCTCTTCATTTGATCCCACAAATGAAGATGAAGTATCATCATACCTCTCATCCTGCTTCTCTACTACCTCTCCTCTTGTTCCTTTACCCTCACAAATAACTAAAGCTCTGTCTCTGGTGCTCATCCCTACCTTAACTAACATCTGTAATCTCTCTCTCTCTACTGGTATTTTTCCTTCACTCTTCAAGCATGCAGTGATTACTCCCATTTTGAAAAAACAAAATTCTGACCCTAACTCTAAACTAACGCCCTATCTCTCAGCTCCCTAAGCTACTTGAGAGACTTGCCTACGTTCGATTTACACACTTTCTTAACTCACACAATTTATTTGACCCACTTCAGTCAGGCTTCCATTCCCAACACTCCACATAGACAGCACTAACTAAAGTGGTTAATGATTTGGTCACTACGAAGTCATACAAACACTACAATCCCTAGGTCTTAAAGACACAGCCCTTTCTTGATTCCTATCCTACTTATCTAATCGCTCCTTCAGTGTTCGCTTCTCTGACTCTAACTCCACTTCGCTACCTCTTTCAGTTGGAGTACCGCAAGGCTCAGTCTTGAGTCCTCTGCTTTTCTCTATCTATACCTCATCTCTTGGTAAACTAATCAGCTCTCTTGGATTTTAGTATCATCTGTACACAGATGTTACTAAAATCTACCTATCCTCCCCTGATTTGTCCCTATCTGTAATGGGCCGTGTCACTGAATACATATCTGCCATTTCATCTTGGATGACATCTCGCCGCCTCAAACTTACTATTTCAAAGACAGAATTAATTATATTTCCACTGTCCAATAGTAGGTACCAACCTGATATCTCTATCACTGTTGAAAACTTGACTATCTACCCTACCCCGCAAGCTCGCTAAATAGGTATCATCCGTGACTCTGATTTGTCCTTTGTTCCCAACATTCAATCTGTCTCAAAATCATGTTACATGCATTTAAAAAACAAATCCAAAATATGACCATACCTTACACAAGACACTGCTAAAACTCTAATCCATGCTCTCATTATCTCCCGCATTGATTATTGTAATAGTCTCCTAACTTGTCTTCCCAAAACAAGACTCTCACCACTACAATCCATTTTGAATGCAGCTGCGAGGCTAATCTTCCTTGTTAGATGTTCATCCTCTGCAGATCCACTCTGTCAGTCCCTCCATTGGTTACCTGTATGCTACCGTATTTAATATAAAATACTTTTACTCACATACAATGCCATTAACCAAACTACACGAATGTACATCACTTTGCTTATCTCAAAATATCTCCCAACCCGACCTCTTCGCTCCACACTCATTACTCGCTCCCACTCATGATTGCAGTACTTTCATCAGGCTGCACTCACTCTGTGGAATGCCCTACCAAGTACAATAAGACTCTCCTCTAGTCTCCAAACCTTCAAGCGTTCCCTGAAAACTCACCTCTTCAGTCAGGCGTATCAAATTCCAGAACCGCCCACATAACTTTCATAAACCTTCCTATGAAATTGCATCCATTCTGCACAGTCCACACATATCATCACATGTCTTTTCATCCTTCATCTCGGCCTCGGTTCATCATTGCTGTATCATACCATATCATACAGCCCACCAAAAGCCTTTGCAATCTGGTGGACAACTATGTAATAGATAGCACCTATCCTTGGCCCTCATACCAAGTTGATCGCTAGCTGCTTTTGTTCGCAGTGCAGCGATTAGTTGAAAAAGCGGCACTTCTGCACATGCGTATGGTGCGCATTGCGCACGCGCGTCATACTTTCACAAAAGCTGATGAAGTTTCACACAAGGTCTAGCGATGTTTTTCAGTCGCACCTCTGGCCGCAGAGTGATTGACAGGAAGTGGGTATTTCTGGGTGGTAACTGACCGTTTTCGGGGAGTGTGTGAAAAATATGCTGGCGTGTCGGATAAAAGCGCAGGAGTGGCTGGGGAAATGTAGGCATGGCTGGCTGAACACAGGGCGTGTTTGTGACGTCAAAACAGGACCTAAACATTCTGAAGTGATCGCTAGCTAGGAGTAAGTCTTGAGCTACTCAGAAACTGCACAATCATTTTTTGTAGCAGATCTGCGATCCTTTCGTTTGCACTTCTGCTAAGCTAAGATACACTCCCAGAGGGCATTTGCACTGCTGCTTAAAGCAGCTAGCGAGCGAACAACTCGGAATGATGGCCCTTGTGTATCCATGCCTCTTTCCCTATAGATTGCAAGCAGGGCCTTCCTACCTCTATGACTGTTTGTTATTACCCAGTTTTGTTATATCATTGGTGGTCATTCCGAGTTGTTCGCTCGTTGCCAATTTTCGCTATTCTGCGATTTGTTGTTAAATGCGCATGCGCATGGCACACAGAGCGCATGCGCTAAGTTATTTTACACAAAACTTAGTAGATATGCTGGTGTTCGTGCGGCGCTTTTCAGTTGCACTGCTGATCGGTGAATGATTGACAGGAAAGGGGCGTTTCTGGGAGGTAACTGAGCGTTTTCCGGGAGTGTGCTAAAAAACGCAGGCGTGTCAGGGAAAAATGCGGGAGTGTCTGTAGAAACGGGGGAGTGTCTGGCCGAATGCAGGTCGTGTTTGTGATGTCAAACCAGGAACTAAACGGACCGAGCTGATCGCAATCTAGGAGTAGGTCTGGAGCTACTCAGAAACTGCAAGAAAATATTTAGTAGCAGTTCTGCTATTCTTTCATCTGCTATTCTGCTAAGCTAAGATACACTCCCAGAGGGCAGCGGCCTAGCGTTTGCAATGCTGCTAAAAGCAGCTAGCGAGCGAACAACTTGGAATGAGGGCCATTGTTTTGTTATATCATTGTTATTTCCAATTGTAAAGTGCAGCGGAATTTGCTGCACTACTGTATTTAAGAAAATGTTAATAAATAGATAAATAAATGGTTTACTTGTAACCCAGAAAAGGAACTGATTACAATAGGAAAGGGAAAGATTTGACACAATCTAATAAAATCACAGACACCATATACACTTTAAGTCATTACAGAAATATCAATATAATGAAATATTGCTCATTAATATAAATCAATCAATACAGACAATACTAAAGTCCTAGATAATTTTGGTGTCACTGCAGGGGGTCTCTATGTCATACCTCCCAACTTGTGATCTCCTCAGAGCAGGACATGCCATGGCCAGAAAGGGGTGGGACTCTATAAAATGGGCAGAGCCTTGGGAGAAGGTGGCAGGGCGTCGCACTACGACCTCCCTTTTTGATATTTTTGGGGCATGCACAGCGCTCCCCGAGCAGCTGGGCAGCCCCTTCCTCCCCTCCCCACACTGTGCAGATGCCGTGCGCCTGCACATGGCATATATTCATTGATCATCGGCTGCTTGTCCCAACTACCCCTCCATGCCCGCGGGACACTGCGACCCACGGGAGGTACAGCGGGACAGTGTCTGAATAGCGGGATTGTCCCGCTGAAATCAGGACAGTGGGAGGTATGCCATGTGCACGTTGGGGCCCAGTTATCTTGTTACATAGTGATATGCAGCTATTTCCTCCTTTAGCCATGAACAAAATATTGCTGCCCTGTTTATTAAAGAAATAAACTGGAGCTGCTTCCTGTGTAATTCACTGCATAGGTATAGTAAATATCGGATTATGTAATTTGCAGTGGAGCAGCTGGGCCGTATCTAGGTGTGTGCCAGTGGTGCCTGGCACACAGCGCACATGCACTGAGTGTGCAGGACTGCATGCAACACCTGCAGGTCCGCACTGATTGGTGTGTCCGCAGAAGTATCAGTAAAAACTGCAGCACCCATCAGCTGTGGATCGGGATGCCGGGTGAGTTTGCCATTTTCCGCTCATGTGCATCCTCTGCCAGGCCGCCTATCATGATTGCTGTATCGTTTTTTCCCTCAAAGGGGGCGTGACCATGGGTCCATGATTAGGCCATGCCCCCAACTGCCTGCAGCTTGTACTGTGTCTCATACCTCCCAACTGTCCCTCTAATTGGATACTGTCCTGCTGTCCCTCTCGCAGGTCGCAATGTCCCATAGGTAGGGGGGGGGGTAGTTGGGAGAGGTAGTGATCACCATTGCTCTACTTTGCAAAGCAGCCGGTGATCACACTGCGCACGGCATCTATCAGCACAAGGAGGGGAGCCAGAGGCTCTCCAGCAGCTCATGGAGCACTGGACATGCCCCCAAAATGATGAAAATGGGGGTCGCGACAATAGGCCACGTCCCCTTATCACAAGAACCAGACCCTCTACCCAAAGCTCTGCCCCCTCTTGGCCACGGCGGCACCTTTGTGTCCCGATTCCCAAGGGACAGAAGTTGGGAGGTATGGTGTCTGCATCCCTCAAATCTCCTGGAGGAAAGACAGTGGGAACAGGGGAGGTTGGGGAGACCAGGAGTTCATGTGTGTGGAACAGACTGTGCATGTAAGGCACAGGTTGTGTATGTGTCTAAGAGACAGGCTGTGTCTCTTTGTGTGTGTGTGTAGGGCACAGGCTGTGTGTGTGTGTGCACATTGGGGAACAAACTGTGTGTGTTGGGGACAGGGTGTGTGTGGGTGTGGTGTGTAGAGGTCCAGCTGTGTGTGTGTGTGTGTGTGTATGGGACAGGCTGTGTGTGTGCATTGGGGGAACAGACTGTGTGTGTTGGGGACAGGCTGTGTGTGTGTTTAGGGGACAGGCTGTGTGTGTATGGGACAGGCTGTGTGTGTGTAGGGCACAGGCTGTGTGTGTGTGTGTGTGTGTGTGTGTGTGTGTGTGCATTGGGGAACAAACGGTGTGTGTTGGGGACAGGTGTGTGTGTGTGTGGTGTGTAGAGGACCAGTTGTGTGTGTATGTGTGTGTGTGTGTGTGTGTGTGTGTGTATGGGACAGGCTGTGTGTGTGTGTGGTGTGTAGAGGACCAGTTGTGTGTATATGTGTGTGTGTGTGTGTGTGTGTATGGGACAGGCTGTGTGTGTGTGCATTGGGGAACAGACTGTGTGTTGGGGACAGGCTGTGTGTGTGTGTAGGGGACAGGCTGTATGTGTGTGTGTATGTGTGTGTGTGTGTGTAGGGGACAGGCTCTGTGTGTGTGCATTGGGGGAACAAACTGTGTGTTGGGGACAGGCTGTATGTGTGTGTGTGTGTGTGTGTGTGTGTGTGTGTGTGTGTGTAGGGGACAGGCTGAGTGTGTGTGTGTGTGTGTAAGGGACAGGCTGTGTGTGTGTGTGTGTGTGTGTGTGTGTGTGTGTGTGTGTGTGTAGGGGACAGGGTGTGTGTGTGTGCAGGGGACAGGCTGTGTGTGTCTGTGTGTTTGAGGGACAGGTTGTGTGTGTGTGTGTGTCATGACTGAGGTTTTGTGAACCCGGTGTTAGTGAAGTCTGTGCGGGCGACTGGAGGACTACGTGAATACTTTCACTGACCTGGTTTGGAGGTGTTGTGGGCTCGGGGTTTCTTCTGGTGACCAGGAAGAGGGCCCGCAGCAGAGATGACTGAATCTAGGTTTTCCTCATGCAGGATTTGGTCGGCAGACAGGAAGCAGGTATAAGCAGGTATGGATGCTGGAGGTCTCCTGAAAGACAGAACTTGAAAAAGGTGCTGAGGAAAGAATTAAGGAGTACCGGATGCTGGAGACACCAACTACGCTTGTGAGCACTGAGTTTTTGGAGACACTGAGGTGCTAGGAGGTACTGAGGTGCTTGGAGGCACTGAGGTGCTTAGAGGCACCAAGGTGCTTGGAGGCACTGAGGTGCAGAAGTGCCTGGAGGCACGGAGGTGCTGAGGCACGGAGGTGCTGAGGCACGGAGGTTCTTGGAGGCACGGAGGTGCTGAGGCACGGAGATGCTGAGGCACCGGAGGCACCGGAGGCACGAGGATCCGAGACACGGAGATGCTGGAAGCACGGAGATGCTGGAGGCATGGAGATGCTGAGGCATGGAGGTGCTGAGGCACGGAGGTACTGAGGCACGGAGATGCTGAGGCACTGAGGTGCTGAGGTGCTGAGGCACTGAGGTACTGAGGCACTGAGGTACTGAGGCACGGAGATGCTGCGGCACGGAGATTCTGCAGGGATACGGGAACTCTGGAGATCACAACTACAACAGCAGTAAAGATGAACCACGGCAGCTGTGGTTTTCAGTTGAGACTATGGAATATAATACTGTGCCTTTAAGATGAACCACTGCAGCTGTGCCTTTACTTTGAGACTCGTGGAAATAGTGATCATCAGTGGCAACACAAAAGTAAACCAAACAGGGTAACAAGGAACAGAGTTTTCACAGGAACTAGAGTATAAAGGTTACCTTTAGGGAGCTCAGCTTGAAGACTCACACATAGCTGTGAGTGTGACACAAGGAACTGGCCCAGTTTCTAACTCAGCCTCCTGACTTATACTTCCTGGTCCTTGGTGATTGGCGAGCAGGATTAGGTGAAGTAGAGAGTCTCAGGCTGGCAGAGGATTGGACAACTCTGGGTCAGGTGAACAGTCACTGTCATGTGACTACTCTAGCCAAGGCTGTGATGTAGAATGAGGCCTAGCAGGCCGAGAGAACACTGAAGCCTGAACTTCTGCAAAACATAGGATGCTGGCTTTTAGGCCTAAACTTCAGATTACTGAATTCAGCCTCACACAGGAGCTCACCACAGGTGGAGCTAATTAACTATTACCTTGCAGGCAGAGAACTCAGGAAAACTCATAGTGCTGACAAGCTGTTTAACTCAGTGGGAAAAAGACACAGGATCCGGGACAGATTGCAGGGGTAAGTCACAAAATAAGAAACCTACAGTCAGGATTGTGACAGTGTGTAGGGGACAGGCTGTGTGTGTGTGTGTGTGTGTGTGTGTGTGTGTGTGTGTGTGTGTGTGTGTGTGTGTGTAGAGGACAGGCTGAGTGTGTGTGTTGTCAAAGTCGAAAAATATTGAAGCACACACACCAAGTACAAACCACACACACATGGCCCCTGCGCGCGCACTCGTTCTGCTGTGTGTGCACATATCTGCAATTTGCGTAAGGTTGCTCCCCGCGGTCATGCGCCTTAGCGCGTGGTATGCGCATTTACGGTAGAGTTTGTGTGCGCATGGAGGGCTATCAAAGCATTACATATTTAATCCAAATAGTGCACAATGTACATATAGCCTCCCTGCACCACATCAGAAAGAAATAGCTGTTTAAAATGATAACAGAACAAAGGGATTAACCTTTACAGGATAGGAGGGGACAGAACAAGTTTACAAGGTGGTGTTTGGTATCCAGCTGTAGGGTATTTTAAGGGAAACATTCTGGTGTTGGTTTGAGAAAGATCGCTTGCTCCTGCGTATAGTTATGTGCAAAAGTAAAATATGAACATTAACTGTGTTTACTGTATATTATGTATGCGGGGGGAATCCAGAGGAGACCACCCACAAGAGCAGTTGGGGAAAGACATCGCCCACCTATTCAAATCCACCTATGACCTCTCCTGTAATGTAAATGACCATCCCTGTGTCCAATGGACAAAGAGATTACAGTATCCATTATGTTATGTTTTGGATGAAGTGAATAAAGAGAGCCTACAGCAGGCTTAGTCAGACAGAAGGCTCACAACGCTATCTATCAGATGGCGGAGGACCGGACCGGGTTGCGCTTGCGAACATTCTCACGTATGTACATTCTCTGTAGCCATTATTCTGTTTAGATTTACTTGTTAGCCTGTAGTGTTTGATTTGTATTGTTTTACCTTTTGGAATTAATCCACTGAGGCCTTAGAACCCTGTGGTTGCAACTACAAATCAGTGTTGTGTTTTCACTTTCCTGCATGGGCTTTATAGTGTATTAATCTGTATAAGGTGTATAAGCATTGATAAGGTGTACGCACTGCGGGTACTTTGCACCGCCAGTGCTACTTAAGGTTTAAAGGTATAACATCATTGCTGTACTTTACTGTTAAGGGTTTAAAGTGTAAGCATATCATTACATTGTATCATTAACAAGGTTTAAAGGTTATCCATTGTGTGTGCGCACGCTGAAGTACGTACCACGTGCGGGACTCTGTATGCAAATAGCGTACAAAGTGCGTAGCATGTGTATTCAGTCTATTTAGAGGTATAGCATTGCGGTCTAAGATAATACCTCTAAATAGACTGAATACACGTGCTACGCACTTTGTACGCTATTTGCGTACAGAGTCCCGCACGTGGTACGTACTTGGCGTACACAGGCCGCGCTGAGTGTACAGAGTATGCTCAGCGAGCGCACACACAATGGATAACCTTTAAATCTTGTTAATGATACAATGTAATGATATGCTTACACTTTAAACCCTTAACAGTAAAGTACAGCAATGATGTTATACATTTAAACCTTAAGTAGCACTGGCGGTGCAAAGTACCCGCAGTGCGTACACCTTATCAATGCTTATACACCTTATACAGATTAATACACTATAAAGCCCATGCAGGAAAGTGAAAACACAACACTGATTTGTAGTTGCAACCACAGGGTTCTAAGGCCTCAGTGGATTAACTCCAAAAGGTAAAACAATACAAATCATACACTACAGGCTAACAAGTAAATCTTAACAGAATAATGGCTACAGAGAATGTACATACGTGAGAATGTTCGCAAGTGCAACCCGGTCCGGTCCTCCGCCATCTGATAGATAGCGTTGTGAGCCTTCTGTCTGACTAAGCCTGCTGTAGGCTCTCTTTATTCACTTCATCCAAAACATAACACAATGGATACTGTAATCTCTTTGTCCATTGGACACAGGGATGGTCATTTACATTACAGGAGAGGTCATAGGTGGATTTGAATAGGTGGGCGATGTCTTTCCCCAACTGCTCTTGTGGGTGGTCTCCTCTGGATTCCCCCCGCATACATAATATACAGTAAACCAAGTTAATGTTCATATTTTACTTTTGCACATAACTATACGCAGGAACAAGCGATCTTTCTCAAACCAACACCAGAATGTTTCCCTTAAAATACCCTACAGCTGGATACCAAACACCACCTTGTAACCTTGTTCTGTCCCCTCCTATCCTGTAAAGGTGAATCCCTTTGTTCTTTTATCATTTTAAACAGCTATTTCTTTCTGATGTGGTGCAGGGAGGCTATGTGTATATTGTGCACTATTTGGATTAAATATGTAATGTTTTGATAGCCCTCCATGCGCACACAAACTCTACCATAAATACGCATACCACGCGCTAAGGTGCATGACCGCGGGGAGCGACCTTACGCAAATTGCGGATATGTGCACACACAGCAGAACGAGTGCGTGCGCAGGGGCCATGTGTGTGTGGTTTGTACTTGGTGTGTGTGCTTAAATATTTTTCGACTTTGACAGTGTGTATGTATTGGGGGAACAGAATATCAAGGGAGCGCTTCTGGAATCTATATAGAAAATGTTTTATTTAAAAAAAATATGAAAAATAGCACAATATCTATTATATACACATTACATGCATATACAATAAAAAATGAATATGTTATAAAAAAAGTTTTTCACAACCGTAGATGTATCTAGAAAACAATAATCCTATGCTAATGGTTTATTATTGGCCAAGGGTCTTGTTAGAGTATTAGCTCAATTCACTGTCCGTGATACAAATAAAATTAAAGTTGCAGGAGATACTTGCAGTATAAATGAAGGATATCCAAATAAATCATCTTCTTCATACAATATTAATTTGTCCCAGCAGGAATCCACCATTACAAGTTCCTCTGTATTTTTGGGACATAATTACCATTAAAGGTCCTCCTTGTGGCATTGGAAATTCATTTGATGAAAATCATCTTTTCTCATTCATCCATAGGGGACGCTGGGATAGCTGGATTCTAAATTTTCAAAAGTCTCATCTGGAACCTGCTGTACTCAAAAACTTTGTTTCTTGGGCATGATCCTGGACACAGTGGACCAACAAGTTTTTCTGGCTCTGGACAAGGCCGAGGCGCTACAGTCTTTAGTAATACAGGTCTAGCAAACTCGTCAAGTCTCTGTACATCTTTGTATTCGACTACTGGGCCTCTTTTGAGGCAATTCAATTTGGCAGATTCCACTCCAGACTGTTCCAGTTGGATCTTCTGTCCAAATGGTTGGGTTCTCATCTACACATGCACAGGATGGTTTGTCACTCCGCTCGGTCGAGAATATCTCTCATGGGGTGGTTGTACACTCCTCATCTGCTGGAAGACCGTTCCTTTAGACCTTGGACTTGGATACTCTTGATGCCCAATGAAGAAATCGGGATACTTCCGTCATAGCCATTCTGCTTTTTGTGCCTCCCTGATGGTTTATGTAGGCCACCTCCGCAATGTTGTCAGACTGCACTTGAACTGCCTGACCCGTAGGCTCAGAAAGGCCTGACACAGAGGGTTGTAAATTGCTCATAACTCCAGGATGTTGATGAGAAACAAAATTTCCTGGCTGTTCCAGTGGCCCTGTAAGTGACAGTTCAGTGTCACCGCTCCCCATCTGAGGAGACTTGCATCCTTCGTCAAGCAGCTCTTCTCCTCAGTCCAGCATACGATGCTGTGTGTTTGGCTGCACTGTGGCCAGGGCGGTGCTTAAAGTAATATTTTTTATATTTTTTTTTTCTAAGAGCACAGGGCCACACCTCCTGTGTTTAGGACACCACGGCCCCTCAAAGTTACCTGGGCCTGACCAAGTTCTCTGCTTCCCTGTGTATATTTGTATACAATGCACAACAGAACTTAGCATGAAACAAACTGTTGCCGCTGCTTTGTATCAGGACAGCTTTTGATGAGGAAGAATGGCTCTGTCCATAGTGTATGTATAAAGTTTTTCATTGTTTTAGAGGGGGCATGGCCACACCTCCAGTATTTGGCCATGCCCCCTGTATATTCCGCATATGTTTGCCAGCCCTTCCCATCTCAGCACTACTCTAGGCAGGAAGCCTTTTCAGCCAAAGGTATCTTATCCTACTTTTATGGGGACTGTGTTGCTTATTGCTGGCACAGCTTAAGCCTATTCCCTGGTGCCTACAAATCCTCAGTGCTGTAGCGGGGCCTGTATGGTAGCACCAAAGAGAAAAGAGATGACTCATCTACAATTAAGATGGGACAAAGGTAGCAATAAGTGTAATTGAGAAAAAAATGAAATGTGGAGAATAATGTGTTGGTTAGTATTAATGGGTTTTATTATGAGGGTGAAAGGCAGTGGAGTATCTATAGTGGGTGCAGGGTGTATGGTGCATATAGGCTCCTGGGTCATGGAGGGCCCAAACTGCACACGCTGCACCCATTTCTTTAACAATAACTTCTCCGGAGTCCCATGTTTGCAGCAGCAGTGCTACATAAATAACTAGGTACAGATGTAGCCATGCATCTCCCATCTACGTGCACATAAAGCATGGCTATGCGCGGCTGCACCTGGCTGAACTAAGCTGTGTATTTTGTTGCCCCAATCAAAGTGAACGGGGTGCTTTCATGTCTAAGGTGTGCGCTCCTTAGACACAAACAGAGCTGTGGCAAAGAAGATGCAAATGTGCCTAGATGTTGCCACAATGACCTTTGTAACAGCACCAGATTGTACTTGTGCTCTGCGCTGCCAGCAAAGGCGGAGTTTTGAACTGGGACTGAACACTGCACAATTTGCCCCTGCCAGGTCTTATCTAACAGTGTGATTACACAGGATTCTTCAATATACACTGTCTTCAATATAGCTCTAATGTATGGCAGTGTGCAGATCTAATGTACAGTACGTTCCTTACCCTCATCGGCATTGCTTTCTTATATTATATATATATATATATATATATATAGATATATATAGATATATATATATATATATATATATATATATTAGGGGTGTGCGACGGGCCGTTTTTGGAGTTTTGTGTTTTCGTGTTGGATCTGTATCTCCTTTGTGTTTTGGATCTGTATTAGTTTTGATAAAACCGCCCTTGCGTTTGGTTTTGGAGCTGTATTTTTTTTTTTAAATCATAAAACAGCTAAAATCACAGAATTGTGGACTGTTTTTGTTCTACAATAATAGGATTTTAATATACCTACTGGTAAATCCTTTTCTCTTAGTCCGTAGAGGATGCTGGGGTCCACATTAGTAACATGGGTATAGATGGGTCCACCTGGAGCCATTGGCACTTTAAGAGTTTAATAGTGTGGGATGGCTCCTCCCTCTATGCCCCTCCTACCAGACTCAATCTAGAAACTGTGCTCGAGGAGACGGACATACTTCGAGAGAAGGATTTTACACAGCTAGTGGCGAGTTACGCACCAGCTCACACAAAGTAACAAGGCAAACCTAGCTAACTAGCTTGAAAACTCAGCAATGGCTGAACAATATTACTTAACCAAGTAACAAAACAGTACTTAACCAAGAACAAAGCAGTACTGAACTAAGTAACCACTGCAGGATCAGGAAGCGCTGGGCGGGCGCCGAGCATCCTCTACGGACTACGAGAAAAGGATTTACCGGTAGGTATATTAAAATCCTATTTTCTCTTACATCCTAGAGGATGCTGGGGTCCACGTTAGTACCATGGGGTGTACCATTGCTCCCAGAACAGGAGGGAGAGTGCGGAGGCTCCAGCAGACCTGATTGACCACACTTTAGGTCCTCAGAGGCCAAAGTATCGAACTTGTAGAACTTAGCAAATGTTTTCAACCCAGACCAAGTAGCCACTCGGCAAAGCTGTAAAGCCGAGACACCCCAGGCAGCCGCCCAGGAAGAACCCACCTTACGAGTAGAGTGGGCCATAACAGATTTTGGACACCGCAATCCTGCCGTAGAATATGTGTGCTGAATAGTGAACCTGATCCAGCGAGAAATCATCTGCTTAGAAGCTGGACACCCAATTTTCTTGGGATCATACAGGACAAACAGATTTCCTGTGATGAGCAGTCCTCTGCATATAGATCTTCAAAGCCCTCACAACATCCAAGACACATATTTTCTCCAAATGCGATGGTAATGTTTAGACGTTACTCCTTTCTTAGCCTGTATCAGGGTAGGAATAACCATGCTTGGAATACCCTTCCGAGTTAATATCTGGCTCAAACTCCATGCCGTCAAACGTATCGCTGTAAGTCTTGATAAGCGAACAGCCCCTGCTGCAGAAGGTCCTCGCGAAGAGGAAGAGGCCTAAGATCTCCAGCAGCAAATCCAGAAGATCCGCGTACCAAGCCCTCATTGGCCAGTCTGGAGCATTGAGAATTGCTTGAACCCTTGTTCTCTTTATGAGTTTTAGAACTCTAGGAATGAGTGGAAGTGGAGGGAACACATACACTGACTTGAACACCCACAGGTTTAGCAGGGCATCCACCGCCACTGCCTGTGGGTTCTTGACCAGGAACAGTACCTCCTAAGCTTCTTGTTGAGACGTGAGGCCATCATGTCTATTTGAGGTACACCCCAAAGACTTGTCACCTCTGTGAACACCTCAAGATGGAGGCCCCACTGTCTTGGATGGAGATCGTGTCTGCTGAGGAAGTCCGCTTCCCAGTTGTCCAAGGAAGATTGCTGACAGTGCCAATGCGTGTTTTTCCACCCAGAGGAGGATTCTTGTTACCTCTGACATAGCAGTTCTGCTCTTTGTTCCTCCCTGTCGGTTGATGTAGGCCACCATCGTTACATTGTCAGACTGTACCTGAATGGCCTGATCTTGCAGAAGAGGGGCTACTTGGAGAAGACCATTGTACACGGCTCTTAGTTCCAGAATGTTTATTGGAAGCACGGATTCCAGACTTGACCACCTTCCTTGGAAGGGTTCCCCTTGGGCGACTGTGCCCCAAACCCGGAAACTTGCATCCGTGGTTAGAAGGATCCAGTTTTGAATCCCGAACTGCCAGCCCTCCAGGAGGTGAGGCATTTGCAGCCACCAGAGGAGTGAAATCCTTGCTTTTGGCGACAGGTGTATGTGTAGAAGAGTTCCTGACCACTTGTCTAGGAGATCCAGTTGGAAGAACCGAGCATTAAATCATCCATACTGTAGAGCCTCGTAGGAGGCAACCCCAGAAGTTGAATTCACTAATGAACCGATACCCGGGCAAGCTTCAAGACATCCTGGACCATTGATTGTATCACCAATGCTTTCTCCAACGTTCGAAACACCCTCTGCACTTCCGTGTGAGGATAATCCCCAGAAAAGACAATCTCCTTGTCGGTTCCAAATGTGACTTTGGAAGGTTCAGGATCTAACCGTGATCCCTGAGCAGTCGAGTCATGAGGGCAATGGACTGCAACAACTTCTCCCTGGACACTGCCTTTATTAGCAGATTGTCCAGGTACGGAATTATGTTCACTCCCTGCCTGCGGAGGAGAATCATCATCTCTACCATCACCTTGGTAAACACCCTCTGTGCCGTGGAGAGGCCGAATGGCAGTGCCTGGAACTGAAAGTGACAGTCTAGCAGTGCGAATTGGAGATAAGCCTGATGTGGAGACCAAATCGTAATGTGGAGGTACGCATCCTTGATATCCAGGGATACCAGGAACTCCCCCACCTCCAGACCCGAGATCACCGCTCTCAGAGACTCTATTTTGAATTTGAACTCCCTCAGATAAGGGTTTAGCAATTTCAAGTTTAAAATTGGCCTGACCGAACCATCCAGTTTTGGTACCATGAAAAGGTTTGTATATAGTAACCCCTATTTTGCATATGAGGCGGAACTGGGACAATGACCTGAGACTTTTCCAATTTTTGGATGGCTTCCTGTAGGACAGCCCTATCTGCCAGTAAAGCTGGCAAGCCTGATTTGAAGAATCGGTGAGGCGGGAGTTCCTGAAACTCCAGCCTGTACCCCTGGGACACAATATCTTGTACCCAGGGATCCAGGCCGGACGACACCCAGACGTGGCTGAAACAACGAAATATCGCCCCACTGGCCCATCCTCCAGGCTGTATGGTCCACCATCATGCTGAGGATTTTGAGGTACCAGAAGCAGGCTTCTGGTCCTGGGAACCTGTAGTAGCAGGTTTTTGGGACTTTGCACAACCTCCTCTAAAGAAGGTGTTAGAAGGCTTGGCCTTTTTTATTTTAACTGTCCAAAAGGACTGGGATGGAGATGAAGAAAAATGGTTTCTTCATCGCAGGAGTAGCTGAGGGAAGAAAAGGTGAGTTACCCACGGTTGCCATGGAAATCCACGCATCCAACGCTTCCCCAAATAGAGCCTGACCTGGGTAGGGTAGGTTCTCCACACTTCTCCTGGATTCCACGTCGGCAGACCATTGGTGTAGCCAGAGTCCTCTGTGAGCTGATACGGACATGGAAGCTATCCCTGCAGACATCATACCCAGATCTTTCATGGTCTCTACCATGAGTCCCGCAGAATCCTGTATATTACATAAAAATAATTCAACGTCACTTCTATCCATTGTATCCAATTCCTCAAGTAACATGCCTGACCACTTTACTATAGCTTTAGAGATCCATGCACAGGCAATAGTAGGCGGTAGTATGGCCCCCGAAGCCATGTAAATGGATTTGAGCGTAATGTCAATCTTACGATCAGCCAGTTCTTTTAATGCAGTAGATCCAGGGACAGGCAAAACCACCTTCTTTGACAGTCTGGAAACAGATGCGTCAACTATGGGTATGGTTTCCCATTTTTTTCTATCCTCAACTGTCAAGGGAAAAGCCACCAGAACCTTTCTTGGGATCTGGAATTTTTTCTACGGGTTTTCCCAGGATTTTGCAAATATAGCGTTTAATTCTTTAGATGCAGGGAAGGTTAGTGAGGCTTATTGTCTATGAAGTAAGCCTCCTCATACTGCTCAGGTGTTGTGTCAGCAATATCTAACACATCTCTAATGGCCTCAATCATCAACTACACCCATTTTGCAAGGATTTCGCCCCCCCCCCCCGCAGCACATCCCCATCACCGTCTGCTATGTCTGAGTCGGTATCCATGTCATCTTGCATAATCTGGGCAGGGGCACTTTTCTGAGGGTGTATGCTAGGGGATTTTGAAGGGATAGGAACAGAACCTGACCAAATTACCATAGATTTTAAAACCTGAGTTTCCATCTCAGTATGAACTATTCTAGTAGAGATCTGAGAAATCATACTCTTAATAGAGGATAACCACTCAGGCTCATCAACCGGGATCTGAGACAAGGCAGTACAATCCTGTGCACATGGAGTGTCCTCCTGAGAGGAATTATCCTCTGCAGCATATGACACAGAGTCCCTAGACATGGCTATGTGAGACAGTAAAAACACCCTCAACACACACCAAAGGAAATGACAGACACAGTTTCTCCCCAAGAATGCCACAGAGGCGAACAGAGATTGGAGCCAACCCACACACAGCGCTTTTTTAGACAGTGTAAATTCAACTACCTAGCGCTTACTGTGTACCTTAATAGACTACACAGTATGTACACTCACCTCCCCCCCTTCTACAACCCCCTGGTACCGCACAGGACAGCTTGAGTTGCATGGAGGAACAGCTCTCCCTGTCAGCATCTCTCACAGGAATCTGCAGGCAGGAAGTGGCGCTGAATGCTGCTGGGTCCGCTCTGAGGATAAGCTCCGCCCCCTGAAGATGGCGCTGCTTCCCGCTCCACATATCTTTATACTGGCCTGAGGATTCAGCTGGCAGTGTTACCGGAGGTCCCTGACAGACTTCTGACCAGTTAAGGGTATGGCGCTGGCTCAGGGCGCCCCTCACAGTGCCGCACTATGTACTACTGAGCCTCCAGAGCGCAGTCCATACTGCGCTCCAAACCTGTTGCCACCATCTTCACACCAGCTCCCTGCTTGTAAGGGGGTTCGGTGTCTCACTCGTCACTTGAATCTTCTGGCTCTGTAAGGGGGTGGCGGCATGCTGCGGGGGTGAGCGGTCACCTCTGCGGCAAACGATAATTCCCCTCAGGAGCTCAGTGTCCTGTCAGTGGAGATAGTGGCTCAGACCCCTTAGGGCAGATACTACTCCCCCCTTAGTCCCCCGAAGCAGGGAGGCTGTTGCCAGCAGCCTCCCTGTTGCCTATTCTCTTAAAAAAAAATCTAAAGAAGCTCTAGGAGCTCCCCTAGCTTTGACTGGCTCCTCCGGGCACATTTTCTAAACTGTGTCTGGTAGGAGGGGCAAAGAGGGAGAAGCCAGCCCACACTATTAAACTCTTAAAGTGCCAATGGCTCCTGGTGGACCCGTCTATACCCATGGTACTATTGTGGACCCCAGCATCCTCTAGGACGTAAGAGAAAAGGGATGATTTTCAAGGACCTTTTGATGCGATAAAGTATATTGACTTTGCTCACAACATACTTTCACTTGAGGGCCATCTATTCTTTATGTATACATGCTAGCTGGCATGTAAGGTATCATCCATGACATCGAGGACAATTTAACTTTTTTATATATACTATATATGGGTATGATATATATATATATATATATATATATATTTATAATGGGTGCAGTGTGCCCCTGAATCCAGAGTGGGCCCCCACTTCACATGCTGCAACTATTGTCTGAATTCTCACCACTTCAGAGTCCCGCACTAACATTCGCAGCGCTGTTAAAACACAGTGAAAATGGAGTAGCATACACTTTCACAGAGTTCTACGCATGTACAATAGAGAAATCACTGGGAAAATGGCCACCATACCATTTTCATTTTTTGCCCTCTAGAGCTCAGATTGTCAGCGCTGCCAGCAGGGAGGATGGGGCCCAAATGGATGAGGCTGGACACGGGTGTTCTCCTCTCTTAAAGCACCCCTGATTCTATATAAGTCCCCGGTGATCAACGCCATCTTTAATCTGGCTGTGGAGAGTGTAGGCACTTTGAGGGGTGTCCTGGGCCAGCACGATCACCCTAAACTGGTACAATCAGCTAACAGGGGCTAATTCTGCGGTTAGCATTCAAATCCTCAGGCCAGTATAATCAAATTATGCGGGAAGCCGCGAGCCATTACAGGTGGTGGGGCTTCTCCTCAGAGTGGATCCAGCACTCACCAGCGCCATTTTCTCCCTGCTGATCATAGGAACAAGATGCTGTGAGGGAGCGCTGACCTCCACATAACTCCAGTTATCCTCTGTGGTACCAGGGTGTTATAGACAGGGGGGGAGTGTGTTCTTAGTACTAATTAACCTATTATGGTTGGTTAGCCAGCGCCGGGCTTTTATAATAATAACTGCCCACAGGGGCGCTGTGTGGCTGGCTCCTTATACTCTGTGCTTATCTGCAGGTTCTCTGGGGGAAACTGTGTCTGACATTTTACTGTGTGGGTGTGTAAGTGTATATCCACATTACCATGTCTAAGGACTCTGTGTTCTGTACTGCAGAGTGTTTATCTTCTCCTGAAGAGTCTATTCCATGTACTCAGGACTGCAATGTACTTTCCCAGCCTTCTGAATCTGAACCTCCATGGGTGTATTCTTTACGGGGCATGATATCCCAGATTTCAACTAGGATGTCACAGACTGAGAAATGAACACAGTTTTTGAGAAAATCTGGAATATTTGGCATACTCAGCCCCACTGCTTCATCTAAGAACCCCCCTACGTACCCACAAAAAAAGCACACTTGCCCAGATAATGCAAGCGGACACTTATACCGACTCTGATACAGGGAACAGTGGTGGGGATATGCAGGAGGGGGAAGCATCACTTGCTAAGGGGGTGTAACTAATGATTGAAACCAAAAGGGACATTTTACACATAACTGAGAAGGTACCTGAGCAGGTAGAGGAATCTTATTTTACAGAAAGTAAGAAATCTCCGGCTTCCAAGGAGTTAAACTATTTGTTTGAAAATTCCTGGGAAAACCCAGAGAAAAAATTCCAGATCCCAAAAAGGGTTCTCATTGCTTTCCCTTTTCCTGAAGAGGATAGAAAAAAAGTGGGAAAAAAACCCTATAGTTGACGCTTCTGTATCTAGGTTGTCAAAAAAGGTGGTTTTACCTGTTCTTGGTTCAACCGCTTTAAAAGAGCTGGCTGACCGCAAGATTGAGACTACACTCAAATCATTATACACAGCTACTGGTGTAGCTTTAAAGTCCCACTATTGCTTGTGCGTGGATTTCTAAAGCCATAGTAAAGTGATCAGGAACATTGCTAGAAGACTTAGATACTATGGATAAGAGTGACATTGAATTGTTTTTTGTCACATACAGGATTCTGCAGGGTTCATGGTGAACGCCATGAAGGACCTTGACATGCTGAATGCACGGGCTACTTCCATGGCAGTCTCCGCACACAGAGGACTCTGGCTACGTCAATGGACTTCGATGCAGAATCCAAGAAAAGCGTGTAGAACCTACCCTTCACAGGTCAGGCTCTGTTTGGGGAAGCACCACTGGCTAGGAAATATTATCCTTTACCTACATTGCAGTTCTTTCGGACTGCAAAATTTTAAAAATCCAAACCCCCTCCCACCTTCTTTAGAGGCGGTCGGGGAATGTCCAGAAAACCTGCACCAACAGGTTCCCAGGAACAGAAACCAGGTTCTGTTTCCACAAAATCTTCAGCATGACGGTGGACCTCCCAGCCTGGAGGTTGGACAGGTGGAAGCGAGGCTAAAAGCTTTTTGGCACGTTTGGACATCATCATGCCTAGACCCCTAGGTAAAGGATATTGTTGCCCAGGGATACAGACTGAAGTTACAAGAACTCCCAACTCACAGATTCTTCAAATCAGGCTTACCAGCTTCGCTGACAGAAAGTGCTATCCTACAGGAAGCCATTAAAAAATTGGTTCAAACAAATGTCATTGTTCCAGTTCCACCTCACCTACAACACAAGGGTTATTACTCAAACCTGTTTGTGGTACCGAAACCGGACAGTTCGATATGGCCGGTATTAAACCTAAAGTCATTGAACCCCTACTTGAGGGAATTCAAATTCAAGATGGAGTCTCTGAGAGCGGTGATCTCAGGTCTGGAGGAGGGGGAATACCTAGTATCCCTGGTTAGCAAGGATGCCTACCTTCACATTCCGATCTGGCCGCCTCACCAGGCTTATCTCAGATTTGCGCTGCTGGACTGTCACTATCAGTTCCAGGCACTGCCATTTGGCCTCTCCACAGCATCGAGGGTGTTCACCAAGGTCATGGCAGAGATGATGTTACTCCTCCGCAGTCAGGGGGTGAACATAATTCCATATCTGGATGATCTGCTGATAAAAGCATCTTCCAAGGAGAGGATGTTGCAGAGTATTGCTCTCTCAACTCGACTACTTCAGGATCATGGGTGGATCCTGAACCTTCCAAAGTCACATTTGGAGCCGACAAGGAAACTGCCCTTCCTGGGGATGATACTCGATACAGAAGTGCAGAGGGTGTTTCTACAGGTGGAGAAAGTGTTGGTGATCAAATCAATGGTCCAGGATGTCCTGAAGCCAGCCCAGGTATCGGTTCATCAGTGCATTTGCCTTCTGGGGAAGATGGTTGCCTCCTACGAGGCTCTACAGTGCAGAAGATTCCATGCAAGGTTCTTCCAACTAGATCTCCTAGACAAGTGATCGGGATCACATATTCACATGCACCAGTGGATACGGCTGTCGCCGAAAGCCAGAATTTCACTCCTCTGGCGGCTGCAAACTTCTCACCTACTCGAGGGCCGCAGGTTCCGGATTCAGAATTGGATCCTTCTAACCATGGATGCAAGTCTCAGAGGTTGGGGATCAGTTACCAAAGGGGAAAACTTCCAAGGAAAGTGGTCAAGTCTTGAATCCATCCCTCCAATCAACATTCTGGAACTACGGGCCATATACAACGGCCTCCTACAAGTGGCACATCTTCTGCTAAATCAGGCAATTCAGGTTCAGTCGGACAATGTAATGGCAGTGTCCTACATAAACTGACAAGGCGCAACGAAGAGCAGAGCGGCTATGACAGAGGTAACAAGAATCCTCCTCTGGGCAGAAAAGCACGCGGTGGTGCCGTCAGCCATCTTCATTCCAGGAGTGGACAACTGGGAAGCAGACTTCCTCAGCAGACACAATCTCCATCCAGGAGAATGGGGCTTCCACCCGGAGGTGTTCACAGAAGTGACAAGCCAATGGGGTGTACCTCAGATAGACATGATTCACTATTCAGCATGCTTATTCTATGGCAGGCTTGCTGTGTCCAAAATCTGTTGAGGCCCACTCTACTCGTAAAGTGGGTTCTTCCTGGGCGGCTGCCTGGGGTGTCTCGGCTTTACAGCTTTGCCGAGCAGCTACTTGGTCAGGGTCAAACACGTTTGCTAAGTTCTACAGGGTCGATACTGTGGCCTCTGACGACCTAAAGTTTGGTAAATCTTTTCTGCAGTAGCCTCCGCGCTCTCCCTCCCATACTGGGAGCTTTGGTACTTCCCCATGGTACTAAAATGGACCCCAGCATCCTCTAGGACAGGGGTGGGCAATTATTTCAGCTTGTGGGCCACTTAACACATTCAGTGAATATTCGAGGGCCGCACACAAAATATCTTGTATATACAATACCTATCACATTGGAAAATCATTGGAAATGGGGACCAGCTCCTGCAGGTCTTGGGCACACTTAAGGGCCCTACACACTGCACAACTGGCTGCCGAGCTGCCCGATGGCTGATATGGCCTTCAGACGACCCAGCGGCGGCGGGGGTAAGTGGGTGGTGATGGGGGAGGTGAAGTTTCTGCACTCCCCCGTCACCCGGCCCCATAGCACTGCATGCTAATATAGACAGTATTGTACATATTGGCTTGCAGGCATAAACAAGCCGGCACCAATGATGAACAAGCGCGGGGCCGTGCATCGTTCATCGTTGGTGCATACACACTGAAAGATATGAACGATATCTCGTTCATTAATGAACGAGATCGTTCCTATCGCTCAGTGTAATCGGCCAGTGTGTAGGGCCCCTAATACAGAAGTTACACTTCTATAAAATCACACTTCTAAAAGGTAAATGTGTCACAAAATCACCAGGTCTCCATAGCAATAGATCTCAGAGCTTAAGACAGCATGATATTATGCTGCATCATACACACATACGCCCTATACTCGGCACCCCTGCACCCCTTGCCAGCTATTTGAGTGCTACCAGGGGCGTAACTAGACCTTTGCGGGCCCCACAGCAAGATTTTGAAAAGGCCCCCCCGTGTGCGCTCCGTAGAGAGTGAGGGGGAGTGGGTGGTGGGCTGAGCGTGTTGGGGGACAGAACAGCAAAGAGGGGGTGGGTCCAACAAAGGTACATACAGAGTGTGTGTGTGTGTGTGTGTGTGTGTGTGTGTGTGTGTGTGTGTGTGTGTATATATATATATTAGAGATGAGCGCCGGAAATTTTTCGGGTTTTGTGTTTTGGTTTTGGGTTCGGTTCCGCGGCCGTGTTTTGGGTTCGACCGCGTTTTGGCAAAACCTCACTGAATTTTTTTTGTCGGATTCGGGTGTGTTTTGGAATCGGGTGTTTTTTTCAAAAAACCCTAAAAAACAGCTTAAATCATAGAATTTGGGGGTCATTTTGATCCCAAAGTATTATTAACCTCAAAAACCATAATTTCCACTCATTTTCAGTCTATTCTGAATACCTCACACCTCACAATATTATTTTTAGTCCTAAAATTTGCACCGAGGTCGCTGTGTGAGTAAGATAAGCGACCCTAGTGGCCGACACAAACACCGGGCCCATCTAGGAGTGGCACTGCAGTGTCACGCAGGATGTCCCTTCCAAAAAACCCTCCCCAAACAGCACATGACGCAAAGAAAAAAAGAGGCGCAATGAGGAAGCTGACTGTGTGAGTAAGATAAGCGACCCTAGTGGCCGACACAAACACCGGGCCCATCTAGGAGTGGCACTGCAGTGTCACGCAGGATGTCCCTTCCAAAAAACCCTCCCCAAACAGCACATGACGCAAAGAAAAAAAGAGGCGCAATGAGGAAGCTGACTGTGTGAGTAAGATAAGCGACCCTAGTGGCCGACACAAACACCGGGCCCATCTAGGAGTGGCACTGCAGTGTCACGCAGGATGTCCCTTCCAAAAAACCCTCCCCAAACAGCACATGACGCAAAGAAAAAAAGAGGCGCAATGAGGTAGCTGACTGTGTGAGTAAGATAAGCGACCCTAGTGGCCGACACAAACACCGGGCCCATCTAGGAGTGGCACTGCAGTGTCACGCAGGATGGCCCTTCCAAAAAACCCTCCCCAAACAGCACATGACGCAAAGAAAAATAAAAGAAAAAAGAGGTGCAAGATGGAATTGTCCTTGGGCCCTCCCACCCACCCTTATGTTGTATAAACAAAACAGGACATGCACACTTTAACCAACCCATCATTTCAGTGACAGGGTCTGCCACACGACTGTGACTGATATGACGGGTTGGTTTGGACCCCCACCAAAAAAGAAGCAATTAATCTCTCCTTGCACAAACTGGCTCTACAGAGGCAAGATGTCCACCTCATCATCATCCTCCGATATATCACCGTGTACATCCCCCTCCTCACAGATTATCAATTCGTCCCCACTGGAATCCACCATCTCAGCTCCCTGTGTACTTTGTGGAGGCAATTGCTGCTGGTCAATGTCTCCGCGGAGGAATTGATTATAATTCATTTTAATGAACATCATCTTCTCCACATTTTCTGGATGTAACCTCGTACGCCGATTGCTGACAAGGTGAGCGGCGGCACTAAACACTCTTTCGGAGTACACACTTGTGGGAGGGCAACTTAGGTAGAATAAAGCCAGTTTGTGCAAGGGCCTCCAAATTGCCTCTTTTTCCTGCCAGTATAAGTACGGACTGTGTGACGTGCCTACTTGGATGCGGTCACTCATATAATCCTCCACCATTCTTTCAATGTTGAGAGAATCATATGCAGTGACAGTAGACGACATGTCCGTAATCGTTGTCAGGTCCTTCAGTCCGGACCAGATGTCAGCATCAGCAGTCGCTCCAGACTGCCCTACATCACCGCCAGCGGGTGGGCTCGGAATTCTGAGCCTTTTCCTCGCACCCCCAGTTGCGGGAGAATGTGAAGGAGGAGATGTTGACAGGTCGCGTTCCGCTTGACTTGACAATTTTCTCACCAGCAGGTCTTTCAACCCCAGCAGACTTGTGTCTGCCGGAAAGAGAGATCCAAGGTAGGCTTTAAATCTAGGATCGAGCATGGTGGCCAAAATGTAGTGCTCTGATTTCAACAGATTGACCACCCGTGAATCCTTGTTAAGCGAATTAAGGGCTCCATCCACAAGTCCCACATGCCTAGTGGAATCGCTCCGTGTTAGCTCCTCCTTCAATGTCTCCAGCTTCTTCTGCAAAAGCCTGATGAGGGGAATGACCTGACTCAGGCTGGCAGTGTCTGAACTGACTTCACGTGTGGCAAGTTCAAAGGGCATCAGAACCTTGCACAACGTTGAAATCATTCTCCACTGCGCTTGAGACAGGTGCATTCCACCTCCTATATCGTGCTCAATTGTATAGGCTTGAATGGCCTTTTGCTGCTCCTCCAACCTCTGAAGCATATAGAGGGTTGAATTCCACCTCGTTACCACTTCTTGCTTCAGATGATGGCAGGGCAGGTTCAGTAGTTTTTGGTGGTGCTCCAGTCTTCTGTACGTGGTGCCTGTACGCCGAAAGTGTCCCGCAATTCTTCTGGCCACCGACAGCATCTCTTGCACGCCCCTGTCGTTTTTAAAAAAATTCTGCACCACCAAATTCAAGGTATGTGCAAAACATGGGACGTGCTGGAATTTGCCCATATTTAATGCACACACAATATTGCTGGCGTTGTCCGATGCCACAAATCCACAGGAGAGTCCAATTGGGGTAAGCCATTCCGCGATGATCTTCCTCAGTTGCCGTAAGAGGTTTTCAGCTGTGTGCGTATTCTGGAAACCGGTGATACAAAGCGTAGCCTGCCTAGGAAAGAGTTGGCGTTTGCGAGATGCTGCTACTGGTGCCGCCGCTGCTGTTCTTGCGGCGGGAGTCCATACATCTACCCAGTGGGCTGTCACAGTCATATAGTCCTGACCCTGCCCTGCTCCACTTGTCCACATGTCCGTGGTTAAGTGGACATTTGGTACAACTGCATTTTTTAGGACACTGGTGAGTCTTTTTCTGACGTCCGTGTACATTCTCGGTATCGCCTGCCTAGAGAAGTGGAACCTAGATGGTATTTGGTAACGGGGGCACACTGCCTCAATAAATTGTCTAGTTCCCTGTGAACTAACGGCGGATACCGGACGCACGTCTAACACCAACATAGTTGTCAAGGCCTCAGTTATCCGCTTTGCAGCAGGATGACTGCTGTGATATTTCATCTTCTTCGCAAAGGACTGTTGAACAGTCAATTGCTTACTGGAAGTAGTACAAGTGGGCTTACGACTTCCTCTCTGGGATGACCATCGACTCCCAGCAGCAACAACAGCAGCGCCAGCAGCAGTAGGCGTTACACGCAAGGATGCATCGGAGGAATCCCAGGCAGGAGAGGAATCATCAGAATTGCCAGTGACATGGCCTGCAGGACTATTGGCATTCCTGGGGAAGGAGGAAATTGACACTGAGGGAGTTGGTGGGGTGGTTTGCGTGAGCTTGGTTACAAGAGGAAGGGATTTACTGGTCAGTGGACTGCTTCCGCTGTCGGCCAAAGTTTTTGAACTTGTCACTGACTTATTATGAATGCGCTGCAGGTGACGTATAAGGGAGGATGTTCCGAGGTGGTTAACGTCCTTACCCATACTTATTACAGCTTGACAAAGGGAACACACGGCTTGACAAATGTTGTCCGCATTTCTGGTGAAATACTTCCACACCGAAGAGCTGATTTTTTTGGTATTTTCACCAGGCATGTCAACAGCCATATTCCTCCCACGGACAACAGGTGTCTCCCCGGGTGCCTGACTTAAACAAACCACCTCACCATCAGAATCCTCCTGGTCAATTTCCTCCCCAGCGCCAGCAACACCCATATCCTCCTCATCCTGGTGTACTTCAACACTGACATCTTCAATCTGACTATCAGGAACTGGACTGCGGGTGCTCCTTCCAGCACTTGCAGGGGGCGTGCAAATGGTGGAAGGCGCATGCTCTTCACGTCCAGTGTTGGGAAGGTCAGGCATCGCAACCGACACAATTGGACTCTCCTTGTGGATTTGGGATTTCGAAGAACGCACAGTTCTTTGCTGTGCTTTTTCCAGCTTGAGTCTTTTCATTTTTCTAGCGAGAGGCTGAGTGCTTCCATCCTCATGTGAAGCTGAACCACTAGCCATGAACATAGGCCAGGGCCTCAGCCGTTCCTTGCCACTCCGTGTGGTAAATGGCATATTGGCAAGTTTACGCTTCTCCTCCGACAATTTTATTTTAGGTTTTGGAGTCCTTTTTTTACTGATATTTGGTGTTTTGGATTTGACATGCTCTGTACTATGACATTGGGCATCGGCCTTGGCAGACGACGTTGCTGGCATTTCATCGTTTCGGCCATGACTAGTGGCAGCAGCTTCAGCACGAGGTGGAAGTGTATCTTGATCTTTCCCTATTTTTGGAACCTCAACATTTTTGTTCTCCATATTTTAATAGGCACAACTAAAAGGCACCTCAGGTAAACAATGGAGATGGATGGATACTAGTATACAATTATGGATGGACTGCCAAGTGCCGACACAGAGGTAGCTACAGCCGTGGACTACCGTACTGTACTGTGTCTGCTGCTAATATAGACTGGTTGATAAAGAGATGTAGTATGTATGTATAAAGAAGAAAGAAAAAAAAACCACGGGTAGGTGGTATACAATTATGGACGGACTGCCGAGTGCCGACACAGAGGTAGCTACAGCCGTGGACTACCGTACTGTGTCTGCTGCTAATATAGACTGGTTGATAAAGAGATGTACTATGTATGTATAAAGAAGAAAGAAAAAAAAACCACGGGTAGGTGGTATACAATTATGGACGGACTGCCGAGTGCCGACACAGAGGTAGCTACAGCCGTGGACTACCGTACTGTACTGTGTCTGCTGCTAATATAGACTGGTTGATAATGAGATGTAGTATGTATGTATAAAGAAGAAAGAAAAAAAAACCACGGGTAGGTGGTATACAATTATGGACGGACTGCCGAGTGCCGACACAGAGGTAGCTACAGCCGTGGACTACCGTACTGTACTGTGTCTGCTGCTAATATAGACTGGATGATAATGAGATGTAGTATGTATAAAGAAGAAAGAAAAAAAAACCACGGGTAGGTGGTATACAATTATGGATGGACTGCCGAGTGCCGACACAGAGGTAGCTACAGCCGTGGACTACCGTACTGTACTGTGTCTGCTGCTAATATAGACTGGTTGATAATGAGATGTAGTATGTATGTATAAAGAAGAAAGAAAAAAAAACCACGGGTAGGTGGTATACAATTATGGACGGACTGCCGAGTGCCGACACAGAGGTAGCTACAGTCGTGGACTACCGTACTGTACTGTGTCTGCTGCTAATATAGACTGGATGATAATGAGATGTAGTATGTATAAAGAAGAAAGAAAAAAAAACCACGGGTAGGTGGTATACAATTATGGATGGACTGCCGAGTGCCGACACAGAGGTAGCTGCAGCCGTGGACTACCGTACTGCACTGTGTCTGCTGCTAATATAGACTGGATGATAATGAGATGTAGTATGTATAAAGAAGAAAAAAAAAAACACGGGTAGGTGGTATACAATTATGGATGGACTGCCGAGTGCCGACACAGAGGTAGCTACAGCCGTGGACTACCGTACTGTACTGTGTCTGCTGCTAATATAGACTGGATGATAATGAGATGTAGTATGTATAAAGAAGAAAGAAAAAAAAAACCACGGGTAGGTGGTATACAATTATGGACGGACTGCCGAGTGCCGACACAGAGGTAGCTACAGCCGTGGACTACCGTACTGTACTGTGTCTGCTGCTAATATAGACTGGATGATAATGAGATGTAGTATGTATAAAGAAGAAAGAAAAAAAAACCACGGGTAGGTGGTATACAATTATGGATGGACTGCCGAGTGCCGACACAGAGGTAGCTACAGCCGTGGACTACCGTACTGTACTGTGTCTGCTGCTAATATAGACTGGATGATAATGAGATGTAGTATGTATAAAGAAGAAAGAAAAAAAAACCACGGGTAGGTGGTATACAATTATGGATGGACTGCCGAGTGCCGACACAGAGGTAGCTACAGCCGTGGACTTCCGTACTGTACTGTGTCTGCTGCTAATATAGACTGGATGATAATGAGATGTAGTATGTATAAAGAAGAAAGAAAGAAAAACCACGGGTAGGTGGTATACAATTATGGACGGACTGCCGAGTGCCGACACAGAGGTAGCTACAGCCGTGGACTACTGTACTGTACTGTGTCTGCTGCTAATATAGACTGGTTGATAATGAGATGTAGTATGTATAAAGAAGAAAGAAAAAAAAACCACGGGTAGGTGGTATACAATTATGGATGGACTGCCGAGTGCCGACACAGAGGTAACTACAGCCATGGACTACCGTACTGTACTGTGTCTGCTGCTAATATAGACTGGATGATAATGAGATGTAGTATGTATAAAGAAGGAAAAAAAACCACGGGTAGGTGGTATACAATTATGGATGGACTGCCGAGTGCCGACACAGAGGTAGCTACAGCCGTGGACTACCGTACTGTACTGTGTCTGCTGCTAATATAGACTGGATGATAATGAGATGTAGTATGTATAAAGAAGAAAGAAAAAAAAAACCACGGGTAGGTGGTATACAATTATGGATGGACTGCCGAGTGCCGACACAGAGGTAGCTACAGCCGTGAACTACCGTACTGTGTCTGCTGCGACTGGATGATAAATAATGATATAAAAAATATATATATATATCACTACTGCAGCCGGACAGGTATATATTATATAATGACGGACCTGCTGGACACTGTCTGTCAGCAGAATGAGTTTTTTATAGAATAAAAAAACACCACACAAGTCACACGACGAGTGTTTAACTTTTTCAGGCAATCACAATATAGTATACTATACTGGTGGTCAGTGTGGTCAGGTTACTGGTCAGTCACACTGGCAGTGGCACTCCTGCAGCAAAAGTGTGCACTGTTTAATTTTAATAATATGTACTCCTGGCTCCTGCTATAACCTATAACTGCTCCCCAGTCTCCCCCACAATTAAGCTGTGTGAGCACAGTCAGATATTATACATAGATGATGCAGCACACTGGGCTGAGCACAGATATGGTATGTGACTGAGTCACTGTGTATCGTTTTTTTCAGGCAGAGAACGGATTATATTAAATAAAACTGCACTGGTGGTCACTGGTCAGTGGTCAGTCACTAGTAAACTCTGCACTCTCTAGTACTCCTAAGCTCCAGTAAATCAAGTGTCTCTGTCTCAATCTCACTCTCTCTCTTCTAATCTAAATGGAGAGGACGCCAGCCACGTCCTCTCCCTATCAATCTCAATGCACGTGTGAAAATGGTGGCGACGCGCGGCTCCTTATATAGAATCCGAGTCTCGCAATAGAATCCGAGCCTCGCGAGAATCCGACAGCGTCATGATGACGTTCGGGCGCGCTCGGGTTAACCGAGCAAGGCGGGAAGATCCGAGTCGCTCGGATCCGTGTAAAAAAAGCTGAAGTTCGGGCGGGTTCGGATTCCGAGGAACCGAACCCGCTCATCTCTAATATATATATATATATATATATATATATATATATATATATATTTATTTATTCCAAAAGCGGCACTCTGAATATGAAGTACGGACCACCATTCTTACATCAATGTTTCAGAACTATTTATTCAGTTCTTATATCAGGATACATATCCTGACGAAAGAACTGAATAAATAATTCGGAAATGGTAATGTAACAAAAGTAGTTCCATACTTCATACTTTAACACAGACGATATAGAAAATAAATATATATATATATATATATATATATATATATACACACACACACACACACACACATTTACATATACAGTCCCCGGAGATTATGGACCTTGATCGGCAGGGAGCTCCGTTTTTCTGTGCCCAGATCACCCAGGCTGGGCTTGGCTAGGCAGCATCGTGAGCGAGAGTCAGCGTCTGGGAGACGGGAGTTGTGGCCAGGAACTCACAGCTGCGGCGGAAGTGCGGGCGGGGACATAGAGTGGCAGCGGCGGAGAAGCTACTTGTGTGCTGTAACCTAACGTGACGGTGCAGGGGAGCAGCAGCTGGCAGGCCCCACGCGTCTAGGAGCGAGCTGCTGTAGAGCAATGACAAGCAGCTCAGCTGCTCGGGCCGCTTGTCATTGCGCATTGGAGGGGGGAAGCGGGCCAGACAGGATCAGATTGAGGGCCGCATCCGGCCCGCGGGCCGCATGTTGCCCACCCCTGCTCTAGGACATAAGAGAAAATAGGATCTTAATTACCTACCGGTAAATCCTTTTCTCATAGTCCGTAGAGGATGCTGGGCACCCAGAAAGTGCTTTGTATTCCTGCATTGTTACTTGGTTCAGGATGGTTGGTTCAGCCGTTGCTGAATTGTTCTGAGTTAGTTAGCTTGGCTTTCCTTTTGTTGTATGTGTGAGCTCCTATGTGTGTTGTATGTCCGTCTCCTTG
Organism: Pseudophryne corroboree; assembly: GCF_028390025.1. NCBI lineage: Eukaryota > Metazoa > Chordata > Amphibia > Anura > Myobatrachidae > Pseudophryne > Pseudophryne corroboree. The sequence goes on along the minus strand of NC_086453.1, from coordinate 354,956,235 downwards.
GGCATAGTCTCTAGACTGAGTCTGGTAAGAGAGGCATAGAAGTAGGAGCCAGCCCACACTATTAATCTCTTAAACTGCCCATGGCTCCTAGTGGACCCGTCTATGGCCCTCATTCCGAGTTGTTCACTCGCTAGCAGTTTTTAGCAACCATGCAAAAGCATAGTCACCTTGCAGTGCAAATGCCTGTGCAGCAGTGCGCCTGCAAATACATTTTGTGCGAAACAAGACCAGCCCTGTAGTTACTTATTCTGTGCGATGTTTGCTGCGACGAGTGACACGGTAATTACGACAGATATCCACCCAGCAAACGCCCAGCCACGCCTATGTTTTTCCAAACACTCCCAGAAAATGGTCAGTTGACACACAAAAACTCCCACTTTCTGTCAATCTCCTTGCGATCGGCTGTGCGACTGAAAGCGTCGCTAGAACCTGTGCAAAACCACGATGCTCGTTGTACCCATACGTAGCGCGTGCGCATTGCGGTGCATACGCATGTGCAGATTTGCCATTTTTGTAACTGATCGCTATGCAGCAAACAACGGCAGCTAGCGATCATCTCGGAATGAGGGCCTATACCCCATGGTACTAAAATGGACTCCAGCATCCTCTACGGACAACGAGAAAAGGATTTTCCGGTAGGTAATTAAAATCATGGCCCTCATTCCGAGTTGTTCGCTCAGTATTTTTCATCGCATCGCAGTGAAAATCCGCTTAGTACGCATGCGCAATGTTCGCACTGCGACTGCGCCAAGTAACTTTACTATGATGAAAGTATTTTTACTCACGGCTTTTTCTTCGCTCCGGCGAACGTAATGTGATTGACAGGAAATGGGTGTTACTGGGCGGAAACACGGCGTTTCAGGGGCGTGTGGCTGAAAACGCTACCGTTTCCGGAAAAAACGCAGGAGTGGCCGGGGAAACGGTGGGAGTGCCTGGGCGAACGCTGGGTGTGTTTGTGACGTCAACCAGGAACGACAAGCACTGAAATGATCGCACAGGCAGAGTAAGTCTGGAGCTACTCTGAAACTGCTAAGTAGTTAGTAATCGCATTATTGCGAATACATCGGTCGCAATTTTATGAAGCTAAGATTCACTCCCAGTAGGCGGCGGCTTAGCGTGTGTAACTCTGCTAAAATCGCCTTGCGACCGATCAACTCGGAATGAGGGCCCATATTTTCTCTGTATATGTATAATGATGCGATTCTCCCCAGTACACGTAGTGCCTACCTGCATCTCCCTCCGGGATGTGGTGAGGTTAGTAGGTTAGTGGGTGCTAGGCTGCAGAGAGATCTTGCACCGGCCTGAGGATATATGTGACACCCACTAAGAGTACCATCTGTTCATGTATACTTATTTAAAGCAATATTATATACTGTGTACTGTACTGCATGCTTCATTTACATTGGTGACAGTGGGCAGCATCATGAGGTCCCTGGCCGCAGTGGAGGCTCATGGGAGAGAAGGAGATAAAAGGGGCTGAAATGACGGCTAGTGGCAGTTGGTCCACTGTGAAGGAGAGCAGAGCTGTGCTGCAATGTGTCGCTGATGACTTGCAATGCTGGACTAAAGGCTGAATGTTCTGAAACTGGCAGCAGGGTTTCCGGCGGTTCCCCTGGTATCCTAGCAGGTGTGGTCAGGCCAGGAGGTGGACAGGGAGGTGGTGACAGCAGCAGCAGGCCAGCAAGAGTGCTAGGCGCTGACACAGATTCCCACTGAGAGTTAATGTGTGACTGGGGCAGGCCTGCCAACTTATGAACACTTGGTGAGTGACACTCTGAGGTAATTCCCTTCCCCTCAGCAATACAGCAGTGAAACCAGCACAGCCGCCGTTGTACATAAACGAACTCCATAAACGAACTCCAAAGACAGCTATCGAGACCAGCCAGTGTATCTGACACCTGGATAAGGTCTGCACTAAAAATAACCTGCACAGCCCTGCATCACTGCCTTACACCACCACAGCAGCCTAGAAAGAAACAGATTTCTTCAGATAGAGTTGCAGCACTGTATAGCCAGCTACACATGCAGGAAAAGCAGAAAAACTGATTAGCCTTGCCCCTGTTGCCACAGCAGGCAAGATAAGGACAGACTAGTAAACTGTAGCATCTAGACTTGTTTTTGGCTCAAGAAAGCTGCAACAGTGTTAACTCCCCATCATAGGATAGTCGCTGCAAGAAATAGCAAAGGTGAAGCTTATATATATGGAAGAAAAGATGTAGACTTTCTCTACAAAGTTAAATTACACATTCACGTTATATAAGTCATCCATAGTTGGAATAATTACAGGAGAGCAGTTACAAGGTGTCTATTTTCAAGTTTGCTTACCTGAAGCTGCATATTGGAATATTGGAGACAGTGGGGGTGATTCCGAGTTGATCGTAGCCCTGCAAAATTTTGCAGGGCTACGATCATGACCATAGACATGCGGGGGGATGCCCAGCACAGGGCTCTCCCGCCCCACAAGTCAGTGCCGCCCCTCCTTCACAGAAGTGCAAATGCATTGTACAGTGGCGATGCTTTTGCACTTTAGGAGTAGCTCCCGGCCAGCGCAGCTTAAGCGCGCTGGCCGGGAGCTACTCGTCTATCCCCGGCCCACAGCGTCTGTGTGTGACGTCATGCTGCCGCTGCGGCCCGCCCCCTCATGGACCGGCCACACCTGCATTGTCCGGGCAGCGCCCACGAAACAACAACCAAATGCCACCGTTCCGCCCAGCGACCGCCTCTGCCTATCAATCAGGCAGAGGCGATCGTAGCGCAGCGACGGCCTTCGACCATCTGGTATGCGCAGGCGCTCTGTGGCACCAGCGCATGCACAGTTCTGACCCGATCGCACCGCTGCGATAACTGCTGCATGCGTTTGGGTCGAAATGACACCCAGTGTACAGTATAACACTTTAATCAGTCAGCATGGAGTTGCAGACAGGCTTATTTCCATAGAAGAGTGAGTAACTTACTTACAAGTAAGACTGAGATACTTAAGGATAACATTAAACAATGGATAAATTCCTTCCATCTATGTAACCCAGGCAACATATTATAAATGAGCCTTCATCGGTATCTACTCAAATATGCCCAAACTCTAAAGGACTCGGGGGGGGGGGGGGTAATTCTGAGATGATCGTAGGAACCATAACTAATAACTGATAACCATTCTGAGGAGAGTGAGTAACTTACTTACAAGTAAGACTGAGATACTTAAGGATAACATTAAGCAATGGATAAATTCCTTCCATCTATGTAACCCAGGCAACACATTATAAATGAGCCTTCATCATTATCTACTCAAATGTGCAAAAACTCTAAAGGACTCGGGGGGGGGGGGGGGGGGGTAATTCTGAGATGATCGTAGGAACCATAATCATAACTGATAACCATTCTGAGATGATCGTAGGAACCATAACTGATTTAATGAGCCATTCGCAGTTTCACTGTACCGGCCGTGTATACTTACACGTGCATGGCTTAATCTTTGAGACAAGCACATGCTACTGGCAGGATCAACCAGGTAGCTCTCAGCACAGCTACGATTATTCACACTGACATGCGCGGGGGACGTCCAGCACAGGGCTATCCCGCCCGCATGTCAGTGCCGCCCCCCTCCCCCACAGAAGTCCAAAGGCATCGCACAGCGGTGATGCCTTTGCACTTCAAGAGTAGCTCCCAACCAGCGCAGCTTTAGCATGCTGGCCGGGAGCTACTCATCGCTCCCCGGCTAGCAGCAGCTGCATGTAACATCACGCAGCAGCTGCGGCCCGTCCCCCGTTCGGTCCAGCCACGCCCGCGTTGGCCGGACCACGCCCACAAAACGGCGGCCAAACACCACCTTTCCGCCACCCCTGCCCAGCGACCGCCTCTGCCTGTCAATCAGGCAGAGGCGATCGTAGTGGCCCGAGGTCCTCTGGCCATCTGGCATGCACCGTCGCACTGCGGCAATGGCGCATGCGCAGTTCTGACCTGATCGCACCGCTGCGATAAACTGCAGCATGTGATCGGGTCAGAATGACCCCTCTTTGAACTAATTAATTGAGGAGGTTTGCATGCACACCTTACCTGAGGTAAAAAGGGAATTCACAGCAAAACCTGGTATTATTGTAACCTTTGTATATTTTATGCTTAATTGGTAGTATGATATATTTATTCTTGTATTATGTTAAGCTTGTTGTGTTATATAATTGCTTATTGTTCATGCTGACCAGCTATTCACTGCGATATAAAAAATAAACCATTCCTCTTAGGGAATAGTTGCATAGTTACGGGAAGTTTGTTGCTTAGTTTAACTCTTTTGCAGGAAGCCAACACAGATTGAGGAATAACAGTCTTCATCCAGTTCCAGAACAATGGTGGTCATTCTGAGTTTTTCGCTCGCTAGCTGTTTTTAGCAGTCGTGCAAACGCTAAGCCACCGCCCTCTGGGAGTGTATCTTAGCTTAGCAGAAGTGCGAGCGAAAGGATCGCAGAGCCACTACAAAAAAAATTGTGCAGTTTCAGAGTAGCTCCAGACCTACTCCTAGCTTGCAATCATTTCAGACCATTCAGTTCCGGATTTCACATCACAAACATGCCCTGCGTTCTCCCAGCCACGCCTGCATTTTTCCTGCCACGCCTGCGTTTTTCCTGGCACGCCTGCGTTTTTCCTGGCACGCCTGCGTTTTTTTGAGTACTCCCTGAAAATGGTCAGTTCCCACCCAGAAACTCCCCTTTCCAGTCAATCACTCTGCGGCTGCCATTGCGATAAAAAACTTTGCTAGACCTTGTGTAAAAATACTTTGGCCGTTGTGAAAGTACGTTGCGCGTGCGCACTGAGCCGCATATGCATGCGCAGAACTGACGCTTTTTTATTTAATCGCAGCGCAGAGAACATTTTTATTTAGCGATCAACTCGGAATGACCCCCAATAAACGCTAACTGTGTAGTGCATTGATTGCTAATATCCAAGGTGTAATGCTGTATGTTCATCAATGGTTAGATTGTATTGAACTTTTCTTCTGAGGACATTTAAGGAACTTTGTGGGTCATTCCGAGTTGATCGCTCGCTAGCAACTTTTTGCAGCACTGCAATCAGGTTAAATCTCTTCTAAACTGCGCATCCGTATGCCTTGCAATGCGCAGGCGCGTCGTATGGGTACAAATAGGATTGGTATTGGGCGATGGATTTAATGAAGAATCCATTCGCACAGCGGATCGCAAGGGCAGATGTCTTACATCAATTCCGGGACCAAAAAGACAGAAGTGTTTGCAGCGGCTGAGTAAGTCCAGAGCTTCTCAGAAACTGCAAAAAAAAAATGTTGTGCCATTGGATGCAACAACGTTTGCACACTTGCAAAGTGAAAATACTCTCCCCCATAGGCGGCGACTATCTGATCGCAGCACTGCAAAAAGTTGCTAGCGAGTGATCAACTCGGAATGACCCCCTTTATCTTTATGCTTAACTAATAAATTAAGTCCTCTTTTAAACGCTTTTGTGATTTTTTTATACTTGAGTCTATTTACTCATCCCTATCATCCGAGGGTTATCACAACCATCCCATACCCATACTGCCCCTGGGTGTCACATATATCTCAGCCTTCCAGACGGGAGTGTCTAAGTGGACTCAGCTGTAACCCATCCAGCCCAGCTCTCTTTCAGTGTAGCGATAAGCTAACCACTCTATCATTGGGGGTCATTCCGAGTTGGTCGCTCGTTATTTTTTTTTTCGCAAAGGAGCGATTAGTCGCTAATGGGCATGCGCAATGTCCGCAGTGCGACTGCGTCAAGTAAATTTGCTATGCAGTTAGGTATTTTACTCACGGCATTACAAGGTTTTTTCTTCGCTCTGGTGATCATAATGTGATTGACAGGAAGTGGGTGTTTCTGGGCGGAAACTGTACATTTTATGCGAGTGTGTGAAAAAACGCTGCCGTTTCTGGGAAAAACGCGGGAGTGGCTGGAGAAACGGGGGAGTGTCTGGGCGAATGCTGGGAGTGTTTGTGACGTCAAACCAGGAACGAAACTGACTGAACTGATCGCAGTTGCCGAGTAAGTGTGGAGCTACTCAGAAACTGCTAAGAAGTGTCTATTCGCAATTTTGCAAATCTTTCGTTCGCAATTTTACTATGCCAAGATTCACTCCCAGTAGGCGGCGGCTTAGCGTGTGCACTGCTGCTAAAAGCAGCTTGCGAGCGAACAACTCGGAATGAGGGCCATAGAACTATGCACTGGGATCACTATGATATACCATCGGACGGGATCCCGACTGTCATGATCTCAACAGCGAGATCCCATCTGCCGTAATGTCGGCAGTAGGTCGAGTGCTTCAGAGCCGCTTGTGGGCTTGCTGCGCTCGCCATGCTGTGGGCTCGGTGGCTAACTGCAATCTCCACAGGTTCTATTCTCCCTCTAAGGGTGTCGTAGGCACGCACAGCGGGAGAATAGCCTGTGTTGCCGGTATTCCAGTGGCGGCATTTCACTGCCAGTCGGGATTCCGGCGTCGGCATTGTGACCACCTGGATCCCGACTAGTGGCATATCAACTGCTTCCCTGTGCACCAGGGCAAAGAGGGACAAGCAGTCTGTGAAAGGGATGTAGAGTTTCCTGGTAGGTTGCTCAGAGATTAGAGAAAGACACGGCAGATAAAATCCACCTGGGCAACGATTTACATGACAGTCTATGTCAGCGTTCATCTAACCATCCTTAACCGGGCAGAATACACAGCACCAAGTGAATTATATACATGCACAAGGATGTGTTCAGTATCCCGGCGGTCCGGATTAAGGTGGTCATGTGCAGAGGAGTCACTTACAGCAGTAACACCCAGTGCATTGCCATAAGAAGAGGATGGGGTTTCATGAGAAGGGGTGGGGCTTTGCAGAGGGGTGGAGCTTTGCATGCTGAGCCCCATTTTTGTCACTCCGGTGGGCAACCCCTGGGGAGTTCTGTGACTGCAGGGGTGGCTCCTACACAGTGACAGGAGCCAAGCACATAATGTAACAGTACATGTCACTGAGCAGGACCCGGTGCTGCTCAGTGTGTGATATTTTTTATATTACACACTGTGGTTACAGTGTCGCACAAACAAGTCAGAAATAATAATTATTATTTTTTATATCACACACTGCGGTTACAGTGTAGCACAAATGAGTCAAATATATGTATTATTTTTTATATTACACACCGGCGGTTACAGTGTTGCATAAATGAGTCAGAAATATATATTATTACAAACTGCGGTTTAGCTTCGCCAACAGCATTGTACAATACGTGTATGAGTAGGTAATAATATACTGCGGTCTGACTGGCAGTGTCACAGTGCTTATGAAAATAAAATAAAAATTGTATAGTACACTGGGGTACAGCACAAACAAACAAAATATATATATATTTAATAATTATGATTTTAGGCTTTTTGTTTTTAGCTTTTATTATTTTAATTTTACACTTGGCGGAGCCCCTGGATGGACGGACAGATCAACCCATTCAGATACAGCAGACAGAGCACCTCTTTTTCAGACACAGTAGACAGACAGAGCACTACTTTCAGATACAGCAGACAGAGAGAGCCCCCCTTTCAGATACAGCAGAAAGAGCACCCCTTTTTCAGATACAGTAGGCAGAGAGAGCACCCCTTTCAGATACAGCAGAGTACCCCTTTTTCAGGTACAGCAGGCAGAGAGAGCACCCCTTTTTCAGAGACAGCAGGCAGAGAGAGCACCCCTTTTTCAGATACAGCAGACAGAGAGAGCACCCCTTTTCCAGATACAGCAGGCAGAGAGAGCACACCTTTCAGATACAGCAGACAGAGCACCCCTTTTTTAGTTACAGAAGACAGAGAGAGCACCACTTTTTAGATA